>NW_006790710.1:2127192-2205329 GCF_000442215.2 Lipotes vexillifer | reverse complement strand
GGCATTCCTTCAAAGGTGTTCTTGAGACCATCCGGGCTTAAACAAGCACCTCCATCCAGAACTAGCAAGTTTAAGACGCCTAACGCTGAGGAAGCTACTTCTTTTTTTTGCTGTACGCGGGCCTCTCACTGTTGTGGCCTCTTCCGTTGCGGAGCACAGGCTCCGGACGCGCAGGCTCAGCGGCCATGGCTCACGGGCCCAGCCGCTCCGCGGCACGTGGGATCTTCCCGGACCGGGGCACAAACCCGTGTCCCCCGCATCAGCAGGCGGACTCTCAACCACTGCGCCACCAGGGAAGCCCAGAGGAAGCTACTTTTGAGGCTCTTCCTAACCCTCCATCCATGTGTGATACGAAGACAGTCATGGTGGTCGGTGTCACAGGACTGTTTCAAAGAGCGACACTATTTTCAGCCACTAAAGACACTGTGGGACCCAAACAACTGAGAGAAGTGGCTTCTGATGTCCTCGCAGGTCTGAAGATTTTAATTTAAGAGAGGCATGGATGATGCTAATGAAAGCAGAGGAACCACGAAAGACCAGTGGGCTTGAAACCAAGCTGGCAGCCACCTCAACAGGGAGGTTTGGAAAATCAAAGGGAGCTTGACCCAAAATATGTGTCTCCAAGCACCTGAGATCCCCACCATTAGAATCACTCATTCGCCAATGCGTGGTCCCCTTAACCATCCCGGTCACTAGAAGTCACGGTTGCAGCGTCGCAGTGGTGTGGGGTTGACTCTCCGAGTCTTTATTGAGCGCCTTCTACGTGCCAGACACCGAGATGCCCAAGGGAGCTGCTTTGCAGTGGGGGAAGGGACATCGATGAAACGGTTGTGCAATGAATGTGTGTGTCCAGATCTGCACAAGGGGTGTGGGCACTGGGCACCCGACCTAGGACCTTGTCTAAGGGATCTGGCTTACGGCCGCCTGGCCTCATCCCTGCAGGAACATTTTCTGGATGGAGAAGCTGAGACTCCATGAGTACCTGGCAGGTCTGATTCCTTTCCTCTTCAAAACGGCCACACTTAGTGCCCATATAACTACCTAAGACGGTGTATTTCGGGCCCCCAACACATGGGATGTATTCAGTACGGATTTATTGCCTCATACACATTCTGCAGTGCACTTTTCATCTGGGGCTTTGGGAGGCAAGCGGGAGCCCAGGAGTCGGCCTCCAGGAGTTTTGGCCTCTACCCCCCGCTCCCCTACCCCACGCACTGGACTGTAGTGGGATGACTCTCTCTTCACCCCAGCTCACCCAGTTCCGCCACGTGTCAGACAGATTCAGTACCTCCCTCTTCCTTTTGCCTAGGGATTAAGCATCTTAGCAGTTTTGTCTCTGCAGTCAATTCTAGGGGTTTAGAGCAAAGGCCTTGCCTGACCCAAGCCCTGGCTCACCAGCTCCCACCCTTCCTGGCCCTGCATCCTCCAGATTCTCACAAGGCAGGCAGTTGGTCTCCACCCTGCGGGGCTGCTGGGAATAGCGACCCCAGCTATGACCCGTGCACCCAGCACAGCGGCCGGCACCAAGTGAGGCCTCTGTGAGCACCGCTTGCTGTTCCATGACCACAGAGCTTGTGCTACAGGGGAGACGACAACACAGCACTACGATAAAGGTGGGGTGGGAGAGGGGAGGGGGGACACTACTGCATCCCCAGGGCCAGGGTGCACAGTCCTGTGAGAAGCCAGGAGGCTCTCTGCCGGGTCCCCCCTCACCCTCCATCCCCAACCATTTCACTTGGCTCTGTTTCCCTTGTTGAGGGCCAGTTTGGGGGTCTGGTAGACCTCCGTCACCCCTCTGGGATACCCCTGCTCCCTCTCTAGAGCCCTTGGGTGGCCTCACTCCGACCCGTCCTCAGGCCTCTCCCCGCCTGTCTGGAGGGAGGTCAGCCAGTGTCTGGGAGGAGGGCCGTGGCTTCTTGGAAAGCACCGTAGGCTGAGCTGGCCTGGGTCCAAATACACAAATGAGGTGGGTGACCTCGGGCCAGGCCAGCCACACATACACACACACACAACACATATTCACACTGCACACAGAAACACACATGCCCTACAAACACACATGCCCACACACATAAACACACCAACAGACATATAAACACACATGCACAGATACACGCATATATAAACACCCCACACTTATAAACACATACACACACATGCACATGTTCACATGCATACACACATGTACACACATGCACATGTCCA
The DNA here is from genome assembly GCF_000442215.2 of Lipotes vexillifer. Taxonomy (NCBI): domain Eukaryota; kingdom Metazoa; phylum Chordata; class Mammalia; order Artiodactyla; family Lipotidae; genus Lipotes; species Lipotes vexillifer. The sequence goes on along the minus strand of NW_006790710.1, from coordinate 2,203,124 downwards.
CGTGCATACACACGTGCTATACACACACCCACACACATGCACACGTTTACATGCACGTACACACGTGCTATACACACATGCACACATTCACATGCATACACACATGCTATACACACATGCACACGTTCACGTGCATACATGCATGTACACACGTGCTATATGCACGTCCCCCTCCGCAGCCCCCATTTCCTCAGCAGGGCTGTTGGCAGATGCCCGTGACCCTCGCATCCCTGAGCCTCAGGCCTCCCTCCAGGGAAGGATTGGGCACTGGGGAGCAGCAAATTGGGGAGATGTCCCCACTGGTGCTACTGGGCTCGGAGCTGTGTGTTTACCATCTACACTGAGCGAGTGTTTCGTGAAAACATCCGCTTCCTGCTCCTCGAGGGAGGGAGTCGCGGAGACCCCAGCTGCGGCAGGAAAGGCTGACGTGGATGCCCACGGCTCCCGGCTGCACGTGGAGCAGGTAGGGCAGGAGGGCGGCCCAGGAGAGGCTGCAAGTGCATCCACGGCAAACCAAAAGCAGACTCCCTACTCCCCAGGTGGGGTCAGAGGGGTCAGCAATCTTCCCAGCGTCACAAAGAGCTGCTCGCTGACACCACCAGACCACACACTCAACTCGGAGGAGGGAAGCTGAACGCAGGGTGATGTGGGGCCCATCCTGGGGGCCCCCAGGGAGCCATGTTTGTTTCCTCGTCTATAAAAGACCTGGGGTGAACCCCATAAGGATCCTTCTAGCTCTGAGTTCCTATTGCCCGTAGGACAGAAGCACTCCAGAGATGAGGGATCTGTAAGCTTAATCCACGACAGTCATCAGGGTCATTCGTGGTAAGATGACCGTGACCAGGTTCACCCTGCCTCCTAAACAACTGGGATCCAGCCACATTCTTGAGGAAGCACCCAAAGTATCACAGGGCAGAGCCCTCTACCTGCAGCTGAATGTTCAACACCACACAGCAAATGGAGCAAAGCGCCGAGGGTTTTATCCCGAGAGAAGCAGACCCCGTGCTGATGAAGAAAGTAAACAGCTAGAGGTCAGAGCTGGCGTGCTCTCACTCCGCACGTGGTTCTCCGAGCATCCTGGCTTATTTTATGTCCCAGAGCTACAGCTTTAGGGCTGGGGCCCTATCTGGTCAGAGGTGGCCCTCATCTTGGAGATCAGGGGCAACTTTCATCTTTGACCACTGGCATCTGACGACGTCTTTCTCAGGCTGCGTCAGCACCGCTCAGGTGGCCCCCTGGGGAGTTCGGCTGCTTCTGCATCCTCCAGGCACCAGCCGAGCATCTTGCTGGCCCCGCTTCGGGGTCAACTCCATCTCCAACAGTAGTGCCCACCCTGCCCCTCTGTCCTCCTGTCTTGTTGCATGTTGTATTGACCACGCTTTATTTACCACCACCCGACATGGTAGACATCCGTCCGTTTTCCATCCTCCCCCAAGCTGCACTAGAACATACAGTCCACCAGAGGAGCAAAGTGAGAGCCTGGATGAATCCAGGGAGAAGTCCTCCCTCACCTTTAAGTGGACTCCGAACGGCCGGGAAGCTTCTGTTGTGCGAAGCCCCTGAGGGCTTATCGGGGTAGAGGGGAGCACGGGGGACCAGTGGGAAGGTTTCAGGGGCCAGGCCTGCAACAGTGTGCGCATCACGTCTATTTCCTCGCTCACCGTGCAGTCACACGGCCACGCTCCAGAGCCGGAGACGGGGAGAAATATAGGAAAGCTGTATGCCCAGCCTCTACCACAAATGGAAACATGAAAAATTACCTCCGACTTTTAAATTGTGGGCTCAAGTGTATGAATTCAAGAACGTTTGCTACTTGCAAGCAAAAACACTAAATATAAATTTGACCATATTCCCTTCTGGACAATCCCATTAATATTTGCTCTCTGACTACCTGAAATTTCATTTAGAGAGTCGTTCTTTTGAAAGAAAACTTTCCAATAGTCTTTTATCAAAATGTGAATATCCGTAAGAGGGGATACGCATTTGTGTTTTTATTGAGTTACGACACAAGTAGAACAAAGGCACAGTCCAGGATATGAAGGGGAGGTGTTGTCAACCCCTTAGAAGCCCACTTGCATAGATGTACATTGACAGATGAATGGATAAAGATGTGGTATTATATACAATGGAATATTACTCAGTTATAAAAAGAAGGAAATAATGCCATTTGCAGCAACATGGATGGACCTAGAGATTGTCATACTAAGTGAAGTAAGCCAGACAGAGAAAGACAAATACCATACGATATCGCTTACATGTGGAATCTTAAAAAAAAAAAAAAAAAAAGACGGCTGAACTTATTTACAAAACAGAAAGAGACTCAGACATAGAAAATAAACTTATGGTCACCGAAGGGGAAAGGGGTGGAGAGGGGTAAATTAGGAGTTTGGGATTAACAGACACACGCCACTGTATATAAAATAGATAAACAACAAGGGCCTGCTGTATAGCGCAGGGAATTCTACTCGATATTTTGTAATAACCTATAAGGGAAAAGAATCTGAAAAAGAATATATATAAAAATAACTGAATTATATATGTATGTACATAAATAACTGAATCGCTGTGCCGTACACCTGAAACTAACATGATACTGCAGATCAACTACACTTCAATAAAAAATAAAGAAATAAATATTTTAAACAAAGAAGCCCACTCGCAGCCCTCCTGCACTGGGTGTGGTGCACACGGGCCACTTCCAGTGCCATCCACCCAGTGAGATGTGGTGCTTTCCCCACCAGCCAGGCTCCCATGTTTATGGGGCTCAGCACTGGGGAGGTCTCATTGGGTGGTACCCTAGCGGGGCTGGGCCTGAACAGAAGCTGATGCCACCCAGAAACCTCAGTCTCCCCGTGGCACACACGGGGCTGCCATGCTCGGAGCCCAGACTTACACCCAGTCCTGGGGGCTCCCACAGCTCACTGAACACAGCATGTCACCCCCAGTGACCATCGTGCTTGACTCAAACAGCCAGAGCAGGGATGACATCCTCCCTCCTGAAAGATCATTTTACTCCAAGTGGAAACATTGATTCTGCCTCAGTAACTTTCCCAATTTGTGAGAATTCTACAACTGACAGATGAGCTGATGGGGAACGTTACCTTTATATAAAACAGTGAGCCACAGACTTCAAAGGGTTCTCGAAGGTAAATTTAATTACATCCTCCCCAACAAGACATCCAAAATACCCTCGCTTAGCTTTTGTGTGTGTACTTATACCAAGCACAATGCCCACGTCCTGTGACATTAGTATTTCTCTTAACATCATTGAAAATAGGAGTCCTTTGGAACTGGTTGGAGCAAATTATAATGCCCCTAGCCAGGGCCTTTTGTTACACAGCTCTTCAAAGGGGGTGCCTGCCTGGCCCTCTGAAAGCTGTCGGACCACTGGAGTTCATTTGAGAACCCTCTACCCCAAGTTGGTCTTGCAAATTATTTCTGCCCTATGCAGAGAGTCTTTTTACTTTCCTCATGGCATCAAGTGACTTTGAATCTTGCATAATACGTACTCACACATACACAAGGAAGGGATTATTGTGTTGCCAGGATTAAATAACGCTTATGATAATGAGCCGATAAGATCTGGAATGACAGAGGTTTTGTGTTTGTCCCTGGAGCACGGTGGTGCTGTGTCCAGTGAGGGAAGAGCTGCAGGGCTGTCTAGGCTCAGTCTGCACCTACAGACTGGCCTGCGCCATCCTTCGAATGCTCCAAATCTGGATTGGGGCTACATTTGACCTTGGTGAAACCCATTCCTGCCTTGTCTCCTGGTCCTGGGAAGGGGAAGAATGATAGGTCAGCTAACACTAAGATGACAACCTGACCACACCGGATTCTAATGTTGCTTCGTGAGCTTGGTTTCCAAGGCTGGGCACCAAGGGGCTCTCCAGCCCAGATCCTCAGCTCTGTGAGGAAGGTGAACCCAGCCTCTCTCCCCCCAATATGGAATCAAACTGGGACAGTCACCCATGCATGGATGGCAGCAGGGAACTCACTGCCCCTGCAGAGACTGGCATCGCTTCTCCAATGGCCAAGGACATCCAATGCTCTCTGTGCAAAGCCAGCACAGACTAGCCAGTCACTTGACTCAAGGCCTTTGTTCTTGACGAGAATGGAAACGTCTCCTCTTCCTCAAGGAGCACATTGAGAGTTTGATGAAGAGATGGACTCGTCAGGCACTTGCCCAGGGTTCCAGTTGAAAGGGACACCAGAACAACACTGGGACCACAGTGCCCTCAAGTGGAGATTTGCAAGCACTGCTCTTGGTCAGTTCCAGGTTGGGAGCGTGCTCTGTTACATCCAGGACACATCGGGAATCTTATTCTAAATGTAAAGATGGCGATAAGTCATTTTATGAATAAGCATCTTTGTTTACTAATAGAATATAAGCTATTCTACCATCTCCAGTAAGTAAATGTACAAATATTTAAAGAATACCCGTTTTTTGTCTGCCTGGGGGGTCTCCACACTTCTGCTTGTCCCTGACATCTCATCCATTCTGCATATGCTCACAGGAAATGTCCATCACAGGGTTGTCCCTTCCTTGGGACCATAACATTTGGGGGGGATGGACAAGTACATGTCGAAAAGGGAAGAAAGAGTGACCGTGAGTGAGAAGAGACACTTAGTGAACCGGCAATTCCTTTAGTCCTATTTTGTACAAGGCACAGGCATCTATCAACCTCGTGATGAAGGTGGTTCTCAAGTGTGAGCTGACTGAGCACTGCATGGACTTGGACTCGAGGTAGATCCTGGCCGCCGGGGGGTAACTTGGAGCACAGAGTTGCTGTGGCCTCAGCTGACTGTGCCTGGTCCTGTGGTCCCAGGCAAGCCCTCGCCTGTCTGATAGGAAACAGTACAAGTAAGATTCTGGAGTCCTCCTTGTGTGTTTCTGGCCAGGGTCTGCCGGGGAAGACCATGACTTTGCCTTAAAAGATGGATCCTGAAGGGCTTCCCTGGTGGCGCAGTGGTTGAGAGTCCGCCTGCCGATGCAGGGGACATGGGTTCGTGCCCCGGTCCGGGAGGATCCCACATGCCGCGGAGCGGCTGGGCCCGTGAGCCATGGCCGCTGAGCCTGCGCGTCCGGAGCCTGTGCTCCGCAACGGGAGAGGCCACAACAGTGAGGGGCCCGCGTACCGCAAAGAAAAAAAAAGATGGATCCTGAAGACTGCTGCCGGCCAGCCACCCTGCAGCTGAATAACATATTCCTTATCTCAGCAGTATTAGCATCAGCTGACCACAGCTGACCATCTGGGCCATAACAGTCACGCCACAGCAAATGTCATCTCACACAGAGCTTTGTTCAGTGCCTCATCTATTTCTGCTTGATAGATTCTCAAAAGTGGCCCAGCTGGGTCAAAGTTTCATCTACACAAAAAGCAGAAAGTAGAGGGGAGTGAAAATCATAGACTACAGGGCCGTGGCCTCCTGCCAGCCCTCCAGGGGTGAGGTCCCAGCCTGGGTCATGGACACCCCCAGCAGAGGATGCCTGTCAACCATTTCTGTCATCATAGAAACTGGCCAAAGGTAGATGTGAGTAAGGTCGGGAGAGCCAGCCCTCACTGGACACATTCCCTGAATCATTCGCATCTGTAGATGCTTTGAGAGGGGCCCCAGCGCTGCCATGGGTCCACCCTCTCTGGGGTCACTTGCCAACGGGAAAGCAGGCGGGCCATGACACCTGTGCTGCCGTGTGTTTGAAAGATCCAGCGCCTCCTGCCACACACAGACACAAAGGGGACGAGAAAGGGGCAAGGAAGCCATTGTCAGGAAAGGGTTGAAATAAACTCCAAATACCTTGAGAGCAGAGCAGGAAAAGTGCCTCAGTCAGATTCCCATTTCTGCACTCACTGGCGGATAGACGTCTCTGGAAAGCGGCTCCCTTAGAAGATTGCTGCCGGGAGCTGGGCGTGGGTGCACACCTTAACCCTGCTTGTGATGGTCGCAGAGGATAGCACTGCTGCCTGTGCTACGTGGGATTGCTGGCAAACATCTGAATTTGCATCAAAATGAGGCAGTGGGTGGGGGGAGGGGGAAATGGGGAGCTGCTAATCAATGGATGTAAATTTCAGTGAAGCAACATGGATAAGCTGTAGAGATGTTGTGCACAGCATTGTAACTATAGTCAACAAGACTACTGTGTGCTTTAAAAAGGTAGATCTCATGTTAAGTGTTCTTTCAAAACTGAAACAAATTTTTTTCAAAAATGAAGTGACGGGGAGAGGAGCTTCAGATTTCAAGGGATAGGAAGTCACCACCTTGACACTGCACTTAAAAATATGCTCTAAAAGAGCACTTTGGCAAGAGTCCCTCAAAAAGAAATGGAGATGCTGTACAGGGCCGCTGGCTCAAGGGTCAGAGACCTGCATTAACCAGCCTCTACCTGTACCCCCTCCTACCTCCTGGGAGGTGCTGTACCCTCCCACGTGCTCTTATGACTGGTGACCTCAGGATGCAGAGGAGATGCTTGAGACGGGTGCTCTATAGGGGCTATGCCCACATTAGACACAGAAGAAACAAATCTTTAGCACAGAGAATCCAGGAATGGATGAATCCATCTAAATGTCTCCCCTAGAGTCCAAACACACTAAGGAACCGTCCTGCTTCAAGTGGGCAGCCCTGCATGCACAAGGTGAGAAGAGGACAAGACCCACCTTTGAGGACAAACAGCTCTGACGGTCAAGTGCAGACTCCACTGCAAGCTCACTCCCCCATCCCCCTTAAAGATGCCCCCACTTTTTCACAGGGGTATGAGTTGTAATGGTTGAGAAAATGGGGTGCAGGATGGGAAGGGTTATGCAGTGAGGAAGGGGACGTAACTTGTTTTCACTTCTCTGATAATTTACACACAGAGTAATAGTAGTGAGTTAAAGCTGCAAAGAAGTGCGATATTAACCAGACAGGCTTAATAGTCAAATGGATTTGGACGAAAAAATGCAAAAGAGTAGAAAACTTGGCATCTGCTCTTTCTTCTCTCCTTATCAGAATTGCGGATTCGACAAGCCATGCCCAAAGCTACATAAATCTGTGTTTGCCCATTATTTTCTGTTTGCCTTGGCCAATTACATTAGAATACGACTACAAACCACCATCGCTGCCATATCCAGATGCACATACACACACACACACACACACACACACACACACACACACACACATCTCAGCTGACGTATATAATTGGGAAATGTTAAATCCTAATGACTTCCATTGACGGCGGAGGGAAGAGCTAAGGTCCTTTGAACAGAATGCATTTTTCAAAGCCTTCCTCCCTGTTGCCTTGGTGAATCCCAGTGGAATGGAGATTGTCTTGGTGATAAGAGGAAGCCAAACCAGGAGAATGGAGGAGATGGTATATTGGGGCCAATAAAACCTCCTTGAAAGTTGGTTTCTTGGAGACAAGTTGGGGACACCACGGTGGTTTCACCCAGCTGTCCCGCTGGCATTATTAGGTCAATAAACTCTCCTAAGTTTCTATGAGCCAAATGGCCTCTCTCCCTGCACATTACCCCCTAGCCCAGGCCCCGACTTCCGTGAAGGGGAGGGATGCTGCTGTCACATGGCCACCTCTAGGATGCCTTAGGGCATCTGCAGGTCAATAAAATGTCCTCAGACCCTGCCTGCCAGACCCCATCTGTGCCTGAGTCCCTGGGATTTCAGTGAGAATACAGCTTGTAAGATGGGGAGACGGTCCACTGTACAAAACAGATGCCTGTTAACTAAGAAGACCACTGGGGGAGGAAGGGAAGGAGGGAGCAATGGTGGGTCATCAAGTTGGCCTGAAAGGAAAAAGCATGAAAGATCCAGATTGATCTCAAGGAACCCGCCTGGGTACCAGGCAGGCTCCTGGCAGAATCTCAGTGCATGTGCTGTCTGTGGATTGTCACCAGCAGCTCAGGGTTCCTGCAGTGGTTGCACTGCTGCATCCCTGAGCAGCCCCTCTTCATGGTGGATGTGCATTTGAATCTCCCAAGGAGCTTGTTAACATGCAGGTTCCTTATCCGTGGGTCAGGATTGGGGTCCAAGATGCTGCATTTCTGACAAGCTCTCAGATGATACAGATGCAGCTGGTGCCTGAAAACTTCACTAGGAATAGAGCATCTTGGGCTCAGACAAGGATGGGCAGTTCATTAGGCAGGACTCATGTTGTATACTTTGTCCCAGGGGCCCCTAAATGTCATCCATTCGTGTGGCCATTTGTCTCAGGGCAATAATGCCCACAATTTTCTCTGATTTTCAAAAGGTAAGAAACCGATGGTTTCTGTGAAAATGTAGATGTACCAAAACATGTCAACACAAAGTTCCAGGAATTAGTCCCTACAGGTCAAGGTCATGTGTGCTTATGTGAAAAGTCAATGACGTCACTAAAACACAAGTGGAAAATACTTTGGGAGCCTTTGATTTTAGGCCTGGCAGGAAGCAAAGCATTGTTTGCATAAAGGAATAGACATAGAAAAGCCTTTCAAGAGTCTTCCCACTGATAGAAAAACCCTAAGTATTATCAGCAAAAGGAACTTCCTTAAATTAGTAAGAAAGGAAAGTCAATTGGTGCTTTATCCAAAGAAACAAAAGAAAGAAAAAAAAAAGTGAGAATAAAGAACACAGAACAGGGCAGAAGACCCCGGTACAAGCTCAGTTTTGTCACCAACGGGTGTGTACAGACCTTTGGCAAAACTCAATCTGCCCAAACCTCAGTTTCTTTGTCCCTAAAACTGGTCACCTGACTAGTCCACAGCTCATTCTCAGGTCTAAGAATCAAAATTTTCAGAAGTTATGACTTTACATTTTGCTGCTTTTTCTGTGGCTTTCAAAGTAGGCATACAAATGCATTTAAAATATCTTTTTAAAAATAGGGAACTGAAAAGACAACCCACAGAATGTAAGAAAATATTTGTATTTGGTTTTTTTCAGTTGGGGTTTATTATCCAAAAAAGCTGCTATGAATATTTTTGTACAGGTTTTTGTGTGAACACAAGTTTTCATTTCTCTGGAATACATTCCCAGGAGTGAAATTTCTGGGTCTATGAAGATCACATGTTTGGTTTTATAAGAAATTGTCAAAATGTTTTCCAGAGTGTGGCAGTGCCACGTTACATTCTCAGCAGCGATGGATGAGGGATCCAGTTTCTCTGCATCCTGGTCAGCATTTGGTGTTGTCACTATTTTTTATTTTAGCCATTCTGATAGGTGTGCAGAGACATCTGACTGTCATTTTTTTTTTAACTTGCACTTCGATGGCTACTCACGCCGAGCATTTTTTGCGTGTGCTTATTCACCATCTGGATCTCCTCTTCGGTGAAATATCTCTTCATGTCTTTTGCCCACTTTCCCTCCTTTTACCTAAATTTGATTAACTAAAAAACTCAGTGCTGCTTTTAGAGGGATAGGAAGCATGCATCCCTGACCAAAAAAAGTGGGGGGATGTGCATCCTCAAACATTCACGGGAAGACCTGCAGAAACAGCCATAAAAATCAGCTGAATTTATTAAACAGTCATTGTCGGGAAGAGCATTCAAACACAGAAGCCAAAGCCCCGATAGTTTCTGCCAGGTCTCAGAAGGCTCCAGAAGAATATTTCTGTACAATGCACTGCAACAAGTTAATGTCTCTTCTTATTGAAGGGAGGTGGCGTTTTCATACTTGGGCTAACGGGTCTTAGAGGATCCATTAGGATTCAGACCACTGCGTGGTCTGAATCAATACCCAGTGCTGATTCTAATACATGGTGCTGTAAGAGGCGTATTAAGATTCTATTTTGGTGGAAAATGGACATTAGGGAGCCCCTGGCTTCCAATATTGCAGGCCACAATCATTTCTTCTCTGCTCTGTGTTGCAGCATTCTGGAAGATACCTGGGCATTCCAGAACGTAAATAGATCAGAGTTGCTTTTGTTTGAGAGAAGTCCCAGGGCTGGGAACAGGAACTCCTGCAGCCCCTCTGAGCAGGGGTAGGGGGTCCACAGTGAAAGCAAGGCACAGGGAGGCCTCATTGCATGGGCACCCGTATTCACAGCAGCATTATCCACAGTAGCCACAGAGATGGAAGCAACCCAAGTGCCCACTGATGGATGAAGGGATAAACAAAATGTGGTCTATATATACAGTGGAACTCAGTTTTTAAAAGGAAGGGAATCCTGACACAGGCTACAACATGCATGAACCTTGAAGACATTAAGCTAAATGAAACAAGCAAGTCACCAAAGGACAAATTGTGTATGATCCCACTTCTATGAGGTCCCTAGAGGAGTCAGTTATAGGGACAGCAAGTGTAAGGGTGGTTGCCAAGGGCTGGGGGAAGGAGAATGGGAAGCTGGTGTTTAATGGGGACAGAGTTTCAGTTTTGGAAGATGAAAGAAGTTCTGGAGAGGACGGTGGTGATGATTGACCAAATGATGTGTATGTACTTGAAGCCACTGAACTACACACTTAGAAATGTTTTAAAAGGATAAATTTCGTGTTATGTATATTTTCCCACTTTTTTTAAAAAAAGAAAAGAAACGATGGGTTCTTTACTTTCAGGCACACTTTGATCTCACCTTCCCAGTGACTATCCAGGTCTGTTCAGAAGCAGCCTTGTTTTGATTCCCCAAACCTCCAGGAAAGAACAAAGTGTAACAACCCGGCAACTGGTTCTCATTATCTTAGGAAGCAAAGACTGTTCTCCTATTTGCCAGCTGCTGAGTCCAGCTTGATTAGGCCCACTGGCAACACTCCTGTCCCCTTCGGAACAGCAGGAAAAACCGGCTTTGGAGCAGAAATTTAATGAAAATTCAGGTCTTGTTGGCAGAGGAGAGATTTGCTGGTTTTTTCTTATCTTCACCATACTTGGTGGACTCTGCCTTGGGGGACTGTTCAGATATCAAAGTCTTCCGAGCTAGAATGGACCCTGAAGATGGTTTACTCCAAGCCCAAATGGAGACGGAGACCCCACATGAAAACAGGAAGGGACAGACCCAGGCCACTGCCCTCTCTCCTCCATCCAGCTTTGGACTTTTTGTGCTTCGTTTATCACACCGTCTAGACCCCCGGCGAGGTCGTGATTATGATCAAAGAGCCCTGGGAGAAAAATGCCTGACTTCTTACCTGTGTCGGGCACGTGAGCTGTCAGCAAATAGATCCACCGTCCTCTGCAGGGCAGAGGGAGAAAGTCCTGCCCTCACACAGGTCACGCCCACGGTCACGGGGTCCTGATACTGTACACTCGGTGCCACGTTGATGCCTCACTGGACGACGTTCAGATCATCAAAATAGGAACATTGACTGCGCCCCTGCCTCGGGGCCACACCGTTCCTATATCAATGCACAAGAAAGTGCCGTGTCCCTCCCATCTTGCGGATGAGACAACTAAGGCACAGAAAAATCAATTCACCCACGAGGCACGTGGCTGGAAGATGCTGACCCAGACCAGCTCCAAAGACTGAGATGGCAAAGGGTGTTGCCCAACCTCAAGGTGACTGAATGTAAATCCCAGGTCCCTGTGGTCCCAGCTCTCGCTGCTATAGCCCTGGTCCTCCTTCACAAGTGGACGTACAGCATCCTGAGGGCTGTGCCCTGTCATCATCATGAAGGTCACTCCTACCAGGGGTTAGCTATAGTTCTGAGCCGGGGTGTGAGTGGACCAGGCGGTGGGTTAGGAGGACGGGCATCTGGCCGCTGCTGCCCCCTGCTGGAGGGCCTGGGCTCAGCAGCCATTTGCCGGGTGGGGGGGGGCCCACCCTGGAGAGAAATCCCCTGTGGGCAGTGCTGTGAGTGGCCGCTGCTGGGAGGTCACCTTTCCCACTGCTCTCCCCGCCACTGGCCCTCCTCCCAGGGGGAGTGGATGGAGGAGGGGGCGCCCCCTTCCCCCCCCCCCCCCCCCGCCACTGGCCCTCCTCCCAGGGGGAGTGGATGGAGGAGCTGTGAGTGGATTTCTCAGCATCCCTAAAACAGCTTCACCAGGGTGGCCTGTGCTGGTCCGGGAGCCCCGGACATGAGCCCCTCCTCCAGCCAGGGGAGGGTTTCCAACTATACCTCGAGTGGGGAGGGGCCGAGGTCATTCAAAAACAGAGCCAAGGGCTTCCCTGGTGGCGCAGTGGTTGAGAGTCCGCCTGCCCATGCAGGGGACGCGGGTTCGTGCCCCGGTCCGGGAGGATCCCACGTGCCGCGGAGCGGCTGGGCCCGTGAGCCATGCACGCTGGGCCTGCGCATCCGGAGCCTGTGCTCCGCAACGGGAGGAAAAAAAAAAAAAAAAAAAAAAAAAAAAAATTTCTAGATTTGGAACTAGTTGTGTAGTTGTCAACCGTCATATAAAGCCTAGAGAGGAGGGATTATGTGTTTTCTGTCTCGACTCTCCAACGCCTTACAGTGTCAGGGAACAGAGAAGGCGTTGAGCACAGACTTGTTAAATGTGATGACTCTCTATTTCATCCTGACCTCCACATATTGGGGGGGGGGTCCCAAACTCAGCGGTGACAGACTCCCACTCAAGGAGGGTTACCCTTGTCTGGGTCCCTGCCACTCCAGGACATCTGGCAAGGTACCAGAAGAGTGGGCCCTCTCTTCCCAGGCACACCTTCCTCCCCCCACAGTGCTAGTGTCGTCTGGCTGCTAGGACAGGCGAGGTGATGGGATGACCTGTGCACGATGGATTAGCCCCATGGCCCATCGGTCTGAGGGAACATGACATCTCTGCAGAACCACACCTTCTCAAACACCCGGGCTGCTCCTACATGTCTGCTTGAAAACAGCACCCCCTGCTTTCTGTCTTCCTTCTTTTGATTCCTCCCAGCTTTCCCCTGGGGACAGTGTGAACCACCCACAGAGGTTCAGTGGTGGGGCTCATTTCCCTGCCCAGCTGGATGTGGACGTCCACCTCCTTGAGTGTCCTAGATGACCTTGGCTGGTGCCTGGAAATTCTTCTTGGTGACACTGGACTTCTCATTTACGCTATACATGGAGACCAGTGAACCCTTCCAGACTCTAGTCCAGCTGGACCCCGCAGGCTAAAGACCTGGGGAGGGCTGAGGGAGCCAGACTAAGAACCAATCACTGTGTGAGAACACAGTCCACATCCAGGAACGGCAAGCTCCCAGAGAAGGCAGAGAGAGAGAGGATACGTGGCGGACGGCTGCAAGCCCTCGGAACCCTCGAGTAGAAACTACAGATAATTCTGATTGTTGACTTGTGGTTACTTCCCCTCCTCCCTCCTCCCCTCTCACCACCAACGGAGAGGGAGCTTCAAGCCAGAATACATTTGAATGGCAAAATAATTTATGCTTAATTAGGGTGCTGGATTTAAAATTAGAAGTTTCGATGCAGAATCACATGGATTGTTTAATCGCATTGGTTTGCCACTCATTAGCCACTCTTCTTAGATGTCTGTGACCCTGGAGCCTTCTCCCTATTCCTAGGCACCCCCTTTCTTCTCTATAAACTATGGCAAATTAATCTTCCTAAAACGCCACCCTGGTCATTTCATAAGCTGCCTCCAAAAAAATCAAAGTGTTGGGCATCAATGGCGTTTAAGACCTTGCATGCTGACCATGTCCCCTTCCCACGGCATCACTTCCACCCCTGCTAGCCGGGTCCACACAGCTGGTGGTCCCTCCATATCCCTTTGCTCACTTTCTTCTCTACATCTGGGAGGGAACCTTTTTACCTAACAAAATTCTGCCCATTCCTTAAGACTCAATTCAAAAACCACCTGCCCATGAATTCTCTGGTGACTGCAACAAGAGGTCTTCTCACCAGCACCACCGCTGATGCCCAAGCTGATCAAGTTCCTTACTATACCTTCTTATCCAGTTGGTCCTAGAACCAGACACCTTGTTCTACAAGCCTTTGTAGCCTACAATAGGGGCTCACTAAGATGATTCTTTTGGATTAAGGGTAAATGAAAGACAGGCCCTGTTTCTCCTTAGCCCTTTGTGATAGCTCAGAGAACAGTAAGACGTGTGATATGCTCAAAGCACGAAGCTTCCCCTACTGCAGATGCCACTAAAATTCACAGGCTGTCGATGCCATACACAGATCTTCTCTTTGCTCCTAGTCAGCTACCTCGTCCACCAGCCACACCAGATATGTCTAGTTTTCACTGCTGTGTTCAAGCTCTTTACCCCAATCATCTCTCCCACCCCTCAGCAAATGACTTTGACCCTCATTTCAAAGAAAAGACACCACTAGCTCCCCTCCCTTGCTCTTCTGGACCTGGGGACAACCTTACCTCTGTCTTTGGGGCATCTGTGCCTTTCTGCTTCCCTCCAGCATCAGGTGTGCTCCTGCTTCCGCTAGAGGCCAGGGCCCCCAACTCAACCTGGTGACAGCCCGTGTGCTCCATCGTTTATTCCACTTTCTGCAGTACTTACAATAGTTCTCTCTATATAAGCTTTATACCTCGTAGAATATAAACATGTTCAAATCTCTGCCACCTCACACAATTACAGGCCTATCACTGGAATGGTTCATTTTATGTGTCAATTTGACTGGGCCACAGAGTGTTCAGGTATCTGGTTAAAGATTATTTGTAGGTGTGTCTGTGAGGGTGATTCCAGATAAGACTGGCATTTGAAGTGGAAGACTGAGTAAAGCCAATGCCCTCCCAATGTGGGTGGGACTCATCCAATCCACTGAGGACCCAAATAGAACAAGAAGGCAGAGGAAGGGGCAGTTTGTTCTCTCTGCCTGTCTGGGCTGGGACATTGGTCTTTTCCTTCCCTTGGACTAGAACTTATATCACTGGTTCTCCCGGTTCTTAGGCCTTTGGACTCAGGCTGGAGCTACCCCACTGGCTTTCCTGGGTCTGCAGCTTACAGAGATGATGGGACTTCTCAGCCTCCATAATCATGCAAGTCGATTCCTTATAATAAATCTAGAGAGCTAGTAAAATGATTCAAGTACGTCATGGCACTGGCCAGGGCGGCCTCAAGCTTCCTTCACACAAAATAGATGGTTTTTCCTGTGGGTCTTTACCATTTGGAGTCCAGAGCCCAGAGGCCTTTTCCCTTTAACAGGAGGTCCCTGTAAGCATTTTGCCTAATTGACTTTGTCTCGGATGTATTGGTTCATTTAGTCATTTTATAACTAAGTCTTGCTAACCTGAAAACCATTCTCTCCTTTTTTACATTTTTATGGAAACTATATCTATTATGTGTTTTCTTATAAAAGATGTAGATGCTCATTATAGAAAAAATATAATGTAGGTAAGTGAACAGAGTAAAATAAAATACATCCTTCAAATCTTTAAATAAATAAATACAGGGTTGGTTTTTTGTTTTTTTGTTGTTGTTGTTTACAAATATTGGATCACAACATGCATTCAGCTTTGAAACCAGATTTTCACTTAAAATAAGCTGTAAACAAATTTCCATACCATTAAATATTCTATCGTCACAGATTTCCGTGGCTCTGTAGAACTCCACTGAATCAATGTACCATAATTTATTCAGCCAGTTCCCTGTTAATTGGATGTTTGGGTTTTTGCCAACTTGCAGGGGTTCATCAAGTAGTCCCTCCCAAAGAAAAACCCCACCACAGAAATGGCTTGCAATCCTCCAAATGATAGTTTTTCAGCTTCAACAGTTTTTAGATCCAGCATCCACTGAGAACTAACTCTGACCGTCTCCTCTGCTCCATGGGTCTGTTATTCCCTACCCCCGCACCACACCACTAATCATTGTTGCTTTCTACCTTCTAGGGAAATTCCATCTTTTACAAGTCCCTCAAAGTTTTCTAAACTATTCTCATATATGTATTCTTTTTTTTTCGGGGGGGGGAGGGTACTTTCTCAGCATACTTACAAAAGTATCATTTTATTGCAGAAAACAGAAAATACAGATTTTTTTTAAATACTCGTTTAGAGATAACTACTGTTAACGTTTGGAATCCGTCCTTCCAATCTTTCTCCAAGCTTAATTTCATATATGCTTTACCCAAAATAAAATCATGCCATAGCATGCTGCCCTCTGGTAATTGTATATCTGCCAGAAATGTATGTAAATACCCCTTTCCCTAAAGTCACCTCAGCACACAAGCATGCACATTTTTAAAGATTTGTCAATTTAACATCTGGGTTTAATTTGCATTTCTCTGAATACTAGTGAAGTTTAACATCACTTTAAGAGATGTATTGGCATTTTTACTCTTTTTTGTGAGATGGCTATGAATGTCCTTGGCCCCTGTTGCCATTGGAGACTTGGAGTTGTGCTTATTGAACAGTAAGAAGCCCTTTACATGGGAAGGTTCAATCCTCTGAAATATTTCTCACAAGTGCTCTTACCGTTTGTTTTTAGGGCTTTTTTATATTTAGAAGTTTCAAATTGCTTATTTGAGCAAATCTACCTTCTAGATTCTGTCTTTGTTTTAATATTTAGGGAGCTCTTCTTCAGCCCAAGATAATAAAAACATGTATCTATATTCTTCTTTAGTGGTGATATGATTTTATTTTCAGTATTTTATTTTTTTAATCCTCTGGGTCTTCTTTTGGTGCATAATACGACAGATTTCACTTTTTATTTCTTCAGCTACCCCAACTCCATTTATTGAAAATCCTTCCCTTCCTGGTGAATTAAATGCCAATATTTCATAATCTAAACCTATTTATTGTTTCTGTTTCCAAGCTTCCTACTGTCTTCCATTGATCTTCCATGGAAGCTTTTGCCGCTAACGCACCTGGAAGAATTATTGGTGCTCTACCCTGTGTTTTGCTATCCAGTGAGGCAGATTTTCTCTCAACGTTCTTCTTTTATTGAATTTCCTGAACATTGATGTGAATTTATTTTTCCAGGATTCTCTCCTCTACACCTTGCCCAATTTTCTAACTTTGCTGGTATATAGAAAAGTCATTAATTTTGTTTTATTTGGGAAGGGACATAGGCTAGCTTACTGAACATTTTTATAAGTTCTAATACTTTTTCAGTTGATTCGCTGGGATTTTCCAAATAACTGTATCACCTGCAGATAATGGTTGCTCATTTTGATTTTTTTTAATACTTGTTGTTCTTATTTCTTTCCCTGACTTATCACACGCTGACGAACTTCTTGAAGGGTGTAGAATATTGTTAGAGCTCACCTTGGCCTCATGCTTCCATACACCAAAACTTGTACTTGTGTGATGCTTCTGGCCTCCTTCTGATCTCATACCTTTCACTCTGGGAGTACTTTATTGGTATCTCCGGAAGAAAGAATTTGCTTGCATGACTTAGCCACTTCTAGATTCACCTGGGATCTGTGTATCTGAGGAGAGGGTACTCTAGGTCTCTCTGCTTCTTGGGAAGTGTCAGTCTTTATTGGGTGTGGGTGGGGAAAGGAGGGTCAGAGCTGCCAGGGACTGTGTACGTTGCCTAAGTCAGGGATTCCTAGCAAGCTCCTCTGGCTTCAGATCTAAAGCCACCTACTTCAGTTGGCTTTATCAGTAGTGAAGCTGACACTTTGAGCCCCATCTGTCTGATGCCTCCTCTCAGTTGATTCCAACCTGATACATGGAAGACATAGTAATACAGGGTTGGCTTGCCTGTTTTGTTCTTGTCAAAATAATCTCTGTTTCAGCATTAAATATGAGGTTGGTTGTTAACTTTAGAAAGATAATCTCTATCATGTAACAAAGTATTTTTTGATCTAGCTTACTGGAAGTTTTAATACGCAATATGTTAGATGTTATAAAATATTATTTTAGTATCATTGAGATGATCATATTGTTTTCTCCTTTGACATATTATGAGATAAAATATATTAGTAGATTTTTTTTAAAAAAACTAAAAATATTTGGCAATGCTACAACAAACTCTACTTGGTCATATGTATTATTATTTTAACACATTGCTGGATTTGATTTGTTGATGTTTTACATAGAATTTTTGCAAATATATTTGTAATTGCTATTGATCTAGCTTCGTTTGTTATTATTGCTGTGATCACTATTATGTTTGTTATGTTTTATTTTGGCTTTTTTGTGAATATATCTTTGACTTTTTTTTTTTACTTTTGTTGACAAAATTGATGTGCTGTGAAAAATCACCCATCCCATTAAGACTTTCAGACAAATTAAAACATATTTTCTTAAAGATTTAAAGTTCTATTCCTTATCTAGTTATAGCCTCTTTTCCCTTAAGGTTATGTATCTGTGCCTATTCTCTTGGCTTTTTACTGATCTTTTTTTTTTAATTTTTTTAAATTAATATATTTTTGCCTGCTTTGGGTCTTCGTTGCTGCTCGCAGGCTTTCTCTAGTTGTGGCGATCGGGGGCTACTCTTTGTTGCAGTGTGTGGTTTTCTCACTGCAGTGGCTTCTCTTGTTGTGGAGCACAGGCTCTAGGCACGCCGGCTTCAGTAGTTGTGGCACGTGGGCTCTAGAGCGCAGGCTCAGTAGTTGTGGTTCCTGGGCTTAGTTGCTCCATGGTATGTGGGGTCTTCCTGGACCAGGGCTCAAACCCGTGTGTCCTGCATTGGCAGGCGGATTCTTAACCACTGCGCCACCAGGGAAGGCCAGCTTTTTACTGATCTTGCTAGAGATTTTTTCATGTCTTTTTTCAAAATAATGTTGAATTTTTAAATCATCTTAACTATTTTTTTAACTTATTCATTTCATTATTTTCTAAATGTATTGTTTCTACCTTCTTGCTTTCTTGGTTTTAGTTTTATATTATTTTCTCTGTGCTGAGATGAATGTTTAATTCCTTTATCTTCCTTCTTTCATGTTTCATAACAGAAGCATTGAAGGCTATGAATTTTCTTCTGAGGATAACATCAGCCACCTCCCATAAAATTTGTTATGCAGTGCCCTCACTGTAATTCATTTGAAACAATTTCTTATCACTGATTTGATTTCCCCTATAACCTATGAGTTGTTCATAAAAAGTACTTTTTGTTTTTAATATCCAAGTGCTTTGATGATTTTTTTGCCTATCAAAGGCTATTGCTACATTTTCATTTTATTCACTTACAGTCAGAGAACATAAATACATTTCACTGGAAATTTATTAATATTTTCTGTACGGCCTAGGATATGAACACATGTCCATGCAACACGGACATTTGAAAAGACTGTGTGTTTTTGATTTACATGCTACAAAGTGCAATATGTATCTGCTACATCTATGTATTTATCATATAATAGTGGGCGGCACATCTACCCTGCCCAAGACACTGGGCAATTTCCCACTGATTTCTGTCCAGCTGTATCTTGGTCCATAAGTGTTTTTCTTCACACCATTATCCAACTGCAAGTCCCTTGCCCATTTTTCTACTGGGCTGCCTGCCTTTTTCTAACTGATTTGTAGGAGTTCTCTTTTCAGTGGGCCTGTGAGTACCCAGCCCACCAAGGGACAAGTCACTGAGGGGAAGGGCAGAAGGACTGGACAATCTCGGGGACACCAAATATCATCCAAACCAGGGGCTCATTGGCTGACAGGCTGACCTTTGATACATGGGGTCCGGAAGGTGAGCTAAGGGACCCTCCTACCCTGGGTCAGTCCCCATGGAGCCTCCTGGGGTTAGCAGTGGAAGGTCTTGCTCATCATCTGTCTGGGGGATTCCTCCACCCGTCCTCCACCTACCCCAGAGCACGTCTTTTTTGGTTTCAAAGTTTGAAGAAGATTTCAACAAAAGCCTCTCAGAGGGCTTCCTTGGCGGCCTCCCTGGTGGCGCAGTGGTTGCGAGTCCGCCTACCGATACAGGGAACAGGAGTTCGCGCCCCGGTCCGGGAAAATCCCACATGCCGCGGAGCGGCTGGGCCCCTGAGCCGAGTAGGAAATCCATTGGTGCCACTTTTATCTGTCTCATATATTCAAGTTCTACTTAAGACTGAAAAAAAAAAAAAAAAAAAAAAAGCTCCTCAGAATATTTCTGCCTGGTTTCTGTTTCGGTTGCTTTTTTCTTTGAAACAGTCTGTTTTTATCTTTTTTGTATTATGAAGTATAAGATATATACAGAGGATGTCACACACACACACACACACACACACACACAAACACACAACTGCTCAATGAATCATCACTAACATTCCTGTAACCACCAGTTCAAGAAGTAAAACACTACCTGAAATTTCCCAATTTCTCCCTCTTCTGAAAAGGCAATCACTATTTTGACTTTGTTCCCTGTAATTTACTTTTGCCATTTTTAAAATGATTTATTTATTTATTTATTTATTTATTTATTTTTGGCTGCACTGGGTCTTTGTTGCTGCAAGGGCTTTCTCTAGTTGCGGTGAGCAGGGGCTACTCTTCGTTGCGGTGCACGGGCTTCTCATTGCGGTGGCTTCTCTTATTGCAGTGGCTTCTCTTGTTGCAGAGCAGGGCTCTAGGCACGTGGGCTTCAGTAGTTGTGGCACACGGGCTCAGTAGTTGTGGCTCGCAGGGTCTACAGCGCAGGCTCAGTAGTTGTGATGCACGGCCTTAGCTGCTCCATGGCACGTGGCATCTTCCCTGATCAGGGCTCGAACCTGTCTGTGTCCCCTGCATTGGCAGGTGGATTCTTAACCACTGCGCCACCAGGGAAGTCCCTCGCCCATTTTTTAATCTTTACATAAATAATGTCATACGGAATTCACTCGTTTGTGTCGGGCAACTTCCATTTATTCAACACTATGTTTGTGAGAGTCAAGCACTGTTGCAGGCAACTGTAGTACATTCCCCTTCATCATTGTATCTTTTCCATTGTAGGAACACGATTTATTTATCCATTCTACTGTTAATAGACAATCGGATTGTTTCTAGTTTGAGGCATTAGGAAAAATGCTGTTATGAACATTCCTGAACATGACTTTTAGTGGGAATGTGTACACATTTCTGTTGAGCATTTACCTGGGAGGGAGATATTTTTGTAACTAGATGTGTTTGCCTTCAACTTGAGTAAATAATCTCAATTTTCCAAAGTGGCTGTACCAGTTTATGCCCTAGGAGGTTTTGGAAATCTGCATTGCCCCAAATCATCAAAATGAAATTGTAGGCATTCTGGTGGCAGTGTAGTTGTATTTTAGTGGGGCTTTAACTTGTACCTCTCGGTTGGCTAATGAGAATAAGCCCCTTACATTTATGTATTGTTATTTGCGTATCCTATTTTGTGAAGTCACTCAAGTCTCTTGTCCATTTTTCTACCTCGTTGTCTCCCTTTTTCTAATTGATTTGTAAGAATTCTTTATCTGAAGGTGAACACTTTGTTTTACATTTTGCAAATATCTTTCCCCATTTTTTTCTCAAGAGATGATGTCTGTGAAATATTTTCCAAGTCCTTTCATGACTGAAGATCTCATTCTGATTCCCCACACATGAACATTAGATTGGCTGAGAATGGGGTTCTTGGGTTATAGTATATTTCTCCCCCTGCAAAAAAATTTGTGAGCCTTACTCTGTTGCTTTGTGCCACCTTATTATATAAAGAAAACTGCTATCAATTAGGTAATGTGGCTTTCCTACAGTAAACTTATGAGAGCTGTTCCTTTATCCTTGAAATACCAAAATGTCATCAGAATATGTTCAGGTATGTTTCTATCTTTTCAAAGAATCTCTTGAAGGATACTTTAAAGACAATTTTTAATTTTAAGGGTGCTTAAAGGGAGTTTTGATTTGGAGAGAAGACATTCTTCAGCTCAGGAAACTTATCATAGCCCATTTTTGTTATGGGCCACCATAGTAAAATAGCATAGACAAGGTGGCTTTAAAAAAATTGTATTTCTCACAGTTTTGGAGGCTGGGAAGTCCAAGATCAAGGTGCTGACAAAGTAGGTTTCATTCTGAGGCTTCTGTTCTTGGCTTATAGGCGGCCACCACCTCGCCATGTGCTCACATGGCCTTCCCTCTGTGTGCTCAGGGAGAGGGGTCTCTGGTGGTTCTTCTATAAGGACACCAGCTTTATCAGGTCAGCCCCCCTCCCCACTTATGACCTCATTTAACCTAAGCCACCTGCTTAAAGGCTCCATCCCCACCAGAGTCACATAGAGGGTGAGGGCTTCAACATATAAATTTAGTGGGAGACACAATGCATTCCACAGAAGAACTTACCTTTATTATTTCCTTGTTTACATGTTATATTCTCTCTGCTCCTTTTTCTCCTAAGACATAAAGAATTTCCTGAATCTGTCCTCAATGTTACTTTTCTTTACATGCATCTTTTTGTCCCTTTTATACTCTGAGTATGAGAAATTTTCTCCGTCCGATCTTAAATCACTGATTTGATTTTCTGCAATCTCCAATCACTGTGTCAATTGCATTTTAAAACCTGAAGTAATGGTTTTCATCTCAGAGCAATCTTCCTTGATCTCCTGTCGCTCCTTTTCCGTGGACATAATGTTCACCTAGATTCTCAGTGGCAACATAAATCAGAGATTTTCTCAAATTTTCTCTTGTTTCTTGCAGCAACTCTGGTTCATAAAGAGACATTTGTTCTGATGACTCAAAATAATCCATCCTTCTGTGGTTCTGAATCAGAGTTCATGTCGGTTTATCCTTGAGTGAGGAAGGAGGGAACGAGAGAGGGAAGAATGAGGTCCATGGCTTTCTTAAAAAGGTAGTTCAGGTGGTGGATTAATTATGTATTACTTCATAACAAATTACCCCCAAAACCTAATGGCTTAAAGCAACAAGCACTTACAGTTGTTCAGTTTCTGTGGATCAGGAATGCAGTCATGGCTCAGGTGGGTGGTTCTAACTCAAAGTCTCTCATGAGGTTGCAGTCATGTCAAGACTCAGCTAGGCTGGCAGTTCCACTGCCGGGCCCCTTCACTGACTGTTGGCAGCCTCAGAATATCCACTTTCAAGTTCACTCACCTGGGTCCCTCCACGGTGCCGCCTCATCACATGGAAGCTGGCTTCCCCCAGGATGAGCCATTTGAAAGGGAGAGAAAGAGAGCATCCAGAACAGAAGCTGCAGTCTTTTTATAACCTAATCTCCGAAGTGACAATCCATCCCCTCTGCTGTATGATATCCATTAGAAGAAAGTCACCAAGTCCACACTCAAGGGGAGGGGTTGACACAGGGTGTGAAGATCACGGGCAGGTCAGTAGGGCCATCTCCAAGGCTGCCCACCACAGCTGGGTAGATCATAGATTGTGTGTGTCTGAGGTCAGACATTTTCAGACCCAGACTAAGAGAAGAGACAGAGTTTAACCTTACAGACATGGTACTTTTCTATAACAGGTTTGTGTAGATTTGGAGAGAATTAGCCAGACACGGCCAGGAGCTTCACCACTGGGCAGAGTGTTTCTTTCCAGGTTTTTGTTTGTCTTGTCGTCTTTTAATATATAAGCCTCTGGAATGGCTGGTGTGATGCTCCTTTCTGAAACGTGCGTGACTGAAACTAGAGGCCATCGGGAGCAGAGTGTGACCTGAGGTGCTGATGTTCTGGGAGTACCGCGGGGCTCAGGGCTCTTCCGCAAACTGCTGAAGAGGCAAGATCCACCCCACGCCCACCGCAGGGCTCCTCTCCTTACCCATGGCGAACCCATGGTGAGCTGCTCAGCCCTTCCTCAGTCTTACCAGCCGTACTTCTCCCAGGAATCCCCCAACACTTCTGTCATGGTGACTCCGTGCTTAAGTTCAACCAGACACACAGCTCTCCATTTTTCTCCCTTTCCTATATTTCCAAGATTATCTAAGATGGGAGGAGTTAAAACTTGAAAGCAGATTACAAACTGGGCTTCTACATCCTTGAAGTTGTCAAGGTCAGACAAGAGGTGTACGGTCTGCTTTGCTCCATCAGGTTGATTTTAACTTTTAACTCTCAGAAGGCAAACTTTCCACCTTACAATATTTTGCCTGACGGGTGCTGCACTGTCTCCCCCAGTCAATGGCAGAGATATCCATAACTAGCTGGATTACTCTTAAAAAGCCATGACCCTGCTGGTCTGGGCTCAGCACGGTGTCTTGATTAGGGGAACACCCTCCAGCAACCCCAGATGATTTCAAAGCAGTTGTCTGTCTTTCTTTATCCAGTTCCCACATACGTCATAGCTGCTCCCAGGCCTTTTCTCCCAAAGTCCTCCAAATATTCCTGGTCCCTGCCTTAGCCTTTGTACCTCTTTTCTTCCCTCCCATGCCTTCCCCATCTCTTTTCACAAGACTGCATCTGGAAAAAAGAGCAAAATAGAAAAGAAGGAAGAGGAAGAAACGGATGAAGAGAGTGAAGGATTGGACCCAGTGGGGTTGGAACGAGAAGCTTTTGGCCACACGGTTCTAATGAGCACAGTTAGACTGCTCGCATTTGCATCTTAGCTCTGCCACTTAGCAGCCGTGAGACCACCAGGAGATTGCTTCACTAGTCCGTTTCCCCATCTGCCAAATAGTAATAATGATAGCCCCTGCCTCGCAGGATTGCTGAGAGAAAGAGAGTTTACATGTGCAATATCTTTAAAAGAGGACCTATGTAATAAGTACCCAATATATAGTATATAGTATATAGAGTATACAGTATGTAGTATACTATATTCTCAGTACATCAAGAGTACCTGGCATATATGAGGGCTCAAAAAGTGTTTATTGGAGGGGGGGAGGAATAAATTAGGAATTTGGGATCAGCAGATACATTCCACTATACATAAAATAAACAACAGGGACCTACTGTATAGCACAGGGAACTATATTCAATGTCTTGTAATAACCTATAATGGAAAAGAATCTGAAAAAGACTAGATATAGATACAGATGCAGATAGAGATATGTGTAACTGAATCACTGTGCTGTACACCTGAAACATTGTAAATCAACTATACTTGAATAAAAAATAATAAAAATAAATATTAAATTAAATTCTGCTTCAAAAATGTGTTTATTGAGTGAAACTCATTTGTTTGTTATTTTGTCTTTGATGGTTATACTAATGGAAAATGTCCACATCTCCAGCTGTATAACTTCATCCTCGTGTCATCATAAATCATGCCCCCTAACTGGAAGAAAAAGAAACAGGCAAGAGTTGTAAAGGGCTTTTATCACATCTAGCTAGTGCCCACATGCCATCACGTTGTTTCAAGCCTTGAAGGACACAAAGGAAATGAAAGTGGCCCCTGTTTTCTGGGTGCATGAATTGCTGTGCATAAAGACCACGTAACAATGCCCCTTCACAAAGCAGTTCCCCACAGCCCAGCAGGTTGATGGGTGAGCCCTTCCCGCCACACATATGTCTTGGTTGAAACTGTCAAGCCTGGAAAGCTATGAGGAACCCCTTAAAAAGGAATTTAGAAAAATCTTCCACCGAGTTGAAAAGCTTCTGATCCCAGGGAGACACCTCTGTGTTGCTGAAACTGGGAACTGGGAGAGCCGGATTGCGGGAACAGGAGAGAGGAGAGAACAGCCAGAGGTGGATGGAAACACCACGGCCAGGAAGGAAGCCCCGGGCCAGCCCCGAGCTGATAGGGTCCACAGCTGGATTGGACGGTGAGGTTTGAGCCAAGAGCACTTGGGGGCTGACCTCCAGGGAACCCGTGTGTTGAAGGAACAGCTCTCCAGGACCTCAGGATCTAACAGGGGCCTTTCAGGCTCAAAGAAGCAGCCAGTCTCAGAATTGGACCCACTTCACAGCGGAATTATGCCACAGTCACTTTGAGTTAACCTGGATATGCCCAGTGTTCGTCCCTGACCTGAAGTCACAATGGGGTCTGCGTATCTGGGACTGACCATTTCTTCCAGACCATGACCCTCCATTGGCAACCGACTCACTGATTCTCATCCTAACACGGGGCTGAGACTAGATTAGACCCACACTGTATTCATTTATTCATCAGGCATATTGTTATCTTGCTGCAAAATAGTTCAATACCAAGATATTGACAGAGAAAAAGTTCCAAGGCTGGTGGTCTCTGAAGGCGTGCTACTGGGCTCTGCACAGCTATACCAAACTCGCTGGATGCAAACTGCATGAGGCAAAAGAATTCTAGCTAATGTTTATGCTTTTCTATGAGGATCTGTTACCAGAGTCCTCATCTAAACACATTTGTAAACATAACGATGTAAATCACATACAGTATATCACTGAAAATCTGTGAATTATGGTACCGTCTGATGAGCATTTAAACATCCAAGCAGAACAATGAAGCAACCTTTATCTGATTCAGAGAAAGCCAGGATCCCTCTGCTATTGATTGCTTAAATATATTCTGCACCTTCAAGGACAGTCAGTGAAGGAGAAAGTCAAATACAAGACTTCCAAGAAGTTAAGGGGGAGATATTGATACTGCATCCCTTCCCCCTCAAATGATTGTTCAGCCAGTGGGGGACTGAGGCAGCGTGGGCAGTAGGGGGTCCCATGAACTAATCAAGAAAAGAAAGACAAAGAAATAGAGATCAGAAGATTTCACATTGAAATAAAGAAATTCGTGTTGCCTTAAATATAATTTGTGTTAGTTACATTTCAATTCCTAATTTATACATAGCGGGGTTGATAAAGAATTACATTATAACAAAATTAGCCAGAATAATTAGCATAGTATATGTGCTACTGATTAAACACCCAGCAGATAGCTTGGTAATTAAGATCAGTGAGTGCCATATTTTGAGGCTTTGTCATATTATTATCTGCCTAACAAGGGCTTCATCTGTAGCTCCCTTCTGATTTGAAGTTTGATAGCAATCTCTAATAATTCTCAGTTTATTTCTTTAAATTACCTTACCCAAATTCCGATCATTTTCCTGTGGTCACTACCCTCCCTCTCTTTGTATTGACACAAACGTGCTGGTGTCAAATTTCCTCTAAATGTAAGGCATCTGATGCTACAAAGCATTTGTGCTTGGAAATTCAGGTTCAAAATCTCTCTCAAAACCCATCATTCTTTGGCTGAAAGAAAGAACCAGAGGCCAACCACACGCTCTGCAAGTTAGTCAAACGTCTGAATACAGATCTGTAGAGTTCATACCTCCTTTCTAGGCAGAGCCCCATTGCCAGCAATTCCAAGAATGTCTCCACCAGGGTCCAACAGCAGCCCCTCAAGTGGCCCTGGCTGCTTGCTCACTGATGACCCTAGCCCGTGATGCCACTGCTCCATATTCGGGGAGTCTGGGGTCAGCTGCTGTCCTTGCAACACACAGTGAGATTATGTCATGGAAGGCAAGAGTTCAACTACCAAAGAACAGAAAGCTTGGGGGCTGGTGACTCACATTCTTTTCACAGGCAGAGCTGTGTCTGCTGCATCTCTTTAGACTGAAACCAGAATGTGTCCATGTTTTTTTGTTTTGTTTGTTTTTTTATTTTTGCGGTACGCGGGCCTCTCACTGCTGTGGCCTCTCCCGTTGCAGAGCACAGGCTCCGGACGCGCAGGCTCAGCGGCCATGGCTCACGGGCCTACCCGCTCCGCGGCACGTGGGATCTTCCCGGACCGGGACACGAACCCGTGTCCCCTGCATCGGCAGGCGGACTCTCAACCACTGCGCCACCAGGGAAGCCCGTGTCCATGGTTTTAAAGGTAGAGTGAACACACCTGCAACAACCAGGAATACTTTTAGCTGCAAGTCACAGAAAACACATGAATAGTACTTAAGGAATAAAGACAAGAAGTCTGGCAGTTGGCGGCCTGGAGCTGGGGCAAAGGTTCAGAAATGTCATCAAGGAACCATCCGTCTCGTCCGCTCTTTCTGTCCCACTCACCTGAGTATGTCGAGCCTTCATTTCATGTCCATCACCTCATGGCTGTAAGTTGGCTGCCACAGCTCCACACATTACGTCCATGTTCAAGGAAAGAAGAAAGGGAAAGGAAAAAAGTGCCAGCCACTACTTTCCTTTTCAATCAGGATAGCAAAGCACTTCCCAGATGCACCAGAGCAGACCATGCCTGCCCTCACTGGCCAGAACTGGGTTGCGAGGGAGGCTAATTCATAGAGTAGCTAACAAGGAGACTAGGGCGGAAGTTACTGACTTAGATAAACATGATTCATCACCAGGGGCCAGGCACGTGGTCAGAACAAAGAAAACCCAGGATCTCTTAGGTAGGAGGAAGGAGAACAAATATTAAGTAGTTAAGTTCAGGGCTGGCTCCTCAAATGCAGATGCAGACATGTCGGGAAAAGCATCAGTGTATGGAACAGAAGCTGCAAAATCACACAGAGGAGCTGAGAGGAGAGGGGTGTATTATTCAGGGTTCTCCAGAGAAACAGAACCAAGAGGATGTGTGTGCATATATATATATATTCTTAAAATAAAGGTATATATGATTTATTTTAAGAAATCAACTCACGCAGTTGTCACAACCAGCAAGTCCAAAACCTGCAGTGTAGGCCAGCAGGCTGGAAACCCAGGAAGAATTGCAGTTCTAGTTCAAAGGCAGTATTCCATCTTGCTTGGGGGACATCAGTCTTTGTTCTATGAAGGCCTTCAACTGATTGGATGAGGCCCACCCACATTATGGAGGGTCATAGGCTTTCTTCAAAGTCCATCAAATTAAACATCATCATCTCATAAAAAAAAAAAAAACAAAACTTCACAGAAGCATCCAGAATATGTTTGACCAGGTATCTGGGCAGTGTGGCCCAGCCAGATTCACACATAAAATTAACCATCACACAGGGAGACAAGACAAAGTAAGAAAGGGAAGAGGTAGCAAGACTGGGACACAAGGTGAAGAGGGCTCTATGAAAGCCATGTGATATATATACATATATAGGTATAACTGAATCACTTTGCTGTACACCAGAATATAACACAACACTATAAATCAACTACACTTATTTAAAATTTATTTTTAACTTTTCAAATTTTAAACTTTAAAAAAATAAAGCTATGTGAGGAAAGAGGAGAGATGTCATTGAAGGGCATAAATTTGCAACCAGCAGGTAAGTAAGTCCTGGAGATCTAATGCACAGTATAGTGTCTATAGACAGCAATATTGTACTATGAACATCAAACTTTCTAAGACACGAAGAAAACTTAATTATCTCCACCACAAAAAAGAAGTCATAATTCTGCAACATGATAGAGATGTTAGCTAACAGTACAATGGCAATCGTGTTACAATATATAAATGCATCAAATCAACATGATGTACACCTCAAACGTACACAGTGTTATATGTTCAATGTATTTCGATTTTAATATATCCAAAAATTAATTTTTAAGCTAAATGGCATAGCCCGGGCCCCTCAGGTCATTACAGCATACAGGCGCTGCTGGAGCAGCTGTGTTTTGTGCCCAGGTTCAGGTGGGGAGATACAGGCCCACTAGAGACAGAGGTTATGGAAAAAAAGTCCACTACCCCACAGGAATGCACAGAAACCAACATGAGTGCTTTGCACTTCCACGGGGCATGGAATTGGGTGCTTTAAGCCAAAGTTAGCAGCCTTAAGAAGTCCAGAGGCTGCTGCTAATACTTTGGTTACTTTTTGAGTTCACTTATGTGATGCTTTTGTCTTCTCGAGACCAGTCAGTCCATCCTGAATTTGGAAACCAAAGATTTCCCGGCATTCTCAATTTCAAGGCATGTCCAATTTATAGTCAACCAGACTCTCTTTTTAGATGAAGTGAAGGAATACGTTACAGTATGTTCCTTTCAACAGAAGAGAAGTTGCAAAGCCCAGGCTCGGGAAAAGGATTTTAAAGTTTCAGGACAGAGTCTCACTTTGATAAAAGAAGATGTTGATCAGCGGTACCGACAAGAGATTTTTTTTAAAAAACGCTGTCCCCTCGGCTTCTCCCACTCACAGACAGGTCTACTGCCCCCCTCTCTAGAATGATCCTTAAGTGAGGGCTTGGGGAGATTAATTCCCATCTCCCTGTGAGGAACGGGGTGGGGAAGACTGCTGGCGGGTGGCCTTTCCCAGGGCTGTAACTGGAGCCACGTTTCTTCTATTTATAGACACGCCCGCAGCCCTCTCCGCCCAGCTGCTGACTTTGGACTCAGTTGGGAAGCAGAGCAGTTTGGTCAACACACAAACGACATCACAATGTCCATCTCTGACTGCCTTCCCGATTACCCGGTCAACTCGGATTTCGTAAATAGATTGAGGTCAGCCCTGGAAGCCAGGGATGAGGCGAGAGTGAGGGATTTGATCTGCACTGAAGTTCGGCACGTGGACGCCGTGATAGAACTGGCCAACGACGACTGGATGAAGGACCCCTCGGCCCAGCTGCCCCCCGCGGTGCTCCTAGGTAACTGCGATGAATCCGCTGTTTCCCTATCGTGTGCACAGGGTTGGGGTGGGGAACATTTGGTGGTGGAAGGGCAAATGGTTGAAAAAGGTGAATGATACGTGCGCAGCTGTATGATTCTTATTTATATACATACGCACTGTGTGTATATATGTATACTATATATATACATGTACGTAGTATATATCTGTATATATATACATAGTATATGTCATAGTATATATATATATATATATATATCATAGTATACACATATTTACTGTATTTACTATACAGTACATAGTAAAATATATATACTATGTAAATATATACACAGTAAATATGTATATATATACTATGATATATAGATCCATACTATGATATATACTATGTGTCTATATATATACACATACACACACATATATATACACACAGTATGTTACATAGGCAACAATTAAAGTACAATACAAAAAATTTTAAAAATTAAACCGTGGTACCACCATCCCGACCCAGCACCTCTTTTCATTTCTCCACTTTTCTCCAAGCTAGTCTATTTGCATGTGTAAATTTCCTCTACTTATAACCGTGTGGTAGATAATAAGTTTGTGTTCTGTTCTGTTGAGTTAATACACCTAAAGTACTTTCCATATTGCTACATGTCTTCTTAATTTCAATCACCTATTGAGGTGATTAATGACAAAATACTTAAACCAAATGCCTACAAGAAGGGGCTATGTGTTTACATTTTTACTATCATTAATGCTATAATTAGTGTCTTTATTAGCATTCATATACTTTTTTCTTATTCAGGGTTCTGTCCTTAGGATAAATTCTTAGGAGCTGTGTTACTGCGGCAAGGATAACAAATTTTCCAAATTGTTTTCTGAAAGGATTTCTATTCCTCCTGATAGTGAGTGTGTGTCACATCACACCCTGAACATTATGGGTGATTAATATTCATATATAAATCTCCAGTTTAGTAAGTGCACCGTGGTCATTCTCCACTGCCTGCTCGTCCATCCCTTTATGTTTGTTTTTTAACATCTTTATTGGAATATAATTGCTTTACAATGTTGTGTTTGTTTCTGCTGTATAACAAGGTGAATCAGCTATATGTATACAAATATCCCCCTATCCCTTCCCTCTTGTGTCTCCCTCCCACACTCCCTATCCTACCCTTCTAGGCGGTCACAAAGCACTGAGCTGACCTCCCTGTGCTATGCGGCTGCTTCCCACTAGCCATCCATTTTACATTTGGTAGTGTATATATGTCAATGCTACTCTCTCACTTCGTCCCAGCTTCCCCTTCCCCCCCACCTTTCTTTACTGCTCAGAACCAAGTCTTATCTGTAGGGTTTGGGTTTTCTTTGTAGACCTTTTTACATGTGGGTCCTTGTCTAGTCAGGTCCTTGGGCAATATCTCCTCATTTCTTTTTACCTTTTTGGTCATCTTGTAGGTCTCCTTCACATAACATGTATATAATGCTGTTGTCATATTTGCTGAAAATGATATCCCTGACCAGAGCTTAACTGTTCACTGCATCGTGCTAATTCTAGCTTGTCAGATGTGCCCTCCACAACGTTAATCTTGACTCCTAAGGAACGTTCAGGGCTCCCCTCCCCCCACTAGACAGACTCCTTCCCAACACACGTGAGTGCATGCACACACGCGTACCATTGTACACACAAGGCACAAACACACACGTGCACAAACACATGCTCACACATCCAGGAAGGACACCAAAAGGGAACGTGCCTGGGATGTTGGTGCTGGCGAGTGGAGCTTTAATGTGATGAAGGGACAGATCAGAGACTGGAACTTCTAAGGGGGTGACCATCCCGGTATTCCCCGGTGACGTGGGTGCACTCGCGCTGTCTCTCACTGGTGGTGTAAACAAGCTGCAGAGGCTTTAGGGAGAAACCGGCTCCTGCTTCTTCTTTTCCTTTGTTTTCCTAATATCTGGGGCCCCCGATCAGGGTGAGGCCCCAGGAGGCATGAGCCCAGAAAGCACCACACCTCTCTTCAGACCTTAGCTCTGCCTGAATGGGCAGGAGTCCTCACCAAGACAGCACCTGGTACATGCAACAATCCAGCAGCCTGCCCTGGGGTGCAGAGGGGACTTTGAAATCCTAAACTGCGCTTTGGCTGGGAGTGTTGAGCTCTACATTTTGCATGTGCACTCCAGACCCACCCTGCCCCCTGCCCCCTGCCCCCTGCCCAGTGCCTGCCCATGAGGTGTTCTTATGAACCACACCATCCTGGTCCACGCTCTCTGACCCCCATTGGGTGTAGCTAATGCAAAGTGCTGCAAGGAGTGGGGAGCGGAGGATATTTGCTCTGGGGACCCCTCCCTGCCAGATCATTGCCGTGATTTGGCTTCACCATTGGGCTGAAGGCTCAGCTCCTGGGTGGCACCTCCTACCTCCCTCCTTGCGCCTTCAGACACAGGGAGGGGGGCTCCCACGGTGGCCCTGGGGACCCCAGCTGGCTTCCCTGGCCCTGCCCGGCTTTGCTACGCCCTGGAGTTGCGCCGTCTGCTTTCTGCTGGGATTCTGACTGGAGCAAGTGCCCGCTCATCACAGCCCCTTTTACAAGCCCATCCCAGCAGGTTGGGGATTTGTGTATTTGGAGTCCCTGAGTTAAAATATCATTTCTTGTCCTTTAACAACAGCCCTAATCTGTTCTTTAGACTCATTTATTAAATAGCATAAGTGTTTTCACAGTAGGACACGTCATCAGTGCTACACGTTAATATAAACTACAGGTAACATCTTACTATTTTAAATGAACTACGTGGAAAGCTAACGATGTGATAATATTTTTCTTTCAGTATTAATAACATATTTTTTATTAATCCAAGATAAAAATCTAGTCTTTCCAACAAAAACTAAAATAAAATATCATTTCTTTTCACATTACTAATTGCCCTGCACCATCTTTACTGTCCCCACCACTTTACTAAACACTTGAAACCAATGAAATCTGTGTTAAGAGTGTCCCGTTCCCTCCCACGAAGAATCTGTATGTTCTAAATCATATCCGTGTCTACATCTCCCTGCCGGACGGCGCAATTCAGAAGGACGAGAACAGGTCGATGCTGCTGACATCTTGTCAGGACTTGGGCTTGTTCTGGGTTGTTTTTGTTCCGGGATGATGGTAACTGAATGATTAAGCCTGTGACCTTAGGGCACATACTGTTACCAATGATTTTATTGCGGGGGAAGCAGACTGGGCTTGAAACCGGGGTAGAGATGCAGCACTCTCACACCTGCATTGGGGGGCCGCCTCTCTGGCTAACATGTGAGAGTAGGATTTGAGGGAAACAAGAAAGGTTAGGAAACAAGATCTAGTTAGGAGGTGATTGAAGGCAGTCACCCAGGTGAGAGATGACAGGGTCTAAACCAAGAGAGTGGGGTACACACAGAGATAAAGGCGAGAAATGACAAAGCTGAGAAATGCTGGGAAGGGGTTGGGGGTGAGTAGAGATAGTGCCACCGATCCAGACAGAAATCAGGGGGCTCTGTAATTGTGACAATGTTTGAGCCCTTGCTGTGAGCCTGGCAGCAACGAGGGGAGAATAGAAACAGGAATAACACACAGGACCGCCTCCTAGGAGTTCAGAGTCCAGCCTGCGTCATCACAGATAGGCTATCAGGTGCCTCAAGTAGCCTTGGAGTGAGACGCTCCAGAGGGAAGCTTGGACTCTGCCACCAACAAGCTGTGTGACCTCAGGGAAGTCACTTTCCCCTCTCTGAGCCAGTGCTTTTACCTATTAAGTAGTTCATGAGATTCCACTAGTGATTCCCAAGCAGAGGTCCCTGAGCAAAACTCCATGGGGGAGGTCCCTGGAGAACCACGCTGTCAGAGAATATGCAAGGGCAGGTTAAAGGCTGGCTATGGCTTCACCACCACCAGGGGGACGGGTGGTTTGCAGATGCGCCTTGGGCAACGCTGGCTCAGAGCATTGTTGAGGCCCCTTCCATCTCCAGGCTTCTCTGAGTCCGTGATCCCAAAGTCTCACTGTCTCAGCCTAAAATGGAGCGAGGCCTCCTTTATCCTGAGTATGGGAATGAATGGGCTCATTCTCAGTGGGTAATTGTGAGTCATGGGGGAACAGCCCTGAGAGAAGCAAGAGCTGTTTGCATTCAGACATACACGTGGGGTCTTTAGAATGTGTGAAGAGGGGACAGAACTTGTAACTGCACCCTGAAGGGCAGCCCACATTGGGAATGGATACTGGAATTTCAGTCCTCCTGAGGAGGAAGGTGAAGATGAAAGGATGATGATGACCAAGAAGACCGGGCCGGGCCCGGCGAGGGGCAGGGGCTGCAGGTGCCCACCCCAGCCAGGAGAAGGCAGGGCCGAAGGTCAGGCTGAAAAGGCTTTTTGGGGAAAGGGGAGGAAAAGTTGTCCATCCCAAGGACAACGCTTGTTCAAAGAGCTCTGAGTATTGTTACACGATGACAATTTGCAAAACTAAGAAGAAAAGCAACAATTCTTTCTGCTTGTCAACATATATATACAAGGACCTTGCTTCTCTCAGTGAGATCCCCATGCTTGTGTGTGAGCTTATTACTCCCACCAAATAGAGCAGAAAAAATAATTATTATTTATTTCTGTGCAGCCATGTCACATCACAATAAAAGCATAGAAAAAAATGGCAGGAATGACTTGTTCTGGAGAACCCCTCAGGTATACATGGGTCCCCTTAAGGAGGGCAGAGGGCAAAGGAACTTAAAAATTCAGCCCCAGCAGATAATGGGTCAAAGTGCAGAATGTACCCTCCCTGCCTGGCCATGAGGCAGAGGAGTGGTCCTCAATCAGGATTCCCGTAAAGATGCAACTCACCTGTGCCCTTGTGAAGCCACCTGCTCTCCTGCAAAGATGTACTTCGGATGCCCTGTGTGATGCTGGGAAGGGCATGGAGGTCTCTAAGAGATGATCAGCCCTCTCCCTGCCAGTCAGACTGAGACTGGCCCGCTGTGAGGAACCGGGGAAGGAGGTCTGGGACTGGGGCACAGCAATCTCTCTCATTCTCTCCCTGTGTGTGTGTGTGTGTGTGTGTGTGTGTGTGTGTGTGTGTGTGTGTGTGTAATGAGAGGAACAGAGCTGAGGCCCCAGCTCATCCACAATCTGCTCCCCCATCTTTCCCACCTACCCCCTCCCAACAAGAACCTTGCTGCCAGGACGACACCCCAATCCCAGGGCTTGTCAGGACCTCCCCTGCCTCGTCGGTTCACCTAGGCCATGCCCTCCTTCCAGACCCCACACAAGAGGGCCCCCCTGCACACCCGACCCACAGACCCACCGCTTCCCTCCACAAGAGCACAAAACCCTCAGTCTCCATCAGTTTCCGAAACACACAGCCTCGCCGGGCTAATTTTTTTTATTATTTTCTTTTTTTTGCCGTACGCGGGCCTCTCACTGTTGTGGCCTCTCCCGTTGCACAGGCTCCGGACGCGCAGGCTCAGCGGCCATGGCTCACGGGCCCAGCCGCTCCGCGGCACGTGGGATCTTCCCGGACCGGGGCACGAACCCGTGTCCCCTGCATCGGCAGGCGGACTCTCAACCACTGCGCCACCAGGGAAGCCCCCTCACTGGGCTAATTTTTATACCCACTGAATACTTCATTCTCAAATATGGCCTCATCGAGGTCAAGACCCTTGCCTGGTATCCGGAGCCTGGCTCAGGGTCTTAGCCCGGATAAGGGCTCAAACTCTGGGTGCCCTAGCTGCATGGGTTGGCCAAGCTCTTTTGCTAACATTCACCTGGGTGGACACAGACTGCGTTTCCACAGACGTGATTGGGATGAGTCTTTCTGCAAAGAAAGATTCGATTCTACTTTCTGCTAAAGGCAAGTCTCTACTGTTGAATGTTGGCAACAACGGCATTATTCGTCCTCGCCCCTTTGCAGTGCCTATCAGCTCACTAACCAGCGAGCACACAGCAAGGGAGAAAGGGTGGCGGGGGAGGGGTGGCGAGACCCCGCTTGCCCCCCAAATGCATCAACTGTACAATTTGGTAACTGGCATAATCAAACTACTTAAGAAACAACTGATTACTAATTGCTATTATTAAGGATGTCAGCATTCCATGATTTTTCTGCTGATATCTTATGTACAAGTCAAGATGCTACTTGAATTCTTGATTGAAATAGAAAACTAGAGGCATTATGGTGTGTTTGGGGTAATGGTATTTAAGCATCTGGAGGCAAGTTAAAGAAATACTAATTGGGTTTTTATTAAGAGATCTCACCCAGCAGCAAGTATAGGTGGGGAACGAGTGTGGGTGAACGTGGGATGGACATAGACCCAGTGGGTCCGTTGGCAGAATTTAACTGTTCATTCAACCAGCTTGATGCTGAGCACGCTGTGCCATTCAGGGTACATCTACTCCCTTTGTCCCTGTGTGCGGAGGGGAACATCGCCCACAGAAAACCCAACAGCTGAATGTCAGTTAAGTAAGCACAACCCCTGCCTTGGAGGACTCACATTTGAACCAATGACAAGTGTGTGTGCGTTGCTGGTGTAATGGATACAGCAGGAGATTAATGGTGAGGTGGCCCTGGCTCTCCCACGGACTGAATGGTCTTGAACCTTGAACCTGTGTGGTCAGTCCATCTCTCTGAACCCTAATTTCCTCATTTAAAAATATGGGATCAGGGCTTCCCTGGTGGCACAGTGGTTGAGAGTCCGCCTGCCGATGCAGGGGACACGGGTTCGTGCCCCGGTCTGGGAGGATCCCACATGCCGCGGAGCAGCTGGGCCCGTGAGTCATGGCCGCTGGGACTGCTCGTCCGGAGCCTGTGCTCCGCAACGGGAGAGGCCGCAACGGGAGAGGCCACAACAGTGAGAGGCCCACAAACCGCAAAAAAAAAAAAAAAAAAATATGGGATCAGTGGGGTCATCTCTCAGGGTGTTTCCAAAAGGGACGAACTAGGGTTCTAAGAACAACGACTTATGTTTATGGAGATTAACAAAACCCCGTTGCCTTCACAACACCTTCAGGTGTCATGCACCCTGGCAGAGGCCTGTGTAGACTGGGCCCCAACTTCAAAGGAACGGCTGGCTCCAGGCCAGATGGGCAGGGAAGGTATCGCCTGGTGAGAGGCTGGTTTACGAGCTCGAATCACCAAAGACCAGCAGCCTTGCACAGGGCCAGCCTTGTTCTGATTGTTAGGAGACTAAGTCCACAGACCAGAGCTTGTTAGCACTGGAGCCAACCGCAAGTGGGGGCAAAGATGGAGGAATCACACGCATTGAGCCCTTCTCTTAAGTATGCGTTTCCCAAGGACTATTGTCTTTCCCACTTTCCCGGCTGAGGAAAATGAGGCTCAGAGAGGGTGAGTTCCACACCTCAGATGCCACAGCCGGAGGAGGTGGAAATCCAGAGCTCTTCCTGGTAATCCTTAATGCCTGTAATTGTCCTATGGCTGCATTTTACAGATGGGAACACCAAGGCTCACATGTTTTCCCTTACTGGGCAACAGCCAGGTAGGAATCGCACACAAACCGGGTATGTTTTCTGACTTGTAGTCAAGGGTTCTTGACACATACCCACCCAGAGATGTGTGGCAGGAAGATCCATGAAAAACGTCCCCATTGAGACTGTGACAACCGTTCGACTTTACATCAGGCACACACACACACACACACACACACACACACACACACACACGTGCACACAACATCAATAGCATGGAATCCATCGCTTCAAATCATTCAAATAAGAGTATTAAGAAAAAACATGGATGAATGAATGGGGCGCTCGGCTGCAGAATAAAAACAAAAATGGGAAGCAGGAGGTCAGTGATGACAGGGAAGGATGGAGAGGCAAGAGCTCTGCCGTCTCGGCTGCAGCCCTGATCAGAGCATGTGGGGGCAGGGAGACCCTGCTCGAAGCAAAATGAAATTAAACCTTTCTAAGTACTTATAAATCAGCACCTAATGACACCATCCCACCACCAGCCGGAGCATTGCTCTTATTACTTTGATTCACAAGCCAGGAAAAGATCCGGAATTATGCACAAATTATTGTCCCATCTTCTTAATTAACGCTGATTGCAAAATTCTTGCTAAAGTCCTTGCTAACAGACTCAATTATGCGCTGCCTGAATTGATTCACCCAGATCAAGTGGAGTTTATTAGAAATACACTTTCCTACAATAACATCAGATTATCTTTGAATATAGTTAAATTATTTAGGAATAAAATGGCTCCAGCAGCAGCCCTTGTTTTAGCTTCCAAAAGATATCTCCCACCACCTAGAATGAAGATATTCCTTTGCTTTCTGCCAGACACACACCCTAGGCTCTATTTTCCCAGGAGCAGGTTGAATTGCTGTGGTGAGATGAGATATATGCCTTTGAGCTAATGGTCCAGCTTCAAAGCATATAGGCAGGAAGAAATATCCGACAGGGTCAAGTCTCAGCTCCCCCCAGTATGAACCGTTACTGCCTGTGGAACACAGTGAAATTGCAATTAGGCTAAATCAGGATATTTTCAGAATCAAAATTGAGAAACAGGCTAATAAAGACATAATATATGCTGATGACATACTACTATTAGCATCACTCCCCAGCACACTGGAGAGTTTCGAAAGAACAAAAAGAAACGAGGATAAGAGGGAAGAGGCTTTTCTACCTTTCCAGGATGACGGTGGTTCCTGCAATGGTGCACTCTGCTGAGGATAAACATTCCAAAGAAACGAATTGGAAATGGCAAATGCACTACCTATAGCCTGGTACCAAATACCAAATTCAACAGCTGGATATCGAACAGGGTCTGGGCTTGTCCTAATCACCACATCCTGGCACATAGTAGGTTTGTAATAAATATTAACAGACCAAAAAACATATGGAGGACACAAAATCTCCTGCGTTGGCCCTTGAAAGACGAACGTGTTCTTGACAGGCTGGGATGGAAAGGAAGTTATTCCAAACTGAGGGAGCAAAGGGAGCAGATGTGGAGCACACAGTCTGCACTCAGGGAAGTAGGAGCTGGCTGGAAATAGGGTGTGTTAGTCAGGGGAGAGGGAGGAATATCTGGGCAAGCACTTTGAGACTGCATTGTATTGTGTGAGGCCACAAATCCTAGACATAGGCATTTACACTTAAATGCAAAGGCAGTGAGAAGCCACTCAGCAATTGAATGAGATCATCTAATTTGGAAAAAAATGAAAAACTCCTACATATGTAAGAAGGATAGAGGTGGAGAGACTGGTGCCGGGAGTCATGGCTAGCTGCACACACCCACTCCCCCTCCTCCTTTACCAATAAAGTCCCTGTGACAACACCATGTGCCCAGGTGGAGATAAAACAACATTTCCCCACCTCCCCTTAAGCCAGGGCTGGCCTTGTTCAGGTCAATAATGGACTGAACAGCAGATCAAAGATGACGGGAGAGTCAGTGAATTTGAAAACAGATCAATAGAGAGTATCCAGTCTGAAGAACAGAAGGTAAAATGATTGAAAATAAGATGAACAGGGACTGTGGGACAATATAGAAGGCCTGACACATTCAACCAAAGGCGACTGAAAATAAAATGAACAGGGACTGTGGGACAATATAGAAGGTCTGACACATTCAACCAAAGTCCAAGAAAGAGGATGGAGCAGAAAAAATATTTAAAGAAATAATTACCAAACATTTCCCAAATTGGATGAAAGATATAAACTTACAGATTCAAGAAGTTTAGCAAACCCAAAGCAGGATAGGCATCACAGGAGACAAATGTGTGCCTGGTATCTGATGCTCTGTTGGCTGCTGTTCAGTCAAACTTGCCTTGAAAATAAAGAGCACGTTTCATTGCAGTGAAGGGAGGGGAAAAGGTATGCAGAGAAAAAGATGCAATAACAGCTTCTTATTTGGGGGTGCATATAACTCTCCTTTTCACAAGCCTGCAGTCGTTCCCTACTGCCTACAGCAAAGGTTGGCAAACTATGACCCTAGGGCCGTCTACCTGTTTTTATAAATAAAGTTTTACTGGAACACGGCCCTGCTCGTTCATTTACACAGTGTCCATAGCTGCTGTCATACTACAATGGCAGAGCTGAGTAGTTGCCACAAAGACCATATAATGTACAAAACCTAAAATATCTATCTGGCACTTTACAAAAAGGCGTGGCAACCCCTGTCCAACAATGTACAGTTGCAATTTTATAACAGGCGTCCAAGAGTCCAAAAGATGTGCTGTGAACTAACCCACCCCACCATCTCTCCCACATCCTTCACCCACCCTGTACTCCTGGGACTCTGATAAATAAAGACACTACTCATAGCTCAGTGGGGAGTAGGGGTTGCTCTGCAAAGTGTTTGCCATGAAAATTGACAGTAAACATTTAGAAACGTTGACAGCGATTTGACAATTAATATAACACCCATGTGTGTGATTACTGGACTTGTAATTATGCCTTTTTCCATTTTATTCTTTCTTGTAATTAATTTTAATTGTATTTTGAAAGAGAATCACTCTGTGACAAACTGGGACCAAAAAAAAAAATCCTTGGTCCTTCACCTGATGTGGTTGAGAAACCCTGGTCGGAACCAGGCCTCAGTGACACCCCCAGGCCCTCTCTCCCCTCTTGGCCTTGGGGCAGGCCATCTCTGATCTCCTGTCTTCACGTGCTCTGACAACATGCCCACCCATCCTTCCAGGTGGCCCAGGAGCCTCGGGGTTCACAGTTAGGTGCCGTTTGCCTTGCAGGGTATTTGCTGGGGATCCACACCTTCGAGGGGGAGGGGAGAAAGTGGGATTGGCCAGTGACCCAGGCCCCGCCACGCCTCGGCCAGCCCCAAGGGGAGCTTTGGAGCTGATCCACGTATCACGGTTTTCCCACATGGGGTCACAGTGGCAGGACCTGTCTACCGGTACCCATCAGTCACTGGATCTGCCACATCGAGAAGCATATTCCGGAGTGAGACGCCTCTCTACCCAGAAGGAGCAGACAGCCAGGGCAACAAGTTCTCCCTAACAGTGGGGTCTGGGCAGCACACCCCTGTGTCCACCAAAGGTCTTGGCCCTGCCGTGCACCTTGGCTCTGATCCCTCAGACCTGCTCTCTGCGGCTTGCATCTTCCCCAGATCCCCGCTCTGCCTGCCTGATCGCTGCCCAGTCTCCTGAGCACCCACCTTCCAGACTGCACCCTGGGCCCCACCAACACAGCCCTGAGGCCAGGGACACCTGTCTGCCTCTTGCTCAGCCCAGAATAATGGGACACTCATCCCCCACCACAGGCCAAGAGGAGGAGACAGACAACCTCAGGGGTCGTGAGCCATCTTTTCCTTCAGTTCCCTCTGTGCTTAGCTCAGATGCCACCTTCGGAGAAAGCCTGTCCTACCCCTACTTCCTGTCACTCTGATACCTTACCTGATGCGTTCTCATCTTCACATTTGTACCGCTATCCATCAGTGATCTCACTCCACTTGCCAGCTAACAGCCGCCTTGTCTGTCTCTCCCACAAAGTGTAACCCTCCTTAAAGGCAAGGATTTCTACTCTGAATCTCCATAGGCTTCTAGTACCTGGAAAATGCCCCTTATGTGTACACTCAATAGAGAATAATTTCAAATAGTATAGAAATTTTCCCTTCCACCTGCAAACTCTGAAAATATCAGTTTCACTAAACACTTCCAAAACTTGATTTTTTAAAAGCCTTTCACAATTGGACAGGCAAAAAAGATGTCTTCTTTTAACTTGCATTCCTAATTAGTAAAAATGGACGTTGTGTATATGTTTAGTGGTCATTTCTATTTCTTATCATGCCCTTTTCCTATTTTTCTGTTGAAAATTCAAAGTTCGCATTCTTTGCGAACCGAAACATAAGGACAATGAACTTTAAATGCATCAGACACCACTGGGCTTGCTTTGGTCTGTGCAGACTTGCAAAGTAACCAAAGGACTCCACCAGAAGCAACCCCCCTCCTCAACTATAGGACAAGTAAACTTCTCATTTCTAGAAGGGAAGTAAAGGATGATAGGGCATAACCATTGGACCAAACCAACTTCAGGAGAGAATTATTTTGCTCCCTGTGTGAGATTCATAAAAAACAATCAGTCTGAACAGGCAATTTGTCTCAAGAGGCAGGAGCTGCAATTTTATCATGTAATTAAATCCCCATGACAGTTGTAAAGAAACTTCGTCACCTTTATCAGGAAGAACTTCAATGAGATGCTTTCCAGCTCCATCATCAGAGTCTATAAGTGTCCTTCCAGGGCTGTTTACTCGGGGGCTGTGCCTGCCGAGGTCCGGGCTGCCCCATCTCCCGCTCAGCCACAGAGGTTGGCAGTGCTCAAGGGCACCTTTGCTTCTGAGCTCCCGGAAAAGCCCTCCTGGGCCCTGATGAAAGCAGCACTTGACCTTTGGATGAGATGGCATTCGTAATGAGAAGTGACCATGCTGCTTTGCAGGATCTGCACCAGGCTGGGCAGTGCTGTCAGGAAAATAAGTTAGCGAGGTGTCTTCCCCCAGTATTGTACTCTTCCACATGAGGGGAATGAGGTTTCTCAATAGTGTGAAATGAGTACAGACAATTTAATTCATTATTAATAGATACACTTGATCTGAGGAAGTAAAATGCTTTAATGTTTTGTTAAATGAGGTGTGCTGTGCAAACATTGTAATTTGGAGAGAAGGTTAGGATACGGTTAATATTTTTGGGGTTTTTTTTGTTTGTTATTTTTTTTGTTTTGTTTTGTTTTTGCGGTACGCAGGCCTCTCACAGTCGTGGCCTCTCCCGTTGCGGAGCACAGGCTCCGGACGCACAGGCTCAGCGGCCATGGCTCACAGGCCCAGCCACTCCGCAGCACGTGCGATCTTCCCGGACCGGGGCACGAACCCGCGTCCCCTGCATCGGCAGGCGGACTCTGCATCGGCAGGCCACCAGGGAAGACCTACGTTAATATTTTTGGATGTTAATGTCTGTGTGACTAACTCTGGTGTGAATGGGTGGGTGGGTGGGTGCGTCCTGGGCTCTTAAAAGCAGGGCCTTACATGCCGGCTCAGCTTATTATTTTTAAAAAATGTTTTAATATTTTTGTGTGGATTGCTTCTTTCACTTATGTAGTATTTTCTTTTTTTTATTGCAGTCTAGTTGATTTACAATGTTGTGTTAGTTTCAGGTGTACAGCACAGTGATTCAGTTATACATGTATATATCTATTCTTTTTCAGCTTCTTTTCCCATATAGGTTATTACAAAATATTGAGTATACATAGTTCCCTGTGCTATACAGTAGGTCCTTATTGTTTATCAATTTTATATATAGTAGTGTGCATATGTTAAGGTTAAATCCCTCATTTATCCCTCACCCCACCTTTCCCCTTTGGTAACCGTAAGTGTGAAAAAATGCTGTAATTTTAAAAAGCTACAGGGAGTAGGGATGAAGGAGGAGTGGGCTTTAGAAATTAAATAAGGAGAGTGAGGGTCAAAAAAGGTGTGAAAGTAAATCCACGGTAAGACCTGGGGCCAGTGCCAGGCGGTCTGAACGTTGAATTTAGTCTGTTGGATTTAGTCCATGGCCATTTACAGAAACAATTCGGGTAGGAAGCAGAATATTGATCAGGATAACAGGATGCGTTAATTTGTTTGAGAAAGTAATCAGAAGCTCATTATGTCCCCAAGGGGAATGACTTCCTGCCCTAGTGTGCCCATTTACTTGGATGCTTGACCCCAGAAGGAAGCTAGACATTTGCCCAATGGCCTAGGAAAGAATCCACACAGTTGCCCTTTCCCAAGAGCACAAGGAAACTCTACCTAGTGGCCCAAACACATGGGCAGTCACGGCCCTGGATAAACAGCCTGACCCTGTAACAAACACACCAGCCCCACATTTCAGGCTCTGCTGGGTTGTTCCACAGAACATCACCAGAGCTCATCCTCAGACGCTTCTGAGGAAAAGGAAATCATTCATCAATTCAGTGGCAAGATGCAAAGATCCTGATATCACATGAAAATAATAATGACCATTTGAACGCTACTATTTGTATATCTCATTATCATTTTAATGTGGATTTTTTTGTTTTTTTTTTGTCTCATTCGACGGAGAAGCAAAAATTCCCTCTTGTTAGCTACCAACGCTACAAGACTTGGTATGGAGAACCAGGTTATGTGTCTCCCATGGGCAAAACATTATTCTTATAAGTCCCCAAAATATTTTTTACAAAAGTATATTCAGGACTTGAGGACACTGGAAGGGGGAAGGGTAAGCTGGGACGAAGTGAGAGAGTGGCATGGACATATATACACTACCAAATGTAGAATAGACAGCTAGTGGGAAGCAGCCGCACAGCACAGGGAGATCAGCTCGGTGCTTTATGACCACCTAGAGGGGTGGGATAGGGAGGGTGGGAGGGAGACGCAAGAGGGAGGGGATATGGGGATATATGTATATGTATAGCTGATTCACTTTGTTATACAGCAGCAACTAACACACCACTGTAAAGCAATTATACTCCAATAAAGACGTTGAAACAAATGAGGTTCCTCCATCAAATAGGTACCATCTAGGGCTTCCCTGGTGGCGCAGTGGTTGAGAGTCTGCCTGCCGATGCAGGGGATTTCTAAACCTGAAGAGAATTTTTAAAAAGAGAAAGATACAACACTTTTCAAGAGAGGGAAAAAACAGTGAAAGAAATGAAAGATCTTTTAGCCTAATTTAGAAAGCTTAAAAGATAGCAAATCATAAAAAAAAAAAAAAAAAAATAGGTACCATCTGAAACTTCATCTGAAACACTAAAAGTATTAAACATATTGATGTGGAGAAAATTGTATTCATCAGAACCCCTCTCTTTCACGAAGGGCACT
The DNA here is from genome assembly GCF_000442215.2 of Lipotes vexillifer. Classification (NCBI taxonomy): domain Eukaryota; kingdom Metazoa; phylum Chordata; class Mammalia; order Artiodactyla; family Lipotidae; genus Lipotes; species Lipotes vexillifer. The sequence continues at coordinate 2,158,317 of NW_006790710.1, read as the reverse complement.
GTATTTGTTCAGAAGAATTTCACTGAGCAGCTCCCTGAAGCTGAAGCTGAAACTAGCAAGGCCTGAGAATGTGTGGAACCACACTGAAAGGGAGATCGGGGAGGAAGATTGCAGTGTTTGCGCCCAAGAGCGGGGAAGCAGAGATGGAGGAAACTCGTGGGACAAGCCTGTACAAACTGTGATAGACCCCTTCACATCCTCAGTTCAGTTGCCAAACTCGCTAAGTAATATCGTTGGTTGGCTAACTTGAAAGCAAACAAACCAACCAGAAAAAAAATTAAATGAGCTAACTTTGTGCCACAGGCAGGACAGAACACACACATTTGAGCAGACACAGAAGTGGGGAAACACGAGGAGGCAAAGCACAGGGGTGTTCAGGGTTCCAGGGAGGACTCTGGGTTGCACAAAACCAAGGGTCCCAGTGAGTAAGGGAACTCAAACTGACACAAGTTACTCTATACAGGCATGTTTTGAGGGTTTTAAAATAAAGTCAAATAACTTGCTGCACTTAGGCCACCTAAAGTTAGGTATAAACATCACCACATGCATAGCACAGCTACCTCTGAGCTTAAAAACAAGAAAGAGAAAACTCAGGGCTTCCCTGGTGGTGCAGTGGTTGGGAGTCCGCCTGTCAATGCAGAGGACACAGGTTCGGTCCCTGGTCCGGGAAGATCCCATGTGCCTCAGAGCAACGAAGCCCGTGCACCACAACTCCTGAGCCTGCGCTCTAGAGTTCTCGAGCCACAACTACTGAGCCCATGCGCCTAGAGCCCGTGCTCTGCAACAAGAGAAGCCACCGCAATGAGAAGCCTGTGCACCACAACGAAAAGTAGACCCCTCTCGCCGCAACTAGAGAAAGGCCTGCATGCAGCGACGAAGACCCAGCGCTGCCATAAATACATAAATAGATAAATAAATAAATAATTTTTTTAAAAAAGAAAGAGAAACCTCTAGTGCCAGAAACGAGGGGAACCCCGGCAGTGAGTGGTGATTTCAACCAAGTGATTCACGAGGACAACAGGATCCTATGGACCTGGGATGTTGGTTTCACCCACCAATTTGACACCCACTTGTCCACATGTTCACTCAAATCATCAATAAGCATATTATACAGTATCAGGCTGGAAACAGATTCTGGTCTTCCCTTGTGAGCAATGGTTCTCAACCCTGGCTGCATGTTAGAAGCACCTGGAAAGCTTCTAACCATCCTGACGCCCACGCTGCACCCTCCAGCCCATTACACCAGAATCTCTCAGGCTGGAATCCAGGCATCAATGTTTTTAAAGCTCCTCAGTGATTCTACTCTACGGCCACTGCTTTATAGGCACCATGTATATTATTTCTCCAGTTCAAGTTTTTTAGCAATATTTTCCTAAACAAAGACCCATATTTTTCCATCTTCTGTAAAAGGTTTTCAACCTTCGATTACAGGTTGAAATATTCATACCTATGCCTACATCTCCTTGCATATTAATGAGATAACCATGACACAAAAGAAAATTCTTTGAGTCCACCCTCACTTCTTCCTAGTGACCCACTAGAGCTCCAAGAGCTCCCCCACTTCCTTTTCTAAATACTCCCAACCAATCCTTTTCATGATCCACTTAGGGATCTTGCCCAGAACTGACATCAGTTCAGACTTGAAGAATCCAGTTCTTTTCCTATTTGAAAACGAAAACTCTAGTCTTCTCGTCCTTCTTCTGTTTTATCTCAGTTTCTCAAAGATTTTGACAATTGCGGAGAAGTTTCGTAGACAAATTCACCCTTGGAAGAAACTGAGTTTTCATATGGACTTTTAGGCAGAGAAGATAAGACTTGAATTACATCTTGAAGGCTATGCATTGCCTTTAAACAAGCTGAGAAGGATGAGGATGATAAAAATGAGATATGAATGGCTTGATCCAAGCAAGGTTTTGATGGGCAGAATTGGTGTGCAGCAGGAAAGGAGGAGCCCAACCAAGACAGCTGGGTGAGGAAACAGTGTTACATAACTAAAGGACATCGTTCAGCTGGCTGGAAGGAAGATAAAGAACTCCTGCGTGTTGGGGTCCGATGGTCACTGCTTTTTTCCATGTGATCTTTTTTATTGAGTTATGATTAACACACAATATTACATTAGTTTCAGGTGTATAACATAGTGATTTGGTATCTTTATACATTATGAAATGTTCACCACAATAAGACCAGTTACCATGTGTCACCATAAAAAGTTGTTACAATATTATTGACTATATTCCCTGTGTGTATTATTACATTCCCTTGACTTATTTATCTTATAGCTGGAAGTTTGTACCTCTTAGTCTCCCTTAGCTATTTTACCTGTCCCCTCAGCCCCTTTCCCCTTTGGCAACCACCAGCTTATTCTCTGTATCTATGAGTCTGTTTCTGTTTTGTTTTGTTTTTTGTTTTTGGATTCCACATGTAAGTGAGATATTACAATATGTGTCTTTCTCTGTCTGACTTATTTCACTTAGCATAATAGCCTCCAGGCCATCCAAGTAGCCACAAATAGCAAGATTTCATTCTTTTTACGGCTGACTAATATTCCATTGTATATACATACCACATCTTCTTTATCCATTCATCTCTGTATGAACACTTAAGTTCCTTCCATATCTTGACTGTTGTAAATAGTGCAGCAACGAACACAGAGGTACATATATCTTTTCTAATTAATGTGTTTTTTTTTCCTTCAGATAAATACCTAGAAGTGGAATTGCTGGATCATATGGTAGTTCTATTTTTAGCTCCATACAGTTTTCCATAGTGGCTGCACCAGTTTACGTTCCTACCAACAGTGCACGAGGTTTCCCTTTTCTCCATGTACTCATTTACATTTGTTATTTGTGATTTTTTTTTTGGTGATAGCCATTCTGACAAGTGTGAGGTGGTATCTCATGGTGGTTTTGATTTGAATTTCCCTGATGATTAATGATGTTGAGCATCTTTTCATGTGTCTGTTGGCCATCAGTATGTCTTCTTTGGAAAAATGCCTGTTCAGGTCCCCTGCCCATATTTTAATTGGATTGTTTGTTTTCATGATATTGAGTTGTATGCATTTTTAATATATTTTGGATGTTAACTTCTTGCCAGACATATCATTGGCAAATATCTTCTTCCATTTAGTAGGTTGCCTTTTTGTTTTGTTGATGGTTTTCTTCACTGTGCAAAAGTTTTGTAGTTTGAATTGGTCCCATTTGTTTGTTTTTGCTTTTGTTATCCTTGCCTTAGGAGACATATCCAAAAAACATATTGCTAAGACTGATGTCAAAGAGGTTACTGCCTATGTTTTCTTGTAGAAGTTTTACGGCTTCAAGTCATATTTAAGTCTTTAATCAATTTTGAGTTTATTTTTGTGTATGGTGTAAGAGAGTGGTCCAGTTTCATTCTTCTCCATGTAGCTGTCAAGTTTTCCCAACATCATTTATTGAAGAGACATTTCTCCATCATATATTCTTGCATCCCTTGTTGTAGATTCATTGACCACATGTGTTTATTTCTGGGGTCTCTATTCTGTTCCACTGATCTATGTGTCTATTTTTGTGCCAGTACCATACTATTTTAATTACTATAGTTTTGTAGTATAGTTTCAAGTCTGAGAGTACGATATCTCCAGCTTTGTTCTTCTTCCTCAAGATTGCTTTGGCTGTTTGAGGTCTTTTGCGGTTCCATACAAATTTTAAGATTATTTTTTCTAGTTCTGTGGAAAAATGTCATTGGTATTTTCATGTGGTTTGCATTGAATCTATAGATTGCTTTGGGTAGTAGAGCATTTCAATGATATTGATTCTTCTAATCCATGAGCACCAAATGCCTCTCCATTTGTTTGTGTAACCTTCAATTTCCTCAATGCCTTACAGTTTTCTGAGTACAGGTCTTTTACCTCCTGAGGTAAGTTTATTCTTTCTGATGCAAATGTAAATGGGATTGTTTTCTTCATTTCTCTTTCTGATAGTTCATTATTAGTGACTAGAGATGCAACAGGTTTCTATATATTAATTTTGTATCCTGCAACTTTAGTGAATCCTTTTATTAGTTCTAGTATTTTTTTTGGAAGAGTCTTTGGGCTTTCCTGTATATAGTATCATGTCATTTGCAAATAGTGACAGTTTCACTTCTTCCTTTCCAATTTGAATGCCTTTTATTTCTTTTTCTTGCCTAATTGCTGCAGCCTGGACTCTATGTGTTCCGTGAGAGTAAATGTGTTATATTTTTTGTCTCTGAATCCCCCAAACCTAATAGCACACCCTAGAACATAATATTACACAAATGATTATTGAATAAATAGGTGAATGAATGGGTTGATTTTCAGCCATTTGTGGGGGTTTTCTTGGTTTTGTTTTCATTTTGCTTGGCTTTTTTTAAATGTAAGAGTCACACATACAGCTCTTCTTGTTCTTTAAAACAACAACTCTGCCATGCTGCCATGTAGAACTGAGCTCCATGTCCTACTCGTGAAACCAATTCTGTCTACCGTAAGCTATTTTTAAAGCTCTCACAAAGAACCAAGTCTGTTTCTGGACTACTACCCCATACCCACTGAAATCAAGCTTGAGTATTTAGGGTGCTGTTGACAAATATAACACTTGGAAAGCTAAATTTAGCATAGAACACAGGGTGGAATGGCTCTTATCCCTGGACTCACCTCCAGGGTGCCACCCCTTTTAAAAATAGCCCATGACAACATGTATCAGGTACAAAAGAATGCTCCAGTTTAAAGTACAGGCTCCAGTTGGATCCTGGATTATAGTTCCATATGAAAAGTCTTTCAGAAATGTATCTAATTACAAGCTATCAGTCTGAGAAAATAACAGGGCAGAAAGGCTATGTTTAAAGAAACGAAATACCCAAAGAATTAATATTGCTACTGAAATGAAGAGAGCAATGACATAATATGGAAATGAAGAGGGAAGCGTTGATGACTTTATTCTAGTGGATGTTCCAGAAAGGAAATGGGCTCCGTAGTGTTTGCTGTTTGTCATTCTCCGTATGCTCTTGTCTGCTCTTGTCTGCATGCTCCTTGCAAACATGGTCTGCATAATCTTTACCATGCATTTTCCATAGCACTCAGCAGCGCTCTGGGACACACCCAGCCCCTACACTGTCTTCACCAACGTGAGCCCTTCAGCCTTTGAGGCACTGTCAACACCACTTATCCGCCTGCACAAAGCATCACAGATGAGCAGAGGCTACACCTCTCCCATCCCAGCACCCTGCAGCCGCCTTCTGTAGAGAAGATGTGGGTTTTACCATTTGGGGGAAGCTCCAGGCCTTGAGTCGGCCCGTGTAATACAGTTATGCCTGCAAATCAGGTCTATGATGAGGGTAAAACATCTTTATTAAATTATAAGTGCATCCAATCTCCCCTCCACTCTTTACTGCAAGCCTTGCTAAGAAAGGTCAAGGGTATTCTGCTGTGTCCCCCCTTTGTGGAAAATCTCAATGAAAGGGGCACCCCAGGGGCCAGATTACTCTGAGAGATCCTGCTCAGGCTTTAGAGGGACTTAGAGGCAGGGGGTGGTCAGGGGGCAGCTTTGGGGAGTGAATGAGAGTGAGAGAGAGGGACATGGGAAAAGACGGTGCTTACGAAGTCCAGCTCTGACTAAAGAGGTGCTGCCGTGTGAGCCCTAACCCTTGACATCAGGTCTTTTCTCCTGCTGTCTCTATGCTGTTTGCCTGCAACACCACATAGCAATGGATCCCACGATCCCTGGGCTACCGCTGGCGCTGAGAGGATGGTGGCTACTGACATTCACACCTCCCTCCCCCGGAGCCTCTGTGCCTAACTCTCCTGGGCACATGCTCCACCCCCTTTGCTGGTCCAGGCAGTGCCCCCCCGACTCTCCTTCCTCCCTCTAGCCTCTGGTCACATTTTTTATTGTAAGTCACATAGATGTGGCACAGTATCCTGTCAGCCAACTGCACTGGCCCATCCCAGCTTCCTAGCAGGGGAAAAACAAGAATTGGAAAAAATATATGAGAATTGTGTTTTATCTATGTTATAAGAAAAAAGTGACCTTATTAATTTTTTAAAAAACTTTCCATTGAAGTATAGCTGATTTACGATGATTCAGGTGTGCAGCAAATTGACTCAGTTACATATATATATATGAATATATATATATATTATTTTTCAGATTCTTTTCCATTATAGGTTATTACAAGATATTGAACATAGTTCCCTATACTATAGTAGGTCCTTGTTGTTTATCTATTTTATTTATAGTAGTGTGTATCTATTAATCCCCAATTCGCAATTTATCCCTCCCTCCCCCGCTTTCCTTTTTGGTAACCATAAGTTTATTTTCTATGTGTGTGAGTCTATTTCTGTCTTGTAAATAAGTTCATCTTTATCATTTTTCTAGATTCTACATATAAGTGATATCATATTTGTCTTTCTCTGTCTGACTTACTTCACTTAGTGTGATAATCTCTAGGTCCATCTATGTTGCTGCAAATGGCATTATTTCCTTCTTCTTTGTGGCTGAGTAATATTCCATGATAGATATAGTCAGATAGATAGATAGGTCGATAGATGATAGATAGATGATAGATAGATAGATAGATAGATAGATAGATAGGTAGATAGATGATAGATAGATAGATGATAGATAGACAGATAGATAGGTAGGTAGGTAGATAGATGATAGATAGATAGATAGATAGGTAGGTAGGTAAATAGATGATAGATAGACAGATAGATAGATAGATAGGTAGATAGATGATAGATAGATGATAGATAGACAGATAGATAGATAGATAGATAGGTAGATAGATGATAGATAGATAGGTAGATGATAGATAGATAGATAGGTAGATAGATGATAGATAGATAGATGATAGATAGATAGACAGATAGATAGATGATAGATAGATAGGTAGGTAGGTAGGTAGATAGATAGATAGATGATAGATAGATAGGTAGATAGATAGGTAGATAGAGAGATGATAGATAGATGATAGATAGATAGACAGATAGATATGTAGATAGATAGATAGATAGGTGATAGATAGACAGATAGATAGATGATAGATAGATCACATCTTCTTTACCCATTCATCTGTCGATGGACGTTTAGGTTGTTTCCATATCTTGGCTATTGTAAATAGTGCTGCTATGAACACTGGGGTGCATGTATCTTTTCGAATTAGAGTTTTCATCTTTTCTGGATATATGCCCAGGAGTGGGATTGCTGGATCATATGGTAACTCTATTTTTAGACTTTATTAATTTTTGGACAATAAAATAAAGCCCTGAACTACAGTGTAGCAAGCAGCTAGTAAGTTACTAATAAAGAACTGTTACCATCCATTAAAAAAAAATTGTGGCATCTCTCATCTTCAGCAAGGGATGTGCATTTTGGGATCCGTTCTCAACAACTGGAAGAATCTCACAGGCCACCTAGGGCCCCAGATGATGCCTTTGGGAATCCCTGGTGTGTACTGCTATGGAGCCTCCCACCCGGGAACACTTGTGCAGAGCCTGGTCATTTGCAGTGTCCAGCTGGGCCTCCCTCACACAGCCTCAGGGCTGACACAGCCCTCAGAATACACATCCATTCACCACTGGCCACAGCAGCTAAGGAAGTGGACAGGATGAAAGCAAGAAGACACACTACAGAGCAGGAAAGAGAAGCCCTGCCTATTTTAGGCTGTCTGCCCTTGTCGTGCGGAGAGCTGTTTGGAAGATATACAGATGTGCCTGTCTCTAGAGTTTACATCTATACAATCACAGGGGGGTGGCTGAGCTCTTTGGCATATTAGTGGTCACATGATGCTGGCCATATCAAGTAACCATTATCACATCAGAGCCCACAGGAGTTAAAAATACACCACCACCCGAGCCCCAACTGGATGACAATTGAGTAATGACAATAGAAATAGCTCACACTCCATAAGACCATCTTTCCCCTTCCTGGAGAACTTTTCTGAGATCATCGGCATTGCAATGAAGAGACAGCCAGAGCCAGTTAGAGGGAAACTTCAGATCTTTCAGAAGATGGGAAAGGAGCCTCAAGCAAGAGCTGGGTGGCCGGTGCTCGAGTACCATGCTGCCTTGGTCACAGGAGACCTGGACCGTCTTAAGCTCCTCATGGACCAGTTCTGCCAGGGTGCCAACGTGGTGTTTGAGATCAAGAAGGATGAGATGGAGTGGCAGGTGAAATCCCCGGCCACGTTTGGACCGTCAGGTACCTTTGCTCTTTTAAAGCATGGTTATTTATTTTTTTAAGGAGCTACTAACACACCTCTGAACATATAGCTCCAGTGTGTAGACTGCTCACACGGGTGCTGCATTTAACATACTCGAGCAAAAGACATCTAGAAGCCAAACTTTGCGTGCATCATTTTTAAGATGTAGGGGTTTTTTTGTTTTGTTTTGTTTTGTTTTCTGCAGTACGCGGGCCTCTCACTGTTGTGGCCTCTCCTGTTGCGGAGCACAGGCTCCGGACGCGCAGGCTCAGCGGCCATGGCTCACGGGCCCAGCCGCTCTGCGGCATGTGGGATCCTCCCAGACAGGGGCACGAACCCATGTCTCCTGCATCGGCAGGTGGACTCTCAACCACTGCGCCACCAGGGAAGCCCTAAGTTGTAGTTTTTAGGTGAGAGATGAGAGAGATCAAATTGGAAAGGCCAAGCTGTTGGTGAGAAGTGCCCTTCCCATGCTGGAGGTGCCTCTTGTCTTTAAAAAGAGATTTGGTTTGAATGCTGATCTGCCAGAGCCTGGATCTGGCAGCCAGGGAGGCAGAGATAAAGGCCCTCTCCTTTGAGGGCGCCCGGAGCGGGCCCCTGGCGAGCAGCAGTGGGCTAGCTTCCTCTGTGAATCCGTGAGCACCACAGCTCCAGTGGGGGAAGCTGGCACACAGCCAGCATCGTGGAGGGACAGCTCTAGGGAGACGCTCCTCCTGGAACCCAGGGGAGCCTGGGAAGGGGAAGGAGGGGGAGAAACCAGAGGTCCTTAAGTTGTATATGTCTGCATTCTTGTCTCCTGGACACTGTCGCTATGTGCCGGGCAGGCAAACATACCCCCAGGTAGAGAGAAGTCCCCTCACCCCATCTGGGATGAACAGACCTTCTGACCATCAGGCTGCAGTGTGGCCCCCTTGGCTGGCACTCTGCATTGGGCACCCTTCCTCCCGTGCATCCCGATGCCACATGTTTACCGAGAGGGTTCATGTGTTGGAATCTGTGAGGATTTCAAGACTCTGTGGTCAGTGGGCCAATGGCCAGTGCCCCGTGCCCCTGACTCGTGATCTCTGGCAGGCCAAGAATGAGGAAGGGCAGTTGCCAAAGCACTGATCCAGTCTGTGTACACCTCACACAGGGAGAAGAGAATAAACCCAAACCCTGCCAAAGGGCTAAGCAGCTCAGAGCCACCAGCGAGGCAGCAGAGGCTGCGGGGAAGGCACACGCAGGTCTAGTCTGGGCCAAAACCCCTCCCAGCCAAAGGCAACCCAGAGCCTTTTTGGGTCTCCTCTCCCTCACCTGTCCCAGAGGGGGCACACAGCTTCCTCCAGAGGGCTGTGTGACCATTCAACCAAGAATGCCAACTGCTTGAATGTTCGATTAATGTATTTTTTAATCACATGCCTCGCAGCCCTGGACACACACACACTCAGTTGTTACATTGATAGATATTGTCAGTTCATGGTCTGAATCAAAGCCTCCTTCCTGTTTTCCCCCTCAATCTTTCCACCCCTAAGTTTGCTGCTTTTCTATGGCACATCTGTACGACAGGAGATTAGAGCATTGTGGCAGTGAAGGGACCTGAGATATTACCGAGCAAAAGGGCAGCCCTGGGAGTTAGTGCTGGCTTGAGGCCTCGGTGCAGGCTGGGAAGAGAGGATGGACACTTCTGGACTCTGTGCTCTTTCAGCTCGGCCACCTGAATTCTCCCAGCTTGTCCAGTAGCAGAAATGACCAAACCCGGGCTGAGAACAGTGGCCCCGACACTGTCCTCGCTCATATGAGGACTTCCTGGTGGCAAATTCAGCTCCTCCTGAAGGGAGCCATGGGGAAGGGGATACACAGGTTCATAGTGGCTGGCTCCTGGGTACCACATCCACGATGGAATGCTGGCCCCATCAAGCTCGCAGTGCCAGGAAAGCATTAGCATGGAGGAGTGGATGTTTAGAGGGAGGTATCACATGGGGAGAAGCCTGCTTCTGTGTTCTTCCTGGTGGCAGAACCTGGACCAAGGGTGGGATTTACAGGTAGCTGATTGATTACTCAGATTTACTGAATGAGAGAGCTGCCTTAGAACGGGATTCTCTGGAAGGCCTGATAGAAGCTCATCACCATCTCCAGGGACCTGGAGAAGGGGGCTGGCCCTAAGCTATCGCTGAGCTAAATGCCCAGCCAAGTCCCCTTCCCATCAGTCCAGGGGAAGACTTGGGAATCTTGGGTGGGTGAACAGAGCTGCTGATGGTGGGAATTTAGCACGCCCTAGAAAATGGAGTACCCCCTTGACCCTCAGAAGGTAAACTTCCTATCTCAGGAAAATGAGTAGAAGCAACAACCAGGAGCTGCGCCTACGAGAATGTAGGTCACTGTTACGGTCATATCCATCATGCCCCTCAAATCAGACCCGGTCTTCACTGGGCAGGGCAGCTCAAACCCACGCAGGCCCACGTCCGCAGGGCCTCCAGCCACCATCACCCACCACCAGGACGACAGGCCCCCTCTTCCCCCGCCGAGCGTGCACAACCTTCAGGCTGGGCCTTGGGGACGCGGGGCGGGCTGGAACTGTGCGCTGCATGGAGGTACGTAATTACGAGTGGTCTTTCAAACTGCTCAGCATGGGTCCCGGGAAGGAGGTGGCCTGTGAAAAGGGTCTCCTCCACAGCTCATTACAGCCACAGTATCGATTCTTCCATCATTATCAGAAGGCATCCCTGCCATGTGAAATCCTGTCCCTTGAAGTGTATTCACCAGGGACAGCTTTCCCCCATTTCCAGGAGTGCCCATGGCTGCTAACAACCTTCCACAGGCCTTTTGAAAGCCCAAAGTTTTCAGAGAAGTGAAATGTATAGTTCCTGCTCCATTTCCACGATGGAATGCTGGCCCCATCAAGCTCGCAGTGCCAGGAAAGCATTAGCATGGAGGAGTGGATGTTTAGAGGGAGGTATCACATGGGGAGAAGCCTGCTTCTGTGTTCTTCCTGGTGGCAGAACCTGGACCAAGGGTGGGATTTACAGGTAGCTGATTGATTACTCAGATTTACTGAATGAGAGAGCTGCCTTAGAACGGGATTCTCTGGAAGGCCTGATAGAAGCTCATCACCATCTCCAGGGACCTGGAGAAGGGGGCTGGCCCTAAGCTATCGCTGAGCTAAATGCCCAGCCAAGTCCCCTTCCCATCAGTCCAGGGGAAGACTTGGGAATCTTGGGTGGGTGAACAGAGCTGCTGATGGTGGGAATTTAGCACGCCCTAGAAAATGGAGTACCCCCTTGACCCTCAGAAGGTAAACTTCCTATCTCAGGAAAATGAGTAGAAGCAACAACCAGGAGCTGCGCCTACGAGAATGTAGGTCACTGTTACGGTCATATCCATCATGCCCCTCAAATCAGACCCGGTCTTCACTGGGCAGGGCAGCTCAAACCCACGCAGGCCCACGTCCGCAGGGCCTCCAGCCACCATCACCCACCACCAGGACGACAGGCCCCCTCTTCCCCCGCCGAGCGTGCACAACCTTCAGGCTGGGCCTTGGGGACGCGGGGCGGGCTGGAACTGTGCGCTGCATGGAGGTACGTAATTACGAGTGGTCTTTCAAACTGCTCAGCATGGGTCCCGGGAAGGAGGTGGCCTGTGAAAAGGGTCTCCTCCACAGCTCATTACAGCCACAGTATCGATTCTTCCATCATTATCAGAAGGCATCCCTGCCATGTGAAATCCTGTCCCTTGAAGTGTATTCACCAGGGACAGCTTTCCCCCATTTCCAGGAGTGCCCATGGCTGCTAACAACCTTCCACAGGCCTTTTGAAAGCCCAAAGTTTTCAGAGAAGTGAAATGTATAGTTCCTGCTCCATTCATCCCTCAAGAAAGAGCAACCCTACACACACACACACACACACACACACACACACACACACAAAACCCTAAAGAGTGCAAAGGAACAAACCAGAATTGTGCTCAATGCAGAGACCACATCAAAGGGTGCTTCTGAAACCCGGCCACTTCCAAGACAACTAAACTTTCCGAGTCCTTTTCTAGAGCAACCTTGGTGATGGGGTCAGTTTGTTTTGTCTCTTGTCTTCTGCTCTTAATGATAAAGGGGTAAATTTGGGGCTCGAAAAGAGAGGGCTTGGATTCCAGAAAAATCCACAGCTCACTTTCCTCCCTCAAGCTGCCCCTAATCCCGAGTCTGGAAAATGTGAATTCCTCACGTAAATTCTCCCACTGTCCACCCTGCTTGTTCAGCTTTTAACTCCTCAATTCTTACCCAAGTTACCATCATAGCTGGCAAAACAAACCCTCGTGCTTCTCAATAACTGCCCACCCCAATCTCCCCTTTGTATTTCTTCTCTCCCTGATTCTCCATCTCTGTCTTTCCAGTGTGTCTCTGCCCTGTGTGCTGTTACTCTCTTTCTCCCCTCTTCCTACACTTCTTTCCCTTGCTACCTCTCTGCCCCTCTCTGTCAGGGCCCTTTCACCTCTACCCCCAGGCCTCCCTCCATCCCTCATCCGTGATCCAGTTGCACCTCACTGGGTCTCTCTGTCCCGAACCCTGAGCATCTCTGTATATCTCCCTACGTGCCCACCTGGTACCTACTTCTAAGAGATGGTTTCACCCTATTTCAGACTTAATGGACACCGCTCCCCACCAGCGTCCCCCGACTCACCTGACCTCTCTCCACCTCCCCTCCACCCCCCAGGCCTCTGGACCCTGGAGTACAAGCGCGAGCTCACCACGCCCCTGTGCATCGCCGCGGCCAGGGGCCACACGGCCTGCGTGCGCCCCCTGCTCGGCCGCGGCGCGGACCCCGACGCCAGCCCCGGCGGCCGCGGCGCCCTGCACGAGGCCTGCCTGGGGGGCCACACGGCCTGCGCCCAGCTGCTGCTGCAGCACCGCGCCGACCCCGACCTGCTCAGCGCCGACGGCCTGGCGCCCCTGCACCTCTGCCGCACGGCCGCCTCGCTGGGGTAAGGACCCTCGACCCCTGACCCTGCCCCCGGACGCCCTCAGCGTCCCGACCCCACTCAGACCCCGAACCAGGCCTGCGTCACCGCTCCAGCCCACCCCCGCAGGCCCCGCCCCCAGACCCTCGGCCTCGGCCCCGCCCGCCGCCTGACCCCGCCCGGACCCGGACCCGGACCCGGGAGCTCTCGGCCACGTCCGTCAGAGCCCCTCGGAGGCCACCGGGCCCGCCGCCCCGGCCTCGGCCCCAGCCCGGGCCCCGCGCCGGCTTAATTAGCGCTTGATTGCGAGCGCGGGGGGGGGCAGGCGCCACACGGAGGTAATGAGCCGGTGATCACCGGCCCGCAGACGCCGGCGCTGGAGAATGCTAAAAGGCCGCTGGCGGGGTTGGAGGCTGAAAAATTAGGGTTTTTAATGATAATTTTATGCAGAATAATTGTCACAGTGTGACATAAATGGTTAGCTCCTCGGGCGGGGCTTCGGCGTCCCACAAGCCAGCCGAGCTGCGCCCGCATTTTCGGGGCCCACCCCCTCCCAGGTGCCGGGGTTCTGGAGGTTCTGCTGGTGCCGGGTCCAGCCTCGCGGCTGTCCTTGCGGAGGGTCTGTCCCCTCGGGGTCCAGTAGGTCCTGGGAGTGACGGCGGGGGCCCACCGCGTCATTGCATAGGATTTCTGTTCCGGGGGCCCAGCTTGCGTTGTGTCATCTTGACATTTCTTTTAGTCCCTGTTCTTGGGATTAAAATTTCTTGGCCTTCTGCCTCTATGATGACGATTAAATAAAATCGCCATGTCAAGCGCAGGCAGGCAGGACTACTGGGCTCTCAGGGACCAAGGCGGAGGGGCACCGCCTACCAATGTCACGTGGAGCAGGGACTCAGAAAGGCGCGTGGACCACCAGGAGTCTTGAAGGAAAGTGACTGAAAACAATGTATTTTTCAAAAGCAGCTTTACTGCGTTGTAATTGCATATAGTAGACTGCGCATGCTTAAAGTATACAATCTGATAAATTTGGACGCAGGCATGCGCTCATGAAACCATCCCTATAATCAAGATAGTGAACCCAGCCATCACCAGCAAAAGGTTCCCTTGCCCCATTCTAATCTCTCCCTCCCCCTCCTCCAATTTCCCACTGATCTGCTTTTGGCCACTATAGTTTAGTCTGAATTTACTAGAATTTTATGTGAATGGAATGTAGTCTCTTTTGTCTGTCTTCTTTCATGCAGCAATATTACTTTAAGATTTGCTTTGAAGCATATATTATATTTTTATTTTCATTTTATATTGGAGCGTAGTCGATTAACTGTGTTGTGTTAGTTTCAGGGGTACAGCAAAGTGATTCAGTTCAACATATACATGTATCTATTCTTTCTTCAAATTCTTTTCCCATTTAGATTATTACAGAACATTGAGCAGAGTTCCCTTGCTATGCAGTAGGTCCTTGCTGGTTATCTATTTTAAATAGAACAGTGTGTACATGTCAATCCCAATACTTTGAGAGTTGTCATACTGTTGTGTGTATCCATAATTCACTCCTCTTCATTGCTGAGTGATATTCCAGGGTAGAGGATAACACAATGCATCTGTCCATATGTTGAAAGACCCTTGATTGTTTCAGGCTTGGGGCTGTTACAAATAAAGTTGCTATGAACATTTGTGTACCAGCCTTTTTCTGGGTATATGCTTTCGTTTCTCCTGGATAAATACCTAGGCAGAGCTGTGTCACATGATATGACTAAAAGATAATCTTTTAGGAAATGACCTTCCAAATTGGATCTACCATTTTACATTCCCACCAGCAATACATGAATGTTCTAGATGCTTCCCATCCTCACCAATACTTGGTATGGTCACTCTTTAGCTGTAGACATTCTTTAGGTACTTAGGAATATTCCATTATAGTTTTGATTTGCATCCCCCTGATGACAAGTGATGTTGAGCATCTTCTCATGTACTTATTTGCTGTCCATTTATCTTCTTTGGTGAAGTGCCTGTTCCAATCTTGTGCCCTTTTAAAATACTGGGTTGTTTGTTTTCTTCTTAAATTTTGAGATTTCTTTGTATACTCTGGATACAAGTCCCTTGTCAGGCATGCGATTTATAAATATTATCTCCCAGTTTCTGGGTTATATTTTCTTTCCTTAAAAGTGTCTTTTGGAGATCAGAAGTTCTTGCTTTTGGTGGCATCCAGCTGATCATTTTTTTCTTTTAGGGATTGTGTTGGGTTATTTTATCTTTAAAAAAAAAAAATCTTTGCCCAACAATGGCCACAAACATTTCCTCCTATGTTTTCCTCTAAAATTTTAAAAATAATTTTATATGTTACATTTAAGTCTGTGACCCATTTTGAGTTAATATCTGAATATGGTGTGAGGTATGGATTGAAGCTTTTTTTCTCTGCATGTGGATATCCAGTTGTTCCAGCACCATTTGTCAAAAAGCCTTTCTTTTCTCCGTGGATTTGCCTTTGCACTTTTGTTGAAAATCAACTGACTACATATGTATGGGTTTATTTCTGGCTCTCTTGTCAAGTACACACAAGACAGGGCAAGGCCTGACCGATTCAACTGGTAAAGATCCACGGAGCCACTCGTAGATTCGGACTTTTAACGCTTACATAAACAGTGACAGGAAGAATAGCCAGAAGTACCAATTCTGTACGGTCCTTATCCCAAACACCACAAAGGACAACACCCAAACTAAAGGGGCCAGATAATGGCAATGTGAGTTGCAGGATACCCTGTTACAGAACACCCGAATCTAGACTTCAGGTGAGCGGTTTTACAAACAGTCTGCAGCTCTGTTCTGAGGGGGACAAGGCAGGAAGTCCCAAACCTCATCAGAACCCAGGAGGTGATAAGAAACGTCTCAGGATGGCCTCCCAGGGGCCGTAGGGAGGTGAGTGGATGATGGTCTTGTAGCAACTCATTACAAGACTTTCATTCTGGAGGATCACAAGGCGCTCTGCCAAGACTTAGGTCAGCAGTGGTTCAAACTTTTGTTTGCATGGCCTGTGTGGATACATGCAGGTCGCTGGGGCTCCATGGCAGAGCTGTGGTTCTGTGTCTCTACTCCATTATATTGCTCTATTGGTCTTTTTTGACACCAGTACCACATTGTATTGAATATTGTAACTCTGTAAGAAATCTTCAAGTCAGGTAGTATAAGTTCTCCAGCATCATTCTTCATTTTCGAAGTTGATTTGGCTGTTCTAACCTCTTCGAATTTCCACATAAATTTTAAAATCAGTTTGTCAGTTTCTACAAAAAAAGCTGCTGGGTTTTGACTGAGGTTAATGTGAATCTATAGATCAGTTTGGGGAGACTCAACTTAAAAATATTGAATCTTTCAACCCATGAACCTGATAAATCCATTTATTTAGATCTTTATTTCCTTTTAGCTTTGTTTTATAGTTTTTAGTGTGCAGGGCTTGCACATATTTTGTCAGATATATCCCTAAGTATTTCATATTTTTGATGCTTTTGAAAGTGATATTTTTATTCAAGTCTCTGTTGTGGTAACTACTATATAAATTGATAAGAAGTTATTTTTGTATGTTAATTTGAAACCTGCAACCTTGCTAAGCTTACTAACTGTTCTAGTAGCCTATCATAGATTCCATAAGATTTCTATGTAGACAATCATGTCATCTGCAGATAAAAAGAGTTTTACTTCTTTTCCAATCTGGATGCCTTGTAGTACTTTTTCTTGCTTTATTGCACTAGATAGAACCTCCAGTGCAATGTTGAATAGAAGTAATGAGAGCAGACAACTCTCCTTATTTGTAATCTTCGAGGAATTAAATCTTTCACCATTAAGTATGATATTAGATGTAGATGACATTTTTCGGATTGAAAGAGTGCCTTTCTATCCCTACTCTGCTGAGAGTTTCTACTATGAATGGATACTGAATTTTCTAAATGCTTTTTCTGCATATATTGAGTTGATCATATGGTGTATTTTTTAGTCTGTTAATATAATTATTTACACTTATTGATTTTCAAATGTTAAACCAACCTTGCATTCTTCAGACCACAGTTTATAAATTGCTAGGTTTGATTTGCTGAAATTTTTTCAATCTGCATCTATGTTCATGAAAGGTATTGATCTGTCGTTTTTTCTTGTAATGTTTTTGTCTGGTTTTGATATCTGAGTAATGCTGGCCTCAAAAATGAGTTGAGAAGTGTCCCCTTCTTGTCTATTTTCTGGAAGAGCTTGTGTAAAATGGTTATTATTTCTTCCTTAAATGTTTGGTAGAATTCATCCATGAAGCTATCTTGACCTGGAGTTTTCTTCATGAGAAGGTTTTTGGCTATGAATTCAATTTCTTTAATGGCTGTAGTGCTATCCAGGATATTTCTCTCTTTTTGAGTGAGTTTTGATAGCTTGTATCTCTCAAGACATTTATCTCTTTCACTTAAGTTGTTAAATTTATTGTCATAAAGTTGTTCCCTATTATCCATTTAATAGCTGCAGAATCTGTAGAATCACCACTCTCGTTCATGATACTGGAATTTGTGACTTTTATTCTTTCTTCCCTGTTCAGACTTGTTTTGGGTTTTACTGATTTTCTTTTTTGTTTTACTGTTTTATTTTTCATTGATTCTTGATAGGATCTTTATTGTCATTTCTTTACTTACATTGAGTTTTATTTGTTCTTGTTCTTCTATTTCTTAAGATGGAAGCTGATGTCTTTGATGATTTTTATTTTCTAATATAGGCTTTTAGTGTTATACATGTACCCTCTATGTACTACTTTAGCTGAATCCCACAAGTTTTAATATGTTAAAATTTCACTTTCAATCAGTTTTAAATATTTTCTAATTTCCCTTTAAATCTTTTCCTTTTGATTTTTTTTCCTTTGAAACATAGGTTGTATAAAAACGTGTTATTTAGTTTCCAAATACTTGGGTATTTTCCAGATATCTTTCTATTATTTATTTCTAATTTAATTCCACTATAGTGAGAGAACTTACTTTGTATCACTTTACTCCTTTGAAATTTATTGAGTCTAGTTTTATGATCCAAAATATATTCTATCTTGGTAAAATTTCCATGTGCACCAGAAAAGAATGCATATCCTGCAGTTGTTGGGTGGTGTGTTGTATAAATGTCAATTAAGTCAAGTTGCTTAATAATGTTGTGTAAAACTCCTATATCCTTACTGATTTTCTGCCTACTTGTTTTACAGGTTACTGAAAGAGGAGTGTTGAAATCCTTGACTATAATCATGGATTTGTCTGTTTCTCTTTGCAGTTCTATCAGTTTTGTTTCAAATATTTTGAAGCTCTATTATTAGTTACATAGATGTTTAGCATTGTTATTGCCTCTTGAAGAACTGACATCATTATTAAAAGATATTCTTTATCTCTGGTAATATTCTTTGCTCTAAAGTCTCCTTTGTCTGATATTAAAATATCCAGTCTGACATTAATATAGATTTCCTTTGATTAGTGTTAGCATAGTATACCCTTTTCCATCTGCATTAGTTATCTATTGCTGTGTAACAAATTACCACAAACTTAGAGACTTACTACAACACCCATTTATTGTCTCGTGGTTCCTGTGGGTAGAGTTTGGGTGTGGCTTCACTGGGTCCTCTACTGCAGAATCTCTCATATGACTGCCATCAAGGTGTCAACAAGGGCTAGGGTCTCACCTGAAGGGTCAACTGGGGAAGAATCTGCTACAAAATTCATATAGTTATAGGCAGAATTCAGTTCTTTGGGACTATTGGACTGAAGGTCTCAGTTCCTTGCTGACTATTGATTGAAGGCCATGCTCAGTTTGTGTCTTTATTTTTAAAGTGGATTTCTTGTAGGCAGGTTATAATTGAGTCTTTTTAAATCCCATCTCGTAGTATTTGCCTTTTAGTTGGGTGTTTAGATCATTTACATTTAATGAGATTTTGATATGATTATGTTCAAATCCTGTTATTTCTTTCTATTCATCTCATCCATTCTTTGTTCCCTTTTCTTCTTTTTCTACTTTCTTCTATACTGAGTATTTTTCATGATTCCACTTTATCTCCCTTTTTGACTTATTATATATAACTTTTGGTTCTGTTATTTTAGTAGTTGCTTCAGGGTTTATAGTATATTCATCTTTACCACAGTCTGCCCTCAAGTTGTATTATACTGCTTCATGTATAATATAAAAACCATATGACACTATACTTCCATTTCTCTCCTCCTGACCTTTGCGCTACGGGTATCATAGATTTTACTTCTGTTTATAAGTCCCACAATGCATTGTTATTATTTTTGTTCAAAGTCAATTATCTTTTAAATGTATTGAAATAATAAGAACAAAAAGTTTTTATGTTTACCCATGTAGTTCCAATTTCCAGTTCCCTTCATTCCTTTGTATAGACTGAAGATTCCATCTGGGATCATCTTCCTTCTGCTTGGAGGACTTTCTTTAATATTTCTTATAGTGAAGGTCTGCTGGGGATGAATCCTTTTGGAGTTTGTATGTTTGAAAAAGTCTTTATTTCATCTGAGTGTTTGAAAGGTACTTTTGTTGGGTAGAGAATTCTAGGTTGACAGGTTCTTTTCTTCTTTCAGTGTTTTGCACTCATGGCTCCACTGTCATCTAACTTGAATTTTTATTTATTTCTTTTTTTAATAAATTTATTTATTTTTATTTTTGGCTGTGTTGGGTCTTCGTTTCTGTGCAAGGGCTTTCTCCAGTTGCGGTGAGCGGGGGCCACTCTTCATCGCGGTGCACGGGCCTCTCACTGTCACGGCCTCTCCCGTTGCGGAGCACAGGCTCCAGACACGCAGGCTCAGTAGTTGTGGCTCACGGGCTTAGTTGCTCCACAGGATGTGGGATCTTCCCAGACCAGGGCTTGAACCCATGTTCCCTGCATTGGCAGGCAGATTCTTAACCACTGTGCCACCAGGGAAGCCCTAACTTGAATTTTTTTTTTTTTTCTTTTGCGATACGTGGGCCTCTCACTGTCGTGGCCTCTCCCGTTGCCAGACGCGCAAGCTCAGCGGCCATGGCTCACGGGCCCAGCCGCTCCGCAGCATGTGGGATCCTCCTGGACCGGGGCACGAACCCGTATCCCCTGCATCGGCAGGCGGACTCTCAACCACTGCGCCACCAGGGAGGCCCCCTAACTTGAATTTTTAATCTTTAAATCTTCTATCTATCTGATCTTTGTTATTTTGTATATAGTGTCTTTTTTTTCTGGCTTTAATATTTTCTCCGTATCACTGGTTTTAAGCAATTTGATCATGATGTGCTTTGATGTAGTTTTCTTCATGTTTCTTGTCCTTGAGATTTACTGATTTCTTGGATCTGTGGGTTTATACTTTTCATCAAATTTGGAAAATTGTTGGCAATTATCCCTTCACATATTTTCTATATGATCCCCTCCTCTGCCTCAGGGACTCCAATTGCATATATGTTACACCACTTGAAGTTGTCCCACAGTTCACTAATGCTCTGGGGTTTTTTTTTTTTTGCATTTTTTTCTTATGTAATTGATTTACCTTTTGTTCTGAAATCCCTGATTTGCCGTTAATCCCATCCAGTGTATTTTTCATCTCAGACATTATAATTTTCAACTTTAGAAGCCTAATCTTAGGTCTTTTTAAAATATCTTTCATGTCTTTACTTAACATGTTCAATCTTTCCTCTAGCTTCTCAGACATATGGAATACAGTTCTAATAACTATTTTAATGTTCTGTCTATCAATTCTGTTATCTGGGTATGAATAACATTTTCTTTATTTTAACTTTGATCATTTTGTAAATTTCAGATTCACATAAGGCGTAGTTGTGAGAGATAAGACACGTAGATATAAGATTCAAAGTAGAAATGCTTATGAATATATTTCTCAATGATTTTTTTAAAGCTGTAGGTAGATAGCTATTCTGCATGGATACTAAATAAAGATTAACTTCTACCTCATTTTAACTTACAATTTCTATCCTTGAGTCATTTGGTAGATGATTTGCTGGTGTACAAAGTTGCCATCTGGTGACAAAATTATAGAAACCCCATCTATTTTTGAAAAGCACAGCTCTAAGTTCATCCAATAATCATTCCCTCCCTACAAGCATTCAGTCGCAAGTTGTTGAACTCTACAAGGTGCTGGGGCTGCGCTGTGTTATACACAGTCTATTCCCGCAAGATGCTTTTGGTTTCAAAGGAGAGGAAGGTAATTTACAGCAGTGTGCTAGACACTGAGCCAAGAATATGTAGAATCCACTATGTGCATGGAAGTTGAGAGTGTGGGCTTGTACATTTCTACTGGAAATTTTCTAGGAGAGAAAGAGGCACCAGCTCTATTAAAGGGCATAAGCCAATCAAATCAAAGCAAATGTCTTTCTATATACTAAGAAAACGGGCAGAATTATTAGGCAGCTTTACATTGATTGCACTCAGTTTTCATCAGATTTTTATACCCTACAATTTTATATGTTACAAGTACATAGTTTGCTACATCTGAGGTCTGGGTTGAATCCCAATTCCAACACTTACCAGCTGTGCAAGCTTGGCTAAGTTACTTCATTTTTCTGTGTCTCACTGTAATATTTGAGCCTACTATGTAGGGTGGTTATTATGAGAATTAAATTAGCTAATGTAGGAAGAATGTTTAGAAGAACACCTTGCATATAGTTAAGAATTATGTAGGTGCTGACTGCAATTCCTGAGGCCTCTTGTATAATCAGTGTGTCTATCTTATGAGAATTGAAAAAACATTTCACTATTTTTAATTAATATGGGGTTTGTGGTTTCTTTTATCTCCATATTTGTTGGTCATCTATCATTTATTCCCAGTAATATCTCTAGTCAAGAACATACTCCCAATTATAACATATTCCTATGGAAAATATAACCCATTTGATGATATTGCATGTCTAGGAACACACCATGCTTCCTACCCCCCCAAGAAGGCATGTCTATATTTACTTTGCTCTTGTTCAAAATTAACTTCTCTAAATGCAGCGTGGTATCCTGGATTGGGTCCTGGAACAGAACGTGAACATTAGTGGGAAAAGTGGTGAAAGTCAAACAAAGTCAGTTAATAGTTTTGGACTGATGTTAATTTCTTAATGTGGGCAAAGGTACCATAATAATATAAGATGTGAACTTTAGAGGGAGCTGGATGAAGAGCATTTGGGAACTCTCTGTACTATCTTTGGAACTCTTCTGTAAATCTAAAATAATTTTAAAATAGAAGGAGTTTTAAAAACCAAGTTTTCTTCATACCTTGGGCTCCAATCTTCCCCCTTACAGTATTAGAAGAATATTGTTCTTTACTAAGAAATGAGAATGTATCACCTACTCAGAACACAAAATATTGTGAATCCTGACAACAGCCCTTAAGACAAACCAACAGGCTTACATTTGGAGCTGAGGCATATGCAGACCATTCAAGCTACTCGGCTTATACACTGTGTGAGAGAAACTAATTTCCTGGCTTCAGCTGGTTTTTCAGAAATCATTCAGATCTAGCACATTGTTTAATAAAGAAAGACTTTTAAAATGTCTTTGTATTAACATGGGGCTTTTAACATCTCTTTTCTTTTGTCTTTCTCTTCCTCTTTGTTCTTTTTCTTCTCATTTTCTCTTCTGTCTCCTTACGTCTCTCTACATGACTCTTTCTCCCCGGTGATTTCATTTGACAGTCTTGACTTAGTTAAATCCACGTTATCGGGGAAAAGTTTAAGATAAGCAATGAGCACACCAGAAGTTCAGGCAGAACTCTGCAACAGCTGACTTAGAATATCAATGATTTGATGGAAGATGCTGGCGGGTCCCCTTGAACACCTCTACAATAATATAGCCAACTACCTTGAAGGATAAAAGTTAACAGATGTCAGAGAGGGCCTGAGGTTTAGACTACGGCTTTTCAGCTCTGAAGAGTCCCCCTAAAGTTAGACTCCGAGGAGGTCTGGCTTCAAGTAGTATAAACATTATCACTTTGACAGGAAAAGAGCTACTTTCTCCAGAATCTTTTTATACATAGTAGATTTTAGGTCATCCTTAATTTTTTTACCTTACAGTAGAGAGGGGGTCGTTGACCTACATACGGAGTCACTTCATTTTCTTACTCTTGATGACAATGGTCTCCACACCTAGGGACCCAGTTCTGCTGCATCCCCTTTTAGTCAGCAATTCTCCATGGGTGCAGGACTTTAAAACCTTTGAGTCTCTGAGTTCCTGGGATTTAAAAAAAAATTATCTGTGCCTCCTTCCAACCAGCAAGCTTCAGAATTCAGAATTCAACACACAAAAAGGGATATCGGAGCTTTAATCTAGGAGCCTTTTGAAGAGATTTTCCCAAAAAGAAAAGTTCCAGTAAAGTTACTCTCTTCACATTAGTAGCCTGCATGCCAGCCTCGCCCTATTTATTATCAGATTCCTCTCCTTGACCTTTTTAAAATTCTGAGATAATTAAAATGAGAAAAGAATGAATAGAGTCCTGATTCTTTTTCTCATCTAAAGCTGTCTTGATTTAAACAAAAGTGAGGTGAGTTTGCTTCCTTCACAAACGTATTAGTTAAAAGGCATGCAAGTTTACTTCTTGGTCCCAGTTGTGTCACTTCAACTAAATAAGAATTCATTCGTAAGCCAGAATTGGACTTGTGGAAGCTGCTAATTATCTTGGGAGGAAAAAATTATTGAAGAAAATCATTGGCCAATTCTTTTCTAACTCAGACCTGGAAGGTTGAAATCTGGGCAGAGAGAAATGGAGTATGACTCTTCCCGAGGAAAGAAAGGCACTCTCTGGTCAGGATTTGAACAGGGACAACTATTCTGAGTCCTCGCCCCAACCCCAAAAGCCTTTGCCTAATAACAGGAGGTTTGCTTGCATGAGGTTCCAGCTCATGAGCATCGATGTATATTCCACTAAACGGTCCACTCTCCACATCCCAGATGAGTGACTGACCGTTGTTCAAGTGGAGGGGAGAAAACATGGTCTGGTTCAACAGGACTTTGAGGCATCTCAAGGAAGATTAAAGAGCAAGGTGTCGGTTAGGGGCTACTCCCACTGGATGATTTGATATTTGTAAAAAGACTTCACTTTTTTTTTTTTTTTTCCTTTTCTGCCACGCGGCACGTGGGATCTTAGTTCCCTGACCAGGGATCGAACTCGCGTCCCTGCAGTGGAAGCACGGAGTCCTAACCACTGGACCACCAGGGAAGTCCAGAACTTCATATTCTGAGCACTTGCAAGTGTCTTACGTGCTATGATCCTCCCCGCAGGCCTGCAAGGCATGGTTATCCCCAGTTTACAGGTTAGAAACCTGAGGCTCACCAACAGCCCATGTTTTGCCGTTAAAGTGGCACACAGTGTAAACTGTCAGAGCCAGGTTTGAAAGCCAAGTGCCATAAGAGAGACGGATGTTGAGAGATAGCTTCTCCCTTGTTAGCCTAATTTTTTTCAAAAACTGCCAATAGTCAGAAAGTAGCTCTGCTCATCTCTAATCACGACCTTTCAAACATGTTCTATCGTAGGTTTATCCTCCTTCCTTGCCACTTCTGGCATCTCAGGCAGATTCCTCAGTTTTCTGGTCACTTGCCAAGTCCTATTTGAATACAGACAACCGGCTGTCAGGAATTAAAAAAGGTAATCCGGGCCAAACCAAACCTTTACCCGCTGGGCAAAATCCTTGATCAGACACCTCAGGAAAGATATACAAATGGCCAATAAGCAAATGGAAAGGTGCTCAACATCATTCGTCATCAGGGAAATGCAAATTAAAACCATGAGGAAATATGCTTTACGTTACACCCGTTAGGGTGGCTAAAGTCAAAAAGACTGACAACACCAAACATTGGCAGGAATGTGGAGCAACTGAAACGTCATACACTGCTGTTAGGAGTGTATAATGATGTAATCACCTTGGAAAACTGTTTGGCAGTTTCTTTTAAAGTTGAATATACACCTACCAGCAATTCCACTTCTAGATATTTATCCAAAAGAAATGAGAATGTATGTCCACAAGAAGACTTACATTAAAATGTTCATAGCAGCTTTATTCATAATAGCCCCAAAATGGAAATACCCAAATGCCCATCAGTATCAAAAGGAGAATGAATTTTTTCATTACGGTAAGTCCATACAATTAAATATGACTCAGAAATAAACCAGAATGAGTTACTCATGCGTGCAACAATGTGGATGAGCGTCAAAGACATTCTGTTGAGCTAAAGAAGCCAGACACAAAAACGTAGAAAATTCTAGAAAAGACAAAACATGGTGAGAGAACTCAGAACCGTGGTTGCCTGTGGGGGTGATGACTGGCTGGTAGCAAACACAAAGGAAATTCCTGGAGAGGCAAAAATACGCTACGTCTTGACTGGGATGTTGGTTACAAACTTGTATTCCTTTGCCGATTTCTGCAGCTATACTTCTCAGACCTGCGCGTTTCTCTGTATGCAAATTTACCTGACTTTAAAAATACATAAATACAATATAAAACTTATACTTCTCAGACCTGCGCGTTTCTCTGTATGCAAATTTACCTGACTTTAAAAATACATAAATACATGCATATAAAACTGTTCTCTCATACAAGTCCCGTCTCCCCCACCCCCCCGCCCCGCCCCGACCTCACCCTCATCCCTGCCTAAAACGAGAGTAGAGTCTTTTATTTCACTTTTCCTCCGCCTTCTCTTCACCCCACTCTGCTGCCTCGGGGTCTCCTCTTCATCCAGTGCGCCGGGGCCGGGAGAGGAGAGAAAGGTTTCCCCATTTCTTGTTGAGGAGGGGACACTAGTGAAGCTTCCAGAAAGTCAGATACTCCTTCAAGGGCAAGTGAAGCAAACAGTGGAGCTATAACTTCTCTAAGTTTGCTCCCTAAATCAGTCCTCAGTCCCCCAAAAGGCAGAATTCCACTCCCTGTCCGGGGAGAATTTGCCGAAAATATCCGCAGCAGCCACAACCATTCAACACTTCCGAAGCAAATTAAATGGCAGCTATTGCTCCAAGGGAAAACGTAAGGATGGAAATGGCCAGCAAGTTTCTCTCTCCATCTCCCCACTACCCTTAAGGATTTGTCCATTCACATCAGCCCTTTCAACTGTAAACATTTATGCTTGATCGTCTCACAGCTTAGCATCCCGGGAGAAAGGGAGGGAGAAGAAAATACAGAGCAGAAAGGGGCGGGTGGCAGGTCCCCCAAGGAGAGGCTCAGCACAAGGTCCTGGGAAACCAAGTGGAGCCACTCCTGCATCAAAGTCAGGGCAGCGGCTTCCCCACCCTTCATTTGGAGCCAGCTGGGGAGTCAATCCACAGAGGGAGCCTCCTTTCAATGGAAAGCACGGCTGTGTTTTCCTCCCAGGTCTCTCCCCTCTGTCCCCTGCCTCCCCCCATTCCTGCCTTTCCCAGCATCCAGCTGATCTGCCTGCCCCCACCAGCGGACCCAGGCTTCGGGCTCCAGCCACCCTGCCCCAGGGACACGTCTCCAGCCCATCTGCCTCTGCGTCAACTCCGAGTAGGAAAAGCAGCATAATGATGATTCAACAAGACTGGTTCATGACACCCATTACTCTCGCTGAGCACACTGACTGGCGCGAAGCCCCTCCCGTCTGTCAGAAGGGATTCGGGCAGCAACCATGGGAGGAGGACAGTGAAGGGCAGTCGGGATTGTCCAAGGACTCTGGCGACGTCCAGCCATTGAAACCATTGCTCAGGAGACGGATGCTGAACACACCTGACAAAGAGCTTAGAAGCAATGTCTGCTTCCCCTCGAAAAACTTTAAGTAATCTTTGTGAATTTCGCCTTACGTTTAATAGTTCTTTGTCATTGTTGTCTTTCAGTACCATCCTTAGGTTGTTGACTCATTCTCTTAGCCAGTGGTAGCTGGGGTTCACATCTCAAGCAGCATGTTCTGGCTGTGGCGTCACCATCACATCCCAGGTCCCCACCCTTGAGATCACTGCTGACCCCTCAAACACCACATCTTCACTGAAAACCAGGGAGAATGAAATCTATGGCGCAGAGGTGCCCACAGGACTGGACGAGCAGCAGGTTCCTGTTGTTTCTTGTTGTTTAGCACGAGGTCCACGCGCCAGGCGACCTCCTTGGCCTTCTGCTGCCTCCAGTGTTCTATCAGTGATTCTGTCCAGGAATCCTGTGGAGTGCTCAGAGAAGAGACCCTCCCCCTCGCCTTGACAAGCTGCTGGCGTACAGAGCATGGGGTAAATTCTCTACTTATTGAATGAGCCGATGAATGAAAAGTTTAGAGAGAACTTATGGGAAATGCCTAGTACCATGCCTGGCTCATAGAAGGTGCTTAACAAATAGTACCAACGGGAAGAGCAGCCGGGCGGATAGGGTGACTGAGAAGTAAGCCAGACACAGCAGCCAGGGTCTCTGCTCTGCCACCTCTGGGCTGGATGGCCCTATGCAAATCACTGGTCTTTTTCTAAGCCTCAGTTTCCACCCCTGCAAACTCCACCTACAACACAGATTTATTGCAAGGACTAAAGACAACATTCTTCTAAAAATAAATAAAAAGACCATGTGCTGGGGAATGCACTGACCTCCCAGCTCAGAACCAGAGGCTGTGAAATACCACTTTTGAGGGCTTTGTGCAACTAGACGGATGGTGAGGAGGGAAGCGGGAGAACGAAAGCCTGGAGCTGGCTCTGTCTCATGGGGCGCAGGGCGGCTTGGCAGGTGGTGTGAAAGGGTAAGGAAGAGGTGAGCAGTGAGGAAGCCCGGGCTGAGGCACTCGGCACCTTTCTGCACCTGCGAGGCGAGTGGGAAAGCCAGCGCTTCGGGAAGATGCTGGAGGTGGCTGGGAGCGGTGTGCGGGACGTAGGCTCAGAGGACACTTCCCTCTTTAGAAATAAGTTAAAATGACATTCATTCAACAGCCCTTGATGGGTTCATCTCTATTAACTCCTGCCTTTTGGCTCAAGCCACTTTTTCTGTGTGCTGTCAACCTTGGGCCCCATAACAGCTTGTCACCTCGATCATTATCAAAGATGGGGATGAGGGATGGTGGTGGGGTGGGGAGTGTTTGCCCAAGTTGCTTCATATCTGAGGTTGTTCAGACAACACAGCATCTCCTTAATCTCGTAAGACAGAGACAAGTCATTCTGACATCGTCAGATGGGAACTTACCCTTGGTTCCCGACAGCAACTGTCCAACACTGGCTCCAGGCCCTCCTTCTTGTGTCTATCAGGATAGCAGGAAACCTGCTCGCAAAATCTCCCCTGGGAGGAAAGCGCTTGGCCAAAGCTGGGTTTCCCACACAGTCCTGCAAAGGCTTGGGTGGTACTTTCCCCGCTGGACCACCTCTTCTTTGACTGGAGACACTGACCCATACAAGGTCAGGTCTTGCAGGTCCACAAGACTGTTATCACTGCCCTGCTTAGCGCTGAGGACCTTCCACCCACCCCGACCCGCTCCTCTCGACTCACCTTCTCGGAGGCACTGCCATACATGCTTTCCCAGATCGTTGCTTACGCCTGGGCAGATCAATGGAAAATTTGAGAGCATTCTGGAAACCTGGAAATCTGAGCTGACATTCTTAGAATGCAAGAGATGCTGCTGTGGCAGTGGGGGATGGTTTTGTTATTAATAAGTAACCTCTGTTGTTGTCCCTCTGTCAAACTGCAACTCTGATTCATTTTGGAAAATGAATTTGAAAATACAGGCAGGCAAAACGGAAACAGAAGCACCATCACCCCATCATCCAGAGGTAAACACACTGGCTTGTGTATTTCTAGGCTTTCTTCATATGCATATACATACCTGCTCTTTTTTTTTTAAATGGGAGTGTTCGATGCTGTTTTGTAACCCGATCTTTTCACATGACCACTGCAAATAGTTTTCCATGTCATTAAACAGGTTCCCACTTCATTTTTAAATGACAGCCCAGTGTGTGCCAGCAGCTATGTGCCCGTCAATTTGTTGTGTTGTTTTTTCCTCATGCCTGTGGTCTGCAACTTACATCATTATCTGCTCTAAGGAAGTACCAAGCTTTAGCCAATTAGAAGCTCCCCATTAAAAACGAAAAGGGCATCTGCAGCCCTCCAGAGGGTGGGCCAGCGTCCTCATTCTTCTGAAAGGTATCTTTGTTGCAAAGAGCAACCTGGCCATCAGCCTGTTAGGCTGTGGACGGTGGAAAAGAGACCCACTTATATTTCCCGGTGGGTTTCTTCAGAGAGGTTGCGCTGCTTTTTGAAAAAAAAAAAAGAGCAGAAGAAAATGTTTTGTAATTGTTTGTGAGTGCACACAGGCTCAGTGGCAAAATGAGACGGAACCCTTGATTTCTAACCTCCTGCTGCACTGTTCAAAATTCCTCCCAGAGAGGCAAGGAGGAAGCAGATCTGATTGTCAAATTTGCATCTTCTCTTAGCTGGTTATCGTCCCAAAGGACATTTCACATCAAATTGTACTTGTTTGTAAAGATCTTCCACCCAAGACAGACCACTTCCCAAGATACTGCTGATATGGAGGCTAGAGAAATGCAGAGAGAGGATTTAAAATATTGAGAGTCCCTGGGTAGAAATGTAAACAGATCGAAGGGCAGCAGCTTCCGGCCTGGAAACCCCCAAAGGATCCCGTTCAGAGCCCCAGTCAGGTAAAGAACAGGACAGACAGCAGCCACTCGAAGGAAAACCGGAGGATGTTCATTAACGAAATGCATGTGTTCAACGTGCTCTTAGGGAATACCAACGGTGGGCTAGCCCTGCCCTCGGCGCGGAGAAGCAGAGATAAATAAACCCCCATTTCTACACCCAAGGAGCCAACCGTCTAAGAGAGGAATCAAACGTGCCAGCGAACATTTGAAACACAGTGTGATAAGGGCTGCGCCCAGACACTTAGGCACGAGGAACATGACAACACAGAGGTGTGACCCAGAGGAAGAGGAAGGAAAGACAGGACGTGTCCTAAGAACCACACCTGGTCAGGTAGGATCAAAGCACGGGTTGGGGCATCAGGAAATGAAACTGGTGAGGCCCACAGAAGCTGGAGCACGCGGTGTCCTGTGTCCCGCGGGAAGGAGCCTGGGCTTTCTTCAGCCGCCAGGAGGAGCCTCTGGGTTTGCAGCGGGCACAGGTCTTATGATTCACACTGGAAGGGCTCTTTCTGGGTAGTATGGAGCTTGTTAGACTGGCACAGGGAACAAATTAAGAGACTGTCATTAGCTTCAGGCAAAAAATGATTGGGGGGGGGGCGCTTCCCCGGTGGCGCAGTGGTTGAGAGTCCTCCTGCCGATGCAGGGGACGCGGGTTCGTGCCCCGGTCCGGGAAGATCCCACATGCCGCGGCCGGGCCCGTGAGCCGTGGCCGCTGAGCCTGTAGCTTCAGGCAAAAAATGATTGGGGGGGGGGGCGCTTCCCCGGTGGCGCAGTGGTTGAGAGTCCTCCTGCCGATGCAGGGGACGCGGGTTCGTGCCCCGGTCCGGGAAGATCCCACATGCCGCGGCCGGGCCCGTGAGCCGTGGCCGCTGAGCCTGCGCGTCCGGAGCCTGTGCTCCGCGACGGGAGGGGGCCACAGCAGTGAGAGGCCCGCAGTTCAAGTGATTATTCAAGAGATGGAATCGACGGGGCTGGGTGGCCCACTGAAGAGGGGGTGGGGGACAGGGGGAAAGAGAAGAGCAAGTCGTGCCCAGAGCAAGACCCCCAAGGAAGCAGAAGAGGGCTACACCTGGGGCAAGAGGATCGGAAGCAGCCCTTTCCTCAGACCTGTGGAAGTAGGAGAGGGCGATCGTGTAGACGCAGATGCTAACAGCTATGGGGGCGACTCAGCGGCACAAGGCGGGAAGGACGGCAGTTCCTGGGGGAACGTGCACTCTGAGTGAAGCGGGGGGTAGATTGCTGAGAAGGAGGCAAGTGGAAATAGGATCTCTTGGGGACAGCGGCCAACATTTGGAACAGCCAGTAAAGGGCAAGGAGGGAGAAGCTGGTGCTCAGCCCCGGGAAGTATGAGCCACAGGGCCCTGAGGACCAGCTGAGCCCACAGGCCAATCTCCATGGCTGGTGTTCCCTCCAGCAGCACCCTGCAGCC
>NW_006790710.1:2082726-2127182 GCF_000442215.2 Lipotes vexillifer | reverse complement strand
GAAGAGCGGGTGGGTGATGATTGGGTTCCCAGCTGAAGATGGGGACAACTGACGCAGGGGATGGCCATGTCCCCTCAACTCAAGGGAAGAGAGAGTGGAGGGCTGCCCAAGGAAGGAAGTGAAGCCAGGAAGGCCTGAGAAAGCCAGGGGCCGATGACCCAAGTCTCAACAGAGCAGAGATGAGTAGAGTGACAGGAGGGCTAGCGAGACGGACCGGAGCCTTACGCCGTGAAGTCAGCATGCTGGCGCGTCAGACTCCAAAAGTGGAGTAAACACACTGATGGCAACGTCCAGGAGGTGACCCGGGAGTGGGGGATTGAAGTGGGGCTGGTGTTCTGGCAGTGCCCGTGGAGGACAAGGGCCAGCAGAATGGAGGAGGGTGGTGGGAGGGTCTATGAGACTCTCCTACTTTCAGGTTGGTCCACGCTGAGTTCCCCACCAGTGTCTGAGGCCCCACGTCCAGCATGGGCCTGCCCAGTCAGCAACTGCCACCTGGGCTTGGACTGAGGTGCCTGGAGTTCTCCCAGGTGGAAGCTGCTCTTCTGGGAGAGGACAGTCTTGGGATCCACCTGATGGACCTGGAAGCAGCAGGAGACACCCACGGGAGCCTACAAACCCCAGGACACCATCGTGGGATTTAGCAACAGCCAAAATCCACTGTCTGTTCAAGGAGAGCTTGGTTGAAACCAAGATAGTCCCACAGTTAGGCATGGTTGCGGGTTTCTCCCATGCATCCAGTGCTGTCTGAGGACACCCCAGTGCCATTCTGTCAGTGTCTTGAGGGATGGATAGATTCCCTCCCAGGGAGTAAGGCAAGCCTTGCCTCACACCGTTTCCAAAGCGCAGGTACCTGCCGGCTGATAAAGAGCCCGGCGGCCTAAGGGGCCCTCCTTAGAACCCTGACTCCCAGACCCTTCAACTGCCACCTGTGACAAAGAGCCCAGGTAATTCGTGTTTCCAGCACCGTCACCTGAACCACATTACCTTCCAGGGTAGCACCAAGTAGTTACAAATTACAAGGTAAATATTAACGCTGCGCGTGGGTTCTTAGGAAAAGTTCCTAGCTGTTGCCACCATTTAGTAACCTGTACCCCCAGGTTTGCCTTAATCTTTTTTTTTTTTTTTTTTTTTTTTTTTCCAGCTCAGTTTGAACTCCTATAGCCTGGGCGCGGGAGACCTGGATTCCTGTCCTGGCTGTTTTAGGAGCCAACACCCCCGGTGGGGAGGGAGGGGGTCCGAAGCGCCGGAACCCGCAGGCAGGGCGTGCCGGGCTGGGGGAGACAGGGCGCCGGTGCGGGGGCGTCCGGCCGGGCCCAGCCCGGGTGACTGACCTTGGCCTCCCCGCAGGTGCGCGCAAGCGCTGCTGGAGCACGGTGCCTCGGTGCAGCGCGCGGGCGGCGCGGGCCTGGACACGCCCCTGCACGTGGCGGCTCAGCACGGCCTGGACGAGCACGCGCGCC
The DNA here is from genome assembly GCF_000442215.2 of Lipotes vexillifer. Taxonomy (NCBI): domain Eukaryota; kingdom Metazoa; phylum Chordata; class Mammalia; order Artiodactyla; family Lipotidae; genus Lipotes; species Lipotes vexillifer. The sequence continues at coordinate 2,125,722 of NW_006790710.1, read as the reverse complement.
TCTACCTGGGCCGCGGGGCGCTCGTGGACGCGAGGAACGCCCGCGGCGAGACGGCCCTGAGCGCGGCGTGCGGCGCGGCGCGGCGGCCCGACGAGCACGCGCGCTGCCTGCGCCTGTGCGCGCTGCTGCTGCGCTGCGGCGCGGCGGCGGACGCGCGCGACGAGGACGAGCGCAGCCCGCTGCACAAGGCCTGCGGCCACGCGCGCCACGGCCTGGCGCGTCTCCTGCTGCGGCACGGCGCCGACGCGGGCGCGCTCGACTACGGGGGTGCGTCGCCGCTGGCCCGAGTGCTGCACACGGCCGCCTGCGCCCCCGAGGCCGCGCCGCAGCGCACGCTGCAGGCGCTGCTCAACCACGGCTCCCCCACCGTGTGGCCCGACGCCTTCCCCAAGGTAAGAGGGGGTCGGGGACAGGCCACGAGGACTTTGCAGCGCAGGGACCCGGCCTGCCGCCGGGGGGCATGCAGCGCTTCTCAGGCTTTCAGGGGCCCGGAACCCCCCTGGAGACTGGTCCAGATGCAGATTCTGATCCCGCAGGAGGGGATGGCAGAGTCTGCATTTCTAGCAAGAGTAGAGATGAGGGTGAGGTCTTGGAACCACACTTTGAGGAGCCAGGGCTGGGCAGCCCTTTCTAGAGTCACCAGAAAATGAAAAGGTCGGGGGGTCAACAAGCATACTCGAGTGAGACCTTGCAGAGTTGTCACCTGGGGACGCCAGGCACTTGTTTCTATGATGCCGTCGTGGCTCAAAATATTTTGGCAGATTATCTTTTGGTGTAATTGGTGAACAATGAAGTCAGTCTCTTGTCGCATCTGGTATTTGGCTTGAAATGAAATACCCAATGTGACCATCCACCTTATTAACAGGATTAATGATAGCACTTCACAGATTTCTCTCATTCAGTCCTCACCACACGCCTGTGAAATACACCAGGCTCCTGACATTCCCTTACCTGGATTTCAATCAGGTGAAGTGCCCTGTTCAGGGTCAAGGTTGTGTTAGGACCTCAACCCCACTTTGCAGACTTGGCTCTGAGCTGCTTGTCGCCTTTCCACGTGTCAGATCTGCACTGAAATGATAAAAATGAAGAATAAACATTTCTTATCAGAGAAAAATAAAGACAAAATGTTTCCAAAAGCAAAGTTCCCAAGATACTAGTTAAAATAAGCGATTGTCCTCCCCCGAAAGACTTCACTGAAGGGAGGTCATTCCATTCGATGTAAAATTGGCTGTGCTAGATTTAAAAATTATCCCAGACTCACCAGTCATATGCCAGAGACGTGTTTGGCCTGATAAGCTTTTACACAAATAGCCTAAAAGCTGTTATCCTAAAAGGACAACAGCTAGATGGTCTAGATGGTCTGAAATAGTGAGAATCACACATTTCTTTCAAATGCTAACTTTGCATCCCAGATGCATACAGAGTAAAACTCTTGTCTCTCAAAACACGGGTGAGAAATGGAAAATCCACCCAGACAATTCCCTGGGTGTTTCCTTACTTGACAAACTTTATGACAAGTTTCTTATGCCAAGTCTTGCACCATCTTCGAGTCATCCTCTTGAGGCATTCTACTAATGCAGTGATTTCCATACCGTGCGTGGACTCTTGAAAGGGAAGAAACTCCAGCCTTTTTGTATTCTATAACACTTCCCTTTTATATTCATGATTTACATTTAGACGTTTCCCAATATTAGCAGGCTTAGTTCATCTACCGATAAAATGGAAACCTACCACCCCTCCAGTTCGCACCGTGTGTGCCTTAAACCAAGATGCACCCTTCAACCCTTATGGTGTGAAACTGCATAAAGAATGAACAAGAAACAACAAAACAACAAAGAAAGAAACAAGACTTTACATGATGCCCAACAGTGAAAAACACCTGGGACAAATTCTTTTAAAGAAAAAAAAAAATCAGTATATTTCAGTGGTGACCAGTAATAATCCCTTGTTAGCCTCGAAGGCATTCGATTTTTAGAGACCTCTGTCCAGGTTTCAATGTCCGAGGTGCAGCCCTACAGGCATCATCCCGGGGGACAGGACTTCTAGCACCTGAACTCTGTCGCCAAGTCTGTGGGAATCACCCCACCTTGACCTAGAGATGCAGAGCAAAGCCCAGTGCCTCCCCTTTGGGCCTCCAGGGGCCCCGTCCTGGGATCCCCTCACGACATCCTTTGTCAGTCACACAGGAATGGAGCAGGTCAGTGGGTGGGGTGCGGGGTGGCTGTGGGTTTGGGCCTGGGGACAGTTAGTTACAACGGGGACCCAGAGGCCACGAGAGGTGCTTGGCTCCTGGAGATGATGATGAATCTCCCAGCAGTTCCACATCATTGCGGAAAGAACCGGAGTTTCTTTGAGAAATCTTAATACTTTGAGGCTTTCACAGAGCACAGTGCAGGGGACCTTCAGTCAAAGTTTGTTGAATGAGAGAAGGGGATTCCAGCAACTCCGGGGCACGGCGCTGCAGTTAAAATCTTTGGAAACGGGCCTCCGACGTCTTTGCGCTGAGGCCCGACCACACCTCGGGGTGGGGGGGGGGGCGCGGGGAGCGGGGCGCGGCTGATGAAACCGGCTCCCGATCCCTCCCGCCCTCAACGCTCCATTCACTCAGCGCCGGTAGGTGTGAGCGGCAGGTCAGCTGCAGGCGGGGCGCGCGGCCACCCGGCGTCCGTTACCCGAGTCTCCCGCTGCCTACCCCCAGCCCCCCCCCCCGGCGGCGCCCCCTGCTAGGAGCAGGTTGTGGGCAAGAGCGCGTTTACTACCAACCTGGACATCCTCCAAGCCAACGTACAAGTGCCTGTGAGGCTCTGGCCTCGCCCCAGGACAACCAGGGCGAACACACTCTGGAAATGTGGCATCAGCATCCAGGCCCCCTGCATGTGCTCCACCGGGAAAGGGGTCTAATCAGCACGCGGGACATCAAAGGGCAGACCCGACTCGCTCAGCAGCCCCGTGGAGCGCGCAGCAAACACGCTGAAACGAGCCACAAAGATGCTCTGCAGGCAAGACTAAGCGCCATGGCGAGGCGTACACAGAGGCACCGGGGAATGTCACAGAGCACGCCGGCCGCGGGCAGCAGCCGTGCTTTAAATAGATGTAAAGAGACACCCACGGAGCTCAGAATTACTGAGGCAAAAGGTTTCGCAGCGAGCTTATGACATAAATCACAGTTCCCCGGTGCCCGGACAAAGGCACCAGCGCCGCAGCAGGCGGACTCGAAGCATCCGTCGGAGCCGCGCGCACTGCGCTGCCGCGAACATCAAAGCGGTGTCACGGCTGGGAAAGCAAAGCATGTGGACAATGCCAGGCCTTTCTGCCCGGCTGACCGCTACTTAACACCAGAGTCAGGTGGGGACGCGAGGGCAGGTGCAGGTGCGGTGTCAGGATGCAGCCAGGTTTGAATTCTGGAAGTTGCCGGGACGCAGGGGGCCCGGCCTGGAGGAGAGAGGGCGGGAGGGCAGAGAAACGCACACGAGGGTGGATCCAGACTAGCTGCCGCTAGCTGACTTTGTGGGTTGGATGCTTGGTCTGGGATAAAGGCCTTTGCTCACGTGCCTCTCTCCTTCTGCCCCAAACCTGAGCAGTCATAAATAATTCACACTTAGATTTGCCCAGGAGTTGGGGAAGTGCCAGGCCAACACCGGTGATGAAAGCTCTCCCCCACAGGCCTCCCTTAAGCACTTATTCATTCAACAAACATTTCTAGGGAGCGGCTGTGCTCCCGTGCTGGTGGTACAGTGTTGAACCGGAGCATGGGTATTTCCTGCCCTCATGGAGCTGCCAGTCAGGTGGGTGAGATGGCCTTGACTCAGACAACCACACACACCACTGTGAAATTGCTGTGATGTGAAAAGCTGCAAAGCCAAGGCCCTCCAGACCTTGAAGGTACCAAACGAGGGGCCAGACCTGGCTGAGCAGGGAATCCGAGGCTCCCTCGAGGGCTTATAGAGTGATTCTGGATCTGAAGACTAGAGACTTAGCTGTGTGAAGAGGGGAGGGGAAATCATTCCAGGCAGAAGGAACAGCAGGTGCAAAGGTCTTGGGGCAGAAGGAACTCTGCAGTATGTGCAGGGGTGGGAGCGGAGGGGGATGACCCAGTAGCTGGAGGGGAAACAGCAAGAGCCGGGACCCTAGGCAGGGCCCTCCTTAAGGGTTTGCGCCTTTGTCTTAAGAACAGTAGGAATCTGTTACATCATCTTAAGCAGGACAGGTGACATAATCCAGTGAGAATTGGAGGGTGATTTCTCTGCTCAGGGGTAGAGAACATGCTCTCTTGGGGGCTGCTGGGAAACCCCCGGCTGTCATGCGGTCCAGGTGAGGGCTGCAGGTAGCTGGAGCAAGGGGAAATGGGAGGTGGGGGGCGAGAATGACAGATTCTAGAAACATCTGCAAACCTCTGGTCTTGCCTCTCCTTCTGGGCATTGACCACGCTGCACATATGGACCTGAAGTTTTTGTTTTCTCTTTACCGAATTACGGAATTAGGTAACGTGACTTCACACTCCAATTTCCTAGGGTTTCCCGTGGGGGGAGCCTGGGGTAGCAGTCGTCCAAAGCCAGGGCTCCCTTCCCTGCCTTTACACAGCAGTGCCTGCGCGCTGCCCCCGTGGGAGGGGGGACGTGAGCTATCAGCAGTAGCTCGCCTCTGTTCTCCTTGCTTTTGTTTTATTTCTCCATCTACATAGAAAGCAGTGTGTGCCCGTGTGATTTTGCCGCTTAATTTTCTTTCTGCCGCCTCATTAGCTGAAGAGAGTGTGTGCGGACCCTGATGCCATCAGCGTGTCGGAGTAACGTGGCAGCCGCTTCTCCACAGACAGCAAGGAGGCAGCGGAGATTTTTAAACTGTGTTGGCGTAAAAATAATGAAGGCAGCCAGCTGCCTGGCAAACATGACGGGGGCACAGCGCAGAGGGGTTGGGAAGGGCCCGGGAGCCCCAGAGAGGTGGAACAGAGGAGAGACAGGAAGTGAATTCCCAGAGACAGGCAATAAGACTTTGTCACAGTCCGTGACCCAGGGAGGAGGGGCCTGGAGGAGGGGAGCTCTTACTGAGGGAGGGCAGCTGTTCCTGGGGGCTGGGGCTTGAGGGGAGGGATGGGGATGTCCAGGTAGCATGCAGTCACTGGGAACCATTGAATATTTTGCAGAGAAGTGAGAGGGCCAATGGGAGGGTAGCTGGAGGGTCCGTGTTGGCCTGAGGAAAGTCTGAAGATGCAGGAATTGCCTAGGATACCATGTAAAGACAGACAGACTAGATCTGGAGGGATCCAGTGTGAACTGCTCTTTTCAATGGCATGGTTTCCTCCCAACACAGAAAAGGGGCCGACGGAATTCACTGTGCTCCCGGAAATGGCATGTTAGTGGTGGCTCGTGTAAGCCAGAAATGCCAGCATTACAAGAGCACACGGTGGGGTGCGAGGCTGGGCTGGGAAGATGCACGCCTGCCTGGCTCTCCCTCTGCAGCTCAGCCTACCGTGTTCATTCTCTCCTTCTCTAAAGCCCACTTAAGCCGGAGCTTGTGACAGTAATGGATTAGGGAAAAAACAAAATTGGGGTAGGGAAGGGACCAGAGATGATACTAGTAATATGATTACCAATTTAAATGGGCAGCTGCTCCTGTCTTCATGTTAAAACGTCTGTGAAGACGTAGACAGGAGAAAGGAAGGATGGAAGGAAGAGGGCGAGGGGGAGAAAGCAAATCCACGGCAGCAACAGGAAAATCTCATGTCTGAGTCGGGAAGGGCTGACGCGGCTCTGCTCCACGGCCCTAAGTTTTCAGGCAATCAGGCAGACATTACAGACAAATAATTTAAGTCCACCAGGCAGTAGGCGATGCTTGTGGAGGTGCAGTGCATCATGGGAGATGCAATAAAGTGCAGAGGTGGAAACTGAGGAACCTGAGTTCCATAGCAACCTGCTACTTTGCTGGGGGGAGGGTGGGAGGAAGAGGCCTCCTGGTGGAGCACAGGTCACCAGGCTGGGCATTGCCCTCACCAGACTTCCTCCACTTTGCCCCTCCACCATCTCACAGGTGAACAGAGAACGGGACCATGGACTTCCCCTGCATGTTCACAGACCTCGTGTCTGGAGCTCACCTTAATCAGAGATGAATACAGAAAAAAATTAATGGATTCATTGTGGGGAAGGGCAGAAGAAGAAAAATGAGATGGCATCCTGAGAGTAGAGACGAAATCTGTACCTCTCATCAAAAGATCCAGAAGAAAATCTGAAAAATTGTGTGCCCTGTGTGCCATCCTTTATGGAATGCAAGAAGATCTAGTCTTTAAATCCATAAAACCAGACAGGTTAAGCTGAGGAGTCAGTAGAATGGCATGAAAAGGAAGATGGAGATAAATTTATACCAAGAAAGCAAGAGCACAGTGGTAGGTCAGATTACACATTAAAGGAAGTAAAAGGCAGAACTGATTCATTAAAAAAAATCAAATCAATGATGTAAGTGAGGGTGCCATGCTGTTTGCATGTGTGCCCCCAGATCCAGTCCCTGCTGTCTCTGTGTTCTGCTCTGCATCCTGATAGGGTACAGAGCCCCTTCAAGCTAACACACAGCCCCATATCAGCTGGCTTCTCACTGGGTTCAGCCAAGGGAGACACCATGGGAAACTGGAGGGGGAGGGGGGAAAAGCCAAGGTATTTCTCCCCCTCTTCCTCCACCTTAGGTAGCTTCTGCAGCAGCACGTGCATCTCTGTGGCTCCAGTACCCCCAGGTGGCTCCTTCTCATAGTCACAGCCCCACCAGGCAGCCCCTGCCTGACTTGGTTCCAGCCTCCCTTGTATCTCTCATAACAAGAAGCACAGGCTTCAGTATTGGTGGTTTCTGAATCTCAGTGACATCATCCAAGAGCCAGATGCCTTTCAAGCTCAGTAAGTCAGCCTTGCCCTCAAAATGGTCCTTCTCTTGGTCCCTAAATGGCTTCCAGCAACTGGGCCAACCAGCTTCCTATTCAGATCCAGCTGTTTTCTCTAGAAGCCCTGAGGAAGTCTTTCTTTGTGTTTTATGGGCCTCAGTTAGCTTAAACCTGCCCTTCCCCAAACCATTAAATGATGAGTGGAATAGAATTATCATGATTGAATTAATCTAATCATTTGGAGTGTTGGGAAGTCAACCACAATGTTCACTAAAAAGGACTAATATTAAGAGATCTTCTGGGGCTTTCCTGGTGGCAGAGTGGTTAAGAATACGCCTGCCAGTGCAGGAGACATGGGTTCAAGCCCTGGTCTGGGAAGATCCCACATGCCACAGAGCAGCTAAGCCCATGCACCACAACTACTGAGCCTGCACTCTAGAGCCCCCAAGCCACAACTACTGAGCCTGTGTGCCACAACGACTGAAGGCCGCGCACCTAGAGCCCCTGCTCCCAACAAGAGAAGCCACCACAATGAGAAGCCTGCACGCTGCAACGAAGAGTAGCCCCCGCTTGCAGCAACTAGAGAAAGCCCACGCGCAGCAACGAAGACCCAACGCAGCCAAAAATAAAAATAAATAAAATAAAATAAATTTATTTAAAAAAAGAGAACGTCTTAAGTGCAAAAGAAAAAACAAAGCCAAGAAACTAAAAAACAAAGTGATGGTCGTAAAGGACAAAGAGCAGAGAGCCAATTCACAGATAAGTGATATTATTGAAGAACATACAACAATGGATCAAAAATAACAATCAAGGGCTTCCCTGGTGGCGCAGTGGTTGAGAGTCCGCCTGCCGATGCAGGGGACACGGGTTCGTGCCCCGGTCCGGGAAGATCCCACGTGCCGCGGAGCGGCTGGGCCAGTGAGCCATGGCCGCTGAGCCTACGCGTCCGGAGCCTGTGCTCCGCAACGGGAGAGGCCACAACAGTGAGAGGCCCGCGTACCGCAAAAAAAAAATAAAATAAAATAACAATCAAAGACGTGATAGAAGAAAACTTAGCTGCACTAAAAAATCTTAACATAGAGAAGCTGAATGGATATTCTTTGCAAATCAGTGATGGGAGACACATACCTATATACCTTCTAAAAAAAAAATGTTCTAAAAATGCTTGCAAAGTATCCAAGCAGAAAACAGGTTATTCATAAGGGAATAAAAATCAGGCTGGACTCAGGTTTCTCTGCTGCAGTGTTATTGTAAGACAATGAAATATCATCTACAGATTTTTAAAGAAAAGGTTTGGACTCTAGAATTCTAGTTTCAGCCAAGATGATAGCTTTCATTTTGATGGCAAAAGAAAGACACTTTTAGACATCAAGGGCTCATAAGACATGCCTTCCTAATGCATTTTTTAAAAGAAAAAAAATATTTCTATTTACTGCATTATTTATTCAACAAATATTTATTGAGCACCAGCCATTTGCCAACAGCATACTAGATGCTTAGGATACCTAATGAGTGAATAAATCAGGGGAAAAAAGTATTGCTTCCCTCATGGAGCTTACATTCTAATGGGGAAGACAGACATTAAACAACAAGCATAATAAATGGGCCAGTAAAATGATAAGGGCTAGGGGAGAAGAAACAAGACGGGAGGCAGTGCGTTTTAAAGAGGGTAGTTAGGATGGGTGGTTTTTGAGTAGACTTGAGAGAGGTGAGGGAATCAGCTAAGCAGACGTCTAGGCAAAGAGCAGCCCAGCAGACAAGCCAAGAGTCTGTGGCCCCAAGGCTGGAGTGAGCCTGATCCACGTGGGGAACAACAAAGGAAGCAGTGTGGCTGAAGGTGGAGAGAACCAGTGGGACAGTAGCAGGAGATGAGATGGGAGAGGTGGGGGAGGGGCACAGACTGTGTGGGGTCTCGTAGGACATTGCAATGACTTTGGCCATTGGAGTGGTTTGAGCAGAGGAGGCGTATGGCCTGACTAACATTTTATGAGGCTCCTTGTGGTCTCCATGTTGAGAACATACTTTAGGAGGAGCAGAATAGAAGTGGGGAGATGACTTAGGAGGTTGCGACCATAATCCACCTGAGGGATAACGGTGGCATGGACAAGGGAGGTGGTCTGATTCTGGATATATTTTGAAGGTGGAGCCAACAGGATTTCTTGACAGATTGGCTGTGGGATATGAGAGAAGAGGAGTCAAAGGTGACTCCAAGGCTTTTAGCCTGAGAGACTGAAAGGTGAGATGTGCCATCAACGGATATGGGGAAGCTTATGGGGAAAGTAAGTCCGGGGCTGGGGCGGGGGAGACTTGGGATTTATGTTTCCAATACATTAAGTGTGAGATAGAGCCAGCCACAAGGAGATATCAAGTAAGCAGTTGGATATTAAAGCCTGGAGCTTGGGAGGGAGGTTTGACTGACCTGGAGATACGCTTTTGAGGGCCGGTGGCATATGGATGGTATTTAAAGCCAGGAAGCTGAATGAGATCACCAGGGAGGGAGAGTAAATAGAGAAGCGGAATGAGGACTAAATCCAAGGCCATTCCAGCAGGGAGAAGATGCAGAGATGAGAAGGTAGCAGAGGAAACTGAGAAGGAGCAACAGTGAGGGAGGTGAAGGAGTAGAAGTGTGGCTTCCTGGAAGCCAAGAGAAGAACACATCACGTGGAGGACGTGATCAGCTGTGTCAGAAGTGCTGATACACAGCACGAGGCAAGGCAGAGCCGTGACAACCAGATGCAGCCTGCTCACGGGTGCTCTAGGCAAGGGCGGATTGGGTGGAGTAGTGGAGACAAAAGGCCAGATGGGATGGGAGTACCCAGCTGACCAAGAGGTGATGGGAAAGACTGTCTCAGGAATGGGAAACTCAATCTGCAGATTGTCTCAGGTCGACCTCTTAAATATCTCTCAAAATCTTTCTTCTCTTTCCATCCTGGCTGCCACCAGCTGAGGTTAGGCCACCACCATCTCTCCGCTAGATTGCAAAAATATCCTCGTAACTGGGCTGTCTGCCTCCAATATGGCCCCATGAAACTCTTCTCGACACCGTAGCCATGGTGACATTTCTATAATTAAAACCTGACCCTGTCACTCCTCCACTCATCATCCTTCAAGGCCTCTTGGGTGCCCTCAAGATAAGTCTAGCCTCCCTATCATGACAGACAATGGTCTTCTAGATCTGACGCTGCTTTCCTCTCCAGTCCCAGTTTTCACTACTCCCCGTGTCAAACTCCATGCCACAGCCAATATTTTTTGTTCCTTTTCACCTCCCAAGTTCGGTAAATGTTTTCTCCACCGAGAACATTTTGGTCTTCAGAACTCTCCACACCTTTTGTAACTCCTACTCCATGTCTTAGCTTGAACGTCACTTCCTCCAGAAATCTTTCCTTGATCAACTCACCACCCCATTGCAAATCTAGGTCTGAGTTAGGTGTCATTTCTAGCACCTGGTGATTCTCTCACCATAGCACTATGGCACCTATACATTTATTTTTATTACTACTACTACTATTATTTGAGACTGTATCATTTGGGACCGTAAAATGCTGTGAAGCCAAGGCTTGCCTTTGTTATCACACAAACATAACACAATCTTTCACTTCTAGTAGGAAATTGATTAAATCTCTGTGGAATGAATGGCTTAAACCATCCAGTTAAAATAGAGACAACTTAAATAATTGTCAGGCAGGTGGTAAAACTAAATGCGAGAACTACCAAAATTTTTTTCCCAAGGAGATATATAGCATAAAATAAGATCTTGTACTAATTATAATCCGGAACACAAACTTCAGATGTTACTAAGGAGAAAGAAGAATTGGTTAAGAGAGGTGAGAGAAGGGGTAATGGTACATCTAGAGCGCAAAAGATACTATTTTGATGTTTAGAGAAATATAGGTTAATATCTTTTTATTCTGAAGGTAAACACTAGTAAAATTTTAAATAAGATACAGACTTTCAAAATATAAAAGATAGGGACTTCCCTGGTGGCACAGTGGTTAAGAATCCACCTGCCAGTGCAGGGGACACGGGTTCGATCCCTGGTCTGGGAAGATCCCACATGCTGCGGAACAACTAAGCCCGTGCAGCACAACTACTGAGCCTGCGCTCTAGAACCCACGAGCCACAACTACTGAAGCCCGAGCGCCTAGAGCCTGTGCTCTGCAACAAGAGAGGCCACCGCGATGAGATGCCCACGCAAGGCAACGAAGACCCAATGCAGCCAAAAACAAAAAATCTTTTTTAAATATATAAAAGATAAATACAAGGAAAATACAAACCTGTGTAACAGAAATCAGACAACAAAGGAAACAAGAAGCGTAAAAAATCGTAAAGAATAAAATGATAGAAGTAAAACCAGATAGATTATCTATAACAATAAGTACAAATTTCTTAAGTTACCCTATTACCAGTAGAGACTCTCAAACACTTTAAAACAACGTGAAGCAAAAGGTTAGAATTAAAGAGTGGGCAGAGGTAATCCTAGCAAAAACAAACAAAATAAAATGATGTACTGATATCAATATGCAGAGTAGAAGAGCCCCAGGGAAATACACAAAATGAGAAGAAAAGATTCGCTCGACATTGATAAAGGATACAGTCCATAGTGAAGAGAGAACCATTAAGAAGCTTACATGCCAAAAAGAGATTATGTTAAAATGGAGAAAGTAACTGAAAAATAATAATTCTAGATGATTTTTAATTCATATCTCAGTCTTTCCCATAGATAAAGTAGGGAAAAAATTTTAGAAGCTTCAGATCATAAATGTGACATATACATGTTGAACTTTGAACCGTCGAACAGAATACAACTTATGGTACTTCAAAATCAGACATTATTTAAAGCTGGGATACAATATACTCCAGAAAATTAATAGCACAAGTTAATTTTTCTACTGGGCATATACCCTGAGGAAACCAAAATTCAAAAAGAGTCATGTACCAAAATGTTCATTGCAGCTCTATTTACAATAGCCCGGAGATGGAAACAACCTAAGTGCCCATCGTCGGATGAACGGATAAAGAAGATGTGGCACATATATACAATGGAATATTACTCAGCCATAAAAAGAAACGAAATTGAGCTGTTTGTAATGAGGTGGATAGACCTAGAGTCTGTCCTACAGAGTGAAGTCAGTCAGAAAGAGAGAGACAAATACCGTATGCTAACACATATATATGGAATTTAAGGGGAAAAAAATGTCATGAAGAACCTAGGGGTAAGACAGGAATAAAGACACAGACCTACTGGAGAACGGACTTGAGGATATGGGGAGGGGGAAGGGTGAGCTGTGATAGGGCGAGAGAGAGACATGGACATATATATACTAACAAACGTAAGGTAGATAGCCAGTGGGAAGCAGCCGCATGGCACAGGGATACCGGCTCGGTTCTTTGTGGCTGCCTGGAGGGGTGGGATAGTGAGGGCGGGAGGGAGTGAGACCAAGAGGGAAGAGATATGGGAACATATGTATATGTATAACTGATTCACTCTGTTATAAAGCAGAAACTAACACACCATTGTAAAGCAATTATACCCCAATAAAGATGTTAAAAAAAAAAAAAGATTTTCTATTAAAACAGAGACATAAATGCAGAGACAAAGTGAGGGGAATGCAGGGATGTCATATTGGGGTTTTAACAAGAAAAATAAAAATTTTTATTAAAGACAGTTTTATTGCTTTAAGTGGGAAAAAAAAGTTAATTTTTAAAAATAATTTATGGAGTTCCTTGGTGGCCTAGTGGTTAGGATTCCAGGCTTTCACCGCCGTGACCCGAGTTCGATCCTTGGTTGGGAGACTGAGATCCCGCAAGCTGCAAGGCGCAGTGTGGCCAAAAATTTTTTTAAATTAACTTTTTGAAAATTTCATCACACACTCCCAAATGAATACTGCGTCAGTAGTTATTTAATTGCAGGCTGTTTAAGAAAGAAAGACAGTGACAACATTGTGCGTCAAAACTTATGGCTCTGACCACACCTCTGTTCAAAGGAAGATCCATAGCACTTGAAAAATTGCTTTATTGTGACTCAAGGGAAAACATATTGTCAAGTTAACTGAGCAGTCAGTCCAAGGAGCTGGAAAGAGAAATGGAGAAAGGGATTAATAACGATAAAGGCAAAAAGTAGTGGATTGGAATATTTTTTAAGAGCACTGATCAATGTAATCTGATAGCTGGTCTCCTGAGAAAAGAAAAGTAAAATAGACAAAATTCCAGCAAGACTAAACATGAAAAAAGATTGCAAATACAGTCATAGTGAATCTCAAATGAGACAGGGTGCTTATTCCTATATACAGTGGAGATACGCCCCTGTCCAAATTTGTTCTCCACCTGCATGGACACATCTGCAAGGCTCCTGGCCCTTGCTTCCTGGGTTTCACCAGTGCAGTGTCCCAGAAGTGGGGGAGGAAGGAGAGTGAGGTCAGAGGATGTATCCACTTGGCGCCCTCTCAGCTTCCGGCTGGTGGTGTGTCCCCAGCCAAGGATCACCCACCCCATTCTCTCACCCTGCAGACCCAGGAGTGGAAATAGCTCTGCTGCCAGCTCTATATCAATGCACTGTTCCCTGTGGTTCCCCTGGCTAAATAAGCCCCGTATCAATAAACCCTCCTGGAATAATCCTGTATCGAGCATGCCATCTATTTCCTGTTAGAACCCTGACTGATACGTATGAAATGCTAAATTTCTTTTCTTTTTCCAGGAAAATATAGGTGAACAGAATTGAGGCAAGACGAAATCAAAACAAAATATGCCAGTAACCATGAAAGAAATTGAAAATATTAAATTATCACCTACAACTAAAGGCTAGGCTTAAAAGCTTCAAATGAAAGGTCCGTCATGCTTTCTTATTTCCAATAATTATCTACTTTTCAAAATCTACCAGAGTATTAAAGAGATATTTTTCTCAGGTGGTTTTACGAAGTTAACATAAAGTGATATTAAAACCTGACCATAATAGCTCAAAAAGCTGAAACTGTAAACCAGATTTAGTTATCAAGAGAGCTGCAAAAATCTTAGCAAATTGAATCTGCCATTCTATTTGGAAGAATAGCCAAATAGAGTCTGTTTTGTGAAGGCAAAAATGGGTCAATATTGGAAAACCTTTTCGTATCAACTTGGTTAGAAAAAGGCAAAAAAAATAAATCCTAAAATTTGTAGTAACCCAGGAATACAAAGATATTTCCTTAACTTAGAGTATTTATGTGAAACTAATACCCAAGATTACGGTGAAATGTTAGAGACAATCCTATTAAAATTAGGACTAAGATGATGATGCCTGCTATCAATGTTGCTATTTAACATTGAATTTTAACGCTCTAGCCAATGTAATAGGACAATAAAAATAAGAAATATTAATATTGAGGAGGAGAAAATACCATTATTTGCAAAAATGATTCCCTACCTGAAAAATAACCTTAATAAATAAAGTGTACTTATAAATCAATAGAAAAAATGAATACACTGTAGAAAAAATGAGCAAAAGACATAATTTAGCAATTCACAAAAGAAGAAAGGCAAATGGTCAGCCAAAAGTAAACATTCCATATTGTACCTATCGGATTTAAATAATTAATGAGATGGTCTGGGTAGGAAGAAAGAGGCACTCTCATACTCAGTTCTTTAAAAAGTGTAACAACTTACTTATAATTTGACAGTATGTTTTAAAAGCCTTAAAACATACACACCCTTCGACCCTGCAGTTCTACTTCCAGCAATGCAGTGTAAGCAAAATCTAAATAACTACGGCTGGGGGCAGAAAGAGAGAGAATTGTGTTCACAGATGTTCATTGTTTATAATATCAAAAAATACTGAGGCAACTTATAGTAGTTAATTCATTGAATTCATTATGATATGTTCATACAATATTTTATGGCCACTAAAAATGATGTTCAAATGCTCATTTATAATTTTTGAATTGTTCACAATCTATTTTGATAAAAAATAAATTTTCAAAATAATGTGCAAAGCACTAGCTCATTTTTGTTATATATATTAATTCCTTGTCTAAATGCATATAACCTTAGTATATACAAAATGTTGACAGTGGTTATCTCTGAACAAAGAAATGTAAAATTTTTAAATGTTGCTTTCCTGTGTCTTAAAGGGATGTTAGATCTGAAAGAAGCTAGGTAAGCTGTGATGGGAGCAACCATATTGGGTGTGTTCAAGGAGCACCGGTGAGGGTGATGGAGGCCAGGCTTGCCATTGGCTCTGACTGTTGTCTACTGTAGATATTTGGTGCCTGACCTTAGAAAAATTGCGTAACCTCAGTTTTCTCAACCAAGAAATAAAAAGAACAATTCTACAACACTTGGTAAATCCTAACCCTCACAAACAGAGAATAATGACGTTGCCCTGCCCCTCCCCAAAATCAAATCTGAATTTGATCAAGCTTCTGAATCCAACTGGCAATTTACAGAAAGCAGAGAAAGAGCGGCATGCCACAGGGATACAATCAGCAAAATCCCAACAGTGAGAAACTCTACGGGACAAATAACCTAGTTTCTTCAACAAATATATCCACATGAAACAAAAAAGAAAGACCTGAAAATATATCATATCAACCAATGTAAAGGTGTTGGTCTTATTTGAATTCTTATTCAAACAAACAAATGACTGTTTTTGATATAATGGCATTTAAGAGAAATTTGTGAATTTAAACGTTGACTATATATTAGGTGATACGAAGAAACTACTGTTAATTTCTCAGCTGTGACAGTGACACTGTGTTTGCATTTCTTCTAAACCTCCTTTAAGAGACACACAGATATTTACGGATGAAATGATGATACACTGAATTTGCTTTAAAATAACATTAGGGAGGGGATCTGGAGGTATGGATAGGGCAGGATTGGCCATGAACTGATGTGTGTACGTGAGGGTTTACCTACCATTCAGTCTCTACTTTGTGTACTTTCGTAATTCTTCAAAACAACAACAACAACAAAGTTTATTTTTTAAAAAGCAAGTACTGTTTCCATCTTTATGATGAAGCTGATGGACTTGAACTGTAGACTTTGCAAATTAGAAAATAAACATTCTTTGCCAGGGGGGACTCTGAAAATAAAACGGAAAGGCCAAGTGGAGAAGAAATGCAACAGCAAAGCAATCCTTCTCACCCCAGTTTCCCAACACATTAGAAAATCGAAGTAAGAAACTGGGAACACCATCCTTGGGCCAAATTCCCTCCCAGCAGAGCTTATTTCCTTTTCTCTGAGCAGCTCCCCAGAGCCAAAGGAGCCTGCCCGGCCATCAGCATAGTCCTCGTGGGAACTTGAATGCGTACCGCTTGGCCCAGACGTTTCGTGTTGATAAGACAGCCCCTTACAGAGCTCTGCCCTGTGCTTACCTGTGCACTAGCACCTGGGGCCCTACAACGGCCCTATTGTACTGTTTCTGGGATTGCTGTTGTTTCCTGGGAGGACAGTGACGTCGCACAGCCAGGAAATGGCAGCAGTGGGACCCAAGCACACCCTCTTGTCTCCCCACCCTTTCCCACCTGGACCCAAAACCCAGCCCACCCAAACTGTGCCTCCCACCATTTCCAACCAGGTGCTGAAGACCTGCGCGCCAGCCCCCGCTGTCCTCGAGGTTCTTTTCAACTCCTACCCTCAGCTCCGCGTGTCAGAGTCCTGGAAGGAGGTGATCCCTGAAAAAGTGTTTCAGGTGAGGAAGCTGCCCCCTCTCCCCCCATTAGTACAAGACTGTCGTCTGTCTCTGTTCACCCACGTGTGGAGTTTTGCACTAATACCCAGGTAAGTAGAAAACGTCTGGAGAAGGGAGGAGTAAGGCAAATTGGGGGCATATCTGAGCGTTTCTGTTTTTCTTCTGGAGGCTTAGTAATCACACAGCCTGTGGTTCTGACTGGGGTCCTGTGGGCTGCAAGGAACAGGAAACCAACCCGCACGGGCTTAAGAAGCTCAGGGCTCCAGTAACCACTGTCCAGAGGAGGGTGGGCCGTGGAGGTCCTGGCTCCTGTGTGTCAGTTTCTTTCTCTGACAGCTTAAGATATGACCGAGGCAGCTGCTGGCACTGCGTCCACACACAACAAAGTCCACAGGTGACTGTCAATTAAGAGAGAACTTTTTTTTTCTAGAAGCCTCTAGAAAATGTCCCCTCGTGTTTCATTGACTTGAGTCCTGTGCAGATTACTGAACAACAAAGTGTGCTCTACAAAGAGGGTGGGCAGAGGGGAATTCTAGGAGGTTACGCATAGTATCTGAAATCACCCAAAGCAGACTTCCCTCTGACTGGGCAGGAGCTGCACTTGATAAAAGTATCCGGACCCTCTCGGGGAGGGTTGTCCCACATCAGTAGCCATGAAAGGATCACCTGTGCCGTCAGGGCTCTTCTGTCTGGGAGAGAGACGTGTGTCGGTTCCATGTGCCCAGTCTGACGTTCCCCCGCCTTCCTTTCAGATGCACCAGCCTTTCTACCAATCCCTCTTTGCCTTGGCCTACAGCCCACGCTGTCTGCAGCATCTCTGCCGCTGTGCCATTCGGAAGCTGTTTGGCAGAAAGTGCTTTTACCTCGTGCCCCAGTTGCCCTTGCCGAAGTCCCTGCAAAATTACCTTCTTCTGGAGCCAGAGGGGGTTTTGCACTGAAACCCAGAGATTCGGACCAAGACACTTGTGCTCTTCTGTGGAGGCTCCAGGGTTAGGAGGGGCCTTGGATGGGACTTGGCACCCACCCTGTGCACGGACCTCACCCAGCTTCAGGTTCACCTGGGCATGGAATTGGCAATAAAGGCCCTTTCTGCCTCTCAGGGTTGCTTGTAAGGACTGGAACTGTGACTATCATCGTACTTGTATCAGAAAGTACCTTTCAGCGGAGGTTGAACTAAAAGGTATACATATTTTCCCAAGGTCTGTCTCCTGCCCACAGTGCGTTGGCAGCATTCGAGCTGCACCCCGTCCCCCCAGCCTTCAGACCCTCTGCCTCAAGGGGAACACCCCACCCTTCCTAGAGCTCAGACCCTTGGAAAGACTCTGCCCCCCCAAACATGACAGACGGACACACTGAGAGGACACTTGCTTCTGTAACGAGAGCCCCTGCCCGGGACCCCACTGGTGCCTCCCGGCGTATCACAGTCCAGAGCCCCTAGAAGGACATCAGAGCGGTGGTGAGCCAGACATTCTGATCCGATGTGAGTCTTCTGTGCAACAGCCTTACCAAACACCAGCGGATCCAGCTGTGGGGAACAGTCCAGGATGCCAGGGACAGACACAGGTTCATGGAGGTTGCCATCAGCTCAGCCCAAGCATCCAGAATAGGAGAGCATTCTTAAAGGTCTAGGGCTGTATTAACTGTGTCTTTTATTTTCTGTATTCTGGTGCTTCAGACATCTGGGACCTTTCGGATACTGGAGGGACTGCCCCTCCCAGGGTTAGCCAACTCCTAGAGATTGTAAACAACATGCCCCCAGGCATCCTTTTCAAATACAACTCGACCAACCCAGAGTTCACTACCTACCACCTCCCTGGAGCTCCAGCCACTACCCCTCCAGAGCCAGTGCCAGACAACCAAGGCCAGCCCCTCTGCCCTGGAGCCCACTGCAGTCATTCAGACTAGCCAGTCCTACGCCTGTGTGTCCTGCCTCGCCTATCCTTTCCATGGAAACCACAATAAAGGCTCTTGCCCATGTCCCCTCCCCCCCACTTCCTGATCAACCCTGGTGCTTCCCGGTGTGGTGTGACCCTTCTCTTGGGAATGGTGACTAATAAACTATCTCTTCATTGATAGCTGTCTCCCAATCTGTTGGCCCTACTAGACCTCACATTTTCTATTAAAAACCATCTTTTAAAACAAGGACTCTTGGGCTTCCCTGGTGGCGCAGTGGTTGAGAGTCTGCCTGCTGATGCAGGGGACACGGGTTCATGCCCCGGTCCGGGAAGATCCCACGTGCCGCGGAGCGGCTGGGCCCGTGAGCCGTGGCCACTGAGCCTGCGCGTCCGGAGCCTGTGCTCCGCAACGGGAGAGGCCACAAGACTGAGAGGCCCGCGTACCGCAAAAAAAAAAAAAAAAAAAAAAAAAAAAAAGGACTCTATTCTCATCCTCTGAGGATAAGCAGTGGCTCCACATTTTCCAGTTTGAGCTGGTGCAAGGTGCAGCTGGGATGAATCTCAGGAGGGCAGGCATGCCATCCCACTGTTCGCAGTGTGGAAGGGGGGGTTCCACACCCCAGTAGATAACTGCAGTCTAAGGTGGGATGCTGTATCTGTGAGTGAAGCCCACTGTGGAGGTGAAAAGAATGAGGGTGGGCATCACGAAAGGAGTAGACCCGGCTGAGCCTTGGTGGATGGTCAGATTTCAACACAGCGGGTCAGGCCAAGGGAGGGATAGGACAGCATCCCCCTTCAGCTGACCCACCCACATCCTGCCCTTTGAGACCGGCATCTCACCCAAACGACTATGTAAACACGGTTCAAGATCCCACAACCCTCACCCCAGGCAGATGGCTCTCCCCGAGCCCCTCCCACGTAGACATTCTGGAGCTACCCCTGGATCAAAAGGAAAACTTGAACAAAGGCAGGGGTGCAGGAAAGTGCACACACCATGGAGGAACAGTGATTCGTCCGCCTGGAAGGGAGGGTTCCTATGCTTTGGCCACTGGAAGGAGGCCAGTCGGGAGGGTCTTGGCTTCCAGATCAAGGATTCTGAACTTCATTGCACAGACCATGGGGAGCCACAGAGCAGGTGAGCAGATGTGACCCCAGTGAGACTCTAGGAAGTTCCTTCGTCCTGGAAAGGGATGCAGCACACCAGAGGGCGGGTAGGAACCCATGGTGACACCCCAGAGGTGGGGCTACAGATCCAGGCTGCTCCACTGAGCAAGGAGAACAGTTACAGGTATCTAACCTATCAGCTGCAGTTTGCTCAGCTGGGAAGTGAAAGCGTGCGTACCTCTCTCACCGGGATGGGACTCAGTGAGATAATTCGTGAGGGCAGCAGGCTTCTCCAATCTGAAGGGGTCTTGTTGAAATGCAGATTCTGACACTGGCCTCTGGGGCAGGGCCCCAGATTCTGTGGGTCGGCCAACTTTAACGTTGCTGACGAGCTTGGGTGACGCCCCTGCCCCCAGTTGGTCCTACTGCGAGCAGAGTGCAAAGCCCTAGGCCCAGACGTGGCCCAGAGAAGGAAAGCAATAAATGGTTCCTTCTCTTATTATGATTGTTTGATTATTAAGAGAAGAAAATAGCCTAATATCGGGATAAAGACTGCAAAAATGGAAAAGCAAAGCAATGTTATTTATGAGAAAAATGAGAAAGGCGGAAACAGTAAGAAATACAGCCCCAGCAGCTACTAAGGAGCCCTGTCCTAACGGGATTTTGCAAATGAGAATCTGAGTGAACCTCTGCTGCCTGACACAGCCTGTTCTTCAGCCTCCCCTCTCCACCCCCCTCCTCCTTAGAAGACAGGTTGTATTTCTGAATGCACTAAATTTAAATATGCTTTGGAGTCCCGGAACAAAGTAGAACTCTTTTAAAACACATTGACTTTAAATTTCTAAAATTCTGATGAATAATGACCAATTATTACATTTTCAAAAACATGTTTTTCCCCGAATTACAGCTTTAAAAACAACATGATTCTCAGAGTGAGCCCCAGACATCTCCCCATAGCTGCCGAAATTCCACCACTGTGGAATTCTTATTCATTATTTCACCGCCCCCCACCCAAGAATTTTCTTTTAAAAATCAGATGCTCCCAGGTAGAGCTAATCCATGAAGTTCCTTGGGGATAAACCATTCACTCATCCATTCAGTCATTTGTTCCTTCCTTTAACCAACCCTGCCTGAGCCTGCTGGGAGTGGAGCCCAGGGCTTAGGACTCAGGACCCACCACCAACAAGACAGGCTCCTAGTGGAGCTCACAGCCAAGCCAAGGAGGCCAACTTGTCAGCAAGGCTGTTGGAGAGACTTGGGCACATCGGGGGAGGTGTGGAGAGAAAGGGCCACTTTCTCCACTTTCTCTCTGGCTTCACCTCTGCATCGAATGAGGGCCCCTGTTCCCAAGGCAGGCGGCAGTGTGGGCACTTTGCAGCTTCCCTCGCCAACACACTCATCAGGCAGTCACGTGACATCCCCGATGAGCACCCACTCCACCCTCCCCCACCGGCCAATACCATATGCGGTGGGTCCAGTACCTCCAGTATAGTATAGCGCTCTTGGTCAACATGGACCCATGTGCAACAGAAACAGAGAAATGAACAGGTGCTCTAAAGATGTCAGGAAGTCCTTCACCCTGCCCCCAACTCAGGTACATGACTACTGCACAGAAAAATAGGAAATAAACTGGCACTAGAAATGAGTTCTGATTCAGCCGCATTCTAGTGGCTCCAGATGTGCTGAAAACGATTCCTGATGTATTGTCATGAGTGCATGGGACAAAAATGGCAAGTGTGGTGGTTTGGGGGTTATCTTAACCATCAAATGGGATGGAATTCATTCCTAGTTTTTCAGAATTTAATTACTTCTAGCAACTTGCTTTGTTAAGCAAAAAAATAAAATAACTGAAAAAATTTGTAGTATTGATGACTATCTAGCTCTGCCCTATGGGTCATGTGGCAGGAAGTGCTAAAATGAAGGGGACTTGCATAATTCCACACAGATAAGAAAGGCGGGGAGGGGAAGGACAAGACTAAGAGAAGGAGAGAGGAAGGGGGGAGGGAGAAAAGGTGGGAAGGAGGGAGCGAAGTAAGTTAGGTGAGAAAAACATCAGGCTCCGGACGCGCAGGCTCAGCGGCCGTGGCTCACGGGCCCAGCCGCTCCGCGGCATGTGGGATCTTCCCGGACCGGGGCACAAATCTGCGTCCCCTGCATCGGCAGGCGGACTCTCAACCACTGCGCCACCAGGGAAGCCCCCTGGTATTTCTTTTATTAAAGGGTAAAAGTGTTTTCCATTCTTAAACAGTTCATATTAAACATCACTATTTTTCTCTCTGAGTATA
This sequence comes from Lipotes vexillifer, assembly GCF_000442215.2. Classification (NCBI taxonomy): domain Eukaryota; kingdom Metazoa; phylum Chordata; class Mammalia; order Artiodactyla; family Lipotidae; genus Lipotes; species Lipotes vexillifer. Next base: position 2,103,918 of record NW_006790710.1, on the reverse strand, counting down.
TTACATAAACTCAATTCCAAAAGACCTAAACTTTTAAAATTTTAAACTTAGTGTTTAATGATGCATTCACATGGTTCAAAATTCAGAAGGTAATAAAAGAGTAGCTGATGTCTCTACTAAAAAGGAAAAAGATAGCAGAGGAATATTTTCCCTCAAACTTTGAGTATCTTTGACTATACAACTGTCCTCTGACCACAGAGAATTCAAAAATACACACATGAGGTTCTCTGCCAACAATGGTCCTGAGAAGTTTCACCCCTTTCCATCCCGACCATGCCCTGGACAGGATGAGGTGTCCACAGCACAGCTAGATGGCCAGACACAACCCACAGCCCACAGGCAGGCAGGGCACGGACATGGCACGGTGTGATGTGTCATGTTTAAAATTCTGAAGGCGGCATTGGGCTTCTCTTATTAGTGTACTTAAAATCCATTTAATTTTAAGTTACATGATAATCATCCATTCCGCATGCTTTTTTTTTTTTTTTTTTTTTTTTTGCAGTACGCGGTCCTCTCACTGTTGTGGCGTCTCCCGTTGCGGAGCACAGGCTCCGGACGCACAGGCTCAGCGGCCATGGCTCACGGGCCCAACCGCTCCGCGGCATGTGGGATCTTCCCAGACCGGGGCACGAACCCGTGTCCCCTGCATCGGCAGGCAGATTCTCAACCACTGCACCACCAGGGAAGCCCCCGCATGATTTGAAGAAAATCAAAACCACTGACTCTTTAGGAAGCATTTGCTAATCCCGGTAACTGTATATAATCACCACAGTTTCAGTCTCCGAAATAACCCTTACGTCTTCATGTTGATGGGGCAGGCTGTTGAACTTTTGCAAAGAACACTTAACCCTCTACAAAAACGGTATAAAATACAGGCTTGGAGAATGAGTGGGTCTGCTCCAGTGAGGGGTCCTGACGCGGACATCTGAGAGAGAGCTTAATCACTGCAATTGCGAATGTTATTAGCTTGCCAAGTGCTTTTCATCTTTTAAGGGCTGCCCAAGGACCAAGTGATAAACCAGGAATATTGCATCTTTTATTCCATTATTTCAAGAATAAATTATTCCTTAGTCAAATTTTCTATGTGCACTTGGGATATACAGGAGTCCCAAAGTTTCAACTAGGATCAAGGTCGCGTCTTATTTTTGGCTTTCAGTCGGCTTTTCAAACTCTAGGGTTTGTCTTGAAATTGTCAGTATCGTTCTGATTTAAAACAAAAATTAATCTCATTAAATTGCTAAAAAATAAGCCTGAGTGAGGTCAATTCCTAGAGCCCAGCGGGAGGATTCCAGCGTTGAAACTTATTTTCATGGAGTCCTGCAGGTGGCGCCATAAGCAAACGGTCTTACCCGGCCCACCAACCGGCTCTCCCCAGAATCAGAAGACAAGATTTTAGCTCACATGCTAAAGGGGCGGAGAGTATAGGAAAACTATAGAGTCGTGACATATCATATAGAATTATGTTGCTATAATTTTAAAAATCCGTAATTAAAATATTGATTATGGGTTTGCCTACTTCCTTTGTATTAAGTATGCACGTTTTATAGGCAATGTGTTTATAAATAAATATAATTTTAAGTTGACTCTTTTACGATGCCATAATGACAGCCCAATCCTCATTTACGTGTTCAACGTGTTCTTTAACAAAATTATACATTCACCATTGCAATGTAACTAGCTGGGTTTTCAGGCTTCATCTAATCTTCCGGAATGGTGTTTCTGCAGTCCTAACACTCTGCTTAATCACTCCAATAAAAAGAGTAGATTTCTTTGTAATGCAATTTGTAAGCCATAAACATGATTGAGAATGCAGTGTTTGCTGTGGACTATGTTTAATGCAGGCTTTTAATTCGGTGTGTAATTATTCATTTGGTAGGCACTTTTCCCATTCACGTATCTTTTCCCTGCTCTGAAAAAAGTTGGTAAGTTGGGAAAACCTTGGGGAGACAGGATTTTCTAGTACTTTGTATAAGCCAGAGTTTGATGCAGATGTTATGGAAAAAGAACCTTTTTTTATCTGCTAAAAACAGGAGGTCACGTTAACTCCCAGTACAGACACATAAAAATGTGATTACGGGTTCTAAACACAACGCAGTGGGCTCCTAGCTAACAGTGAGATTTCTAGGAAGTGATGCATAAATTCTTCAAAAATGACACATTTCTCACGTTTCATTCCAATTAAATTACTGAGGCAGCTAACAGCGAGGGGCACAAAGTACGGGGGTAAAATGAGGGTTTTCTTCTTGTAACTGTATCTCTGTGAAAGTATATTTTTATGAGAAGCAGTTAATATTACGCTATTATTTTTCAACTGCGCTGGAAGGGATATCTTGAGCCTTTCTTGTCGAGAGCTCTCCCCGGAAGAGTCTGCTCCTTTGTTTCCTGGGTTTACTAATGAGGGAGAATTGCTCCGCGGGCTACAGCCCCAACCTGGGTCTCCGGAGTGAAAGAGCCCAGCCTGAAAGGGGTTCCGGGTGTCAGTCCTCAGGGTCCCAGGGTCGGGCCCAGCAGCTGCCCACAGGCCTACGGCCGCGTGACTCAAATACGCCCGGAGCTCCACTTACAAACTGCGGCGCGGGGCCGGGGGTAAGGGATTGGGGGTCCGCACCCACCCGCGATCCGCTAACACGCGGGGCGGGTCCTCCAGCGCCCGGCCCAGGTCTCCGGATCCTGAGTGCCCCGCGGCCGCGCGGGGGAGGTTCTCCGGGTGGGCCGGGAGGGGGATCTAATGCGGGGGGAAGAGCTGCTAGGCCAGCCCGCCGTGCCCCCACTCCGGGCGAGCCTGGGGGCGTGAGGGTCCAGCCCCGCTCCCAGGGCGACGGGGCTCAGGGCTGCTCCCCCGCAAAGGAGGCCAGAGGAGCGCAAGGCCGCCCGGCGGGAGGCGGGAGGGGGCGTCGGAAGACAAAAGGATGTGAAGCTTTAAATTCAAAAAGATATTTTTGAAAGCCTCGTCCTGGGGTTTGAAAGGCGCACCGAGGACAGCGGCAGAGCGATCCCAATCAGAAATGCGATTTGAAGTCCTAATGAACTTGATTGCGTGAACATTTATAATCCCCCATGGCCCTAAATGAAATCAGATATAATCAGAAGATACAGGGAAGGGAGTGTTTACAGCCGACGCCGGGCGGCTGCGGGACGGGGAGATGCGGCCCCGGTATTGATGTCGAAAATGATGGATAACGCGGGAATGGCAAATATACTATTTGTCTAATGGCTCGGCAATTAAATTCCCCTGTAAATGACCCATGCCTCATTTCATCCTAATCTATGGAATTTTGATTGAATTCGTCAGCTCTAATTGAAAAATACTGCACTTTAATGTCTGCATTGCAGTTTCAGGACGAGAGCGGTTTTAATGAGACAGTGCCCCCCTGACCCGGGAATATTTGAGACTTTTACTCGGAATTTAAAGCCAGAAGATTGCTCAACTGAGCGCTGCGATATCCGCCCCTGTATCCACGTTCATCTATCTCCAGACGCGATTTAATAAACGCACTTGGGGATACATGCGCCCCCGACCCTCGCGCCCACGTGGCAACCAAGGGGCGTCCCCTCCCGGAGATAAGAGTGGAGGGGGCTCGGGGCGGTGCAGTGGCGATCCAGGGGAGGGGCCCTGTCCCCTTCCCCGCCCCGCCGGCTCCAGGCCCTATCGCTGACCACTGCCTGCGACTTCCCGGGCCAAACTCAGGCATCCCCGCCCTCCAGGAGGCGGCCCAGCTAACTGCGACCCGTGCACGGGAAGATGGGGCCGACTTCCGACGCGCTTTATATGCAAACGACGAGGCGAAGACATCCCTAAGAAATTAGCTACTTGCCGAAGCATATATACTAGACTGAAATGAATTAAAGAGAGACATTTTAAGTCGTGCCAACGAGATAATTGGGCCACCTTAAAACTGGAGATGTTTGCCCCTTTCCATAAAAAAAGCAAGCCGGGGGTGCGGTAAAAATCGCCCCCCACACCTGAAACGAGATCAGGCCCGGCTGCTCAGAGAACGGAAGTCTGGGAGCTCGAGGGAATAGTCCCGGGCGGGGACCTTGACGCGGCGACGCTCCAGCCCGGCTCCCCGGCTCCGAGGGGCCGATCCCGACAGAGGCCCGCAGGGGGCGCCGTCGAGCCAGGGTCCTGCAGCGAGAGCGGAGTGCTGCCGAGCGGAGAGGGCGGGTCAGCCCTTGGTCCTTGGCTGGCAGCTCGCGTCCCGCCTCCCAGCTTCCTCCACCCGCAGCGTCCCCACGGGGTTCGAAACTCCGGCGGTGGGATCGGGATGGGAGCCCTGAGGAAATGGAATTTGGGGGGGAAGCAAGACGCCGAAGTGTTCAGGTTGCCTACCCCTTCCCCAAAGAGGAATGTATTTGAGCTTTGTTCGTTTAGTACATGAACACAGTTTACAGATATTTTACTTAAAGTAAAATAATCTGAAATGACAGAGAAGTCATCTCCCTGGGCAGGCAGTGCCTTCTAATGCTAAACTTGGTGATGAGGGCCGACTGCAGAGGGACGCTCCGGGGCCGGCGACTGTCGGCGCCTCGGCCTCCGTTTGTGCAAAGAGGATGAAGCTGTGCCGGCGCAGGGGTGGCGATTCGGGACCTCTCTTCTCCCGTAGGAGGCCTCGTGTGTCGTGAAATACTGTACCGCATCCTGATCCATTGGTGGCCTGTGCTTTGCTTTCAGTGCTCAAGAGTCTTGAGATCAGAGGCTGCCTCAAATTGATACTCTCGCTCTGAGCGCACTGGCTGCCCCGCGTCCACCCAGCACCTGCAGCGCTCCAGGGCTGGCGGGCTTGCTTGCAATTTAGAGACCCTCCCGAGCATTCGCTCCGGGCCAGGCGCCCTGCCCCCTCGTGCTACGCGATCTAGTTCAGACCACCCGTGACATAAGCGACCTGTTAATTATCTGCGTTTTAGGGATGCAGTCAGGCCGCCGGTGAGACAGAGCCGGCATTCCCGCCCATTACGCGGATGGAAAAACTGAGGCCGGGGTGAACTCAGCGGTGCACCCAGGTCCCTCAGGCCCAGGTGTCAGAGGGTTTCTTATCCTTTCCGCTTCTAGGCCCTGCTCAGGAGGAGTCAAAGAACTAGGAGAACTTTACATGGATTTTAAAGAGAGACAATGTGGGTTTTCTATGATCACGTCCAAAATCTGATCGTATATCTTAAGGCCTTGTGCAATCATGCAAGTCTGATTTTTACCCCCTCATTTGTGACAAAGCCTTCTCTTGCAGCCTAGACATTTAAAATGAAAAGAAATTGGGACATTTTCTTGTGCAGTTGTAGACATGAAAAAGGTAGACTCCCCGGCCCTTCTAATTCCGCAGAAGGGGAGCCCGCTTCCGTCCCCTTGGAACCGCAGAGCCGAGACAGGCCCTAAAGCCGATGCCATTATCCACATGACACATAGGCGGCACTCTAGATCGCCAAGCGCTCCACACACCCAAGGTGCTTTCCACACTAATATTTTTGAAATTTCAAAGTCTGAAATAAAACTGTTTCCTGCCATTCTCTCATTAATTTATTACTATATAACACTTTTTTGACTTCTGTTTACAGATATTAAATAACCTTGTTAGATTATTAAAATTAAAATGTCAATGTGAAATTTGCTTCCACAATAAATTAGCCATTTCTTTACATTTTAAAGTATAAGTTTCCAAATAACTTACAATATATTGAACGAACTGAACTTTAAGGGTTTGGGGGTAAGAATGAAGTTGAACTTTAAGAAGTCTCTCATCTCTTAAGTCTTCTGGGGTTTTCTTTGCAGTTTAAGTGGGTCTGAGAGAAACTTGAGGAATGAGTGAAAATTATAACCACCAAGAGATGAATAAGCCTCATATGCTCAGGAGGGCTGAGGGGCAGACGGCCTGAAGGAGCCCACTCACTGAGCCTTCGCCTCTGCCCTGCTATGGGGTCTGTGACTGTCCTCAAGGGCTGCTCTGCCGTGGCCTGGTCAGAGCAGGCAAGGGACACCCAAGGGAGCCTTCTGAAGCAGCCTCGGAGCCCCTGTGCTGGTGTCAGTGGCAATGTCCCCTGCAGGTGGAAGTCACCTCAGTACATGGGTGTGAAGGAGATATGAGAATAACCTCCCCTCCCAGGGGTGTCATCATGCAGAATGAGTCCTACATAGCGAAATAATGAGCAGCCTTTCTTTAATGCTCTGCTCATCGTTCAGAAACAAAACTCTCTTTCAACAAACCCGCACACACAAGGGGCAACATGGCCCGTGCAAAATATTTTCATTTCCTACAAAACCCAGAAATGTCCCCTAGGGAGGTGTGGGGACAGCACTCTAAAGTTTTCTCGGTTGTTCCCACTGTGTCTCAAAGAACTGCACTCCTCATTCCCTCATTTTCCTGTCTGGTTGCGTATGCTCAAGCAGATTGGTCCCCAAATGAAAACACATGGGGAGGGGCGGTATTAAGGTCTGCTCTCTATCCTGGTTCTTGGCTCCTTCTTTCTCTAAAGCTTGGGGACTCCAGGCTGCACCCACAAGGGAGATACAATTGTTGGTAGCAAACTTATGCAGATTGAGCCTTCCGTATATTTTCAGATGATAAATGGAGGAAATTCAAAGAAATTCTTTTGCTTCGGAGGCCTAGGAGAACAGCATTTCCAATTATTTCTGCAATCACCACCAAGGAGGGGTTGTATATTGGGGGACCTGAGGCGGAAGGTTTTAGAGGTTTGTTTAGAGACCTAAAAACAAGGATTCCCTCCTCCTGGTACGATTCCAACCTTCCCAGGCAGTGACAAGGAGCAATGAGGACAGTGGGTGTGTACGATCGAACCAGGGAACAGTGTATATTGTCCCAGCTTGGCAAAAACAGATGCCCAGAAAGCTGGCTCACCCCCTTGCGGCCCATGACTTACCCATGACTTACACCCACCCTCAGGTCAGTGAGCAAAGGAGCCTGGGGAGGTGAGGGCTCAAAGAGTCTGAGTGTCGAGGAAGGGGGAGTTGAGTCCTGTGGCCAGCCTCTACTCACTGTCCTTTTCATGGGCTCTGGCTCTTGGTGGCTTTCAAGCCCCTCAAACAAGAGTCAAAGATCTACACTGGAATTTTCCTCCAGTGTGGAATGGGTCCACCCCAGTGGTTTGGGGGTAAGCACTCTTCTCGTCCATGCTTCTGTAAGTTGGGGGCCCTATTATAAGTGAAGTGTTCCTGGTTTTTACCTTTTCGAGTGGCTTCCACATCTACAGATAGTTCCATTTAATGGTTGATTATAACTGAATGGCTCTCTCGCCACCTCCATGAGCCCACGCCGTCTCCTGTCCTCCCATGGGAAACATCTGTCATTTAAGTCAATCCTCCCCCGAGGGTCAGAGCTGTCCTCTGGGAAAACCTCGCGGAGCTGGGTTGGTCAGTTACAGACATACCTACCCTTGAGGTTCCCAGATGAGCTTATTGATAAGCAAACTTTTTACAATGACCTTTCCCCCAGAAATCCACGGGAGGGATTCGTTAGGAGGAACAGAGGCCATCCCAATTCTCCCTCCACATTTAGCCAACATCTCTCCCCTCTGTTTACACCCAGTGCCCTGCCCTGTCCGGTGACATCCTTTCTGGGTTACAGTTTCTTAATCGGAGGGGGCAGTAACCAGAGGAAATCCAGGCTCTGCTTTGCAAGCCTCTCTGGAGAAAGAAACGCAGTTCCGCCTGGGAGCATCTCTGCTTTTTCTTCGGTCCCTGCAGAAGCTGAAGTCGGAGCAGCGCCCTTGATGGTGGTCGCGGTTGATCCAAACACTCTCTTGCTCCCTCCAGTGCGGCTTCCAAAGGGTTAAACGGATGAACTCTAGGTAAACCTCGTCCTCTTTAACAGACAACACCCCTGCAGGGGGTCGGGGCCATCGAGGGGCGGCTGCTCGGCCGTGGTCTGCGAGGGCCCAGGAGTCCCCAGAGGCTCCAGTCGGAGTCCCCTGGCGGGGCTCTCCCGGGCCACGCGGTCTCCTCCCGAGAGCTGGAAGCTGGGACGGCGCACTGCTGAGCCCCGGCCATCGGTCGCTTCCTACTTCCGCGTCCACTGGACGCCGGCTCTGTCCGGCCCACGACCGTCACAGTGTGTCCGGCGCCTTCCGGATAAGGCGGGCGGGATGGGACGGGAGGGGGACAGTAGCTGACCCGGGCGTTCCAGGAGGGTTGCCAGTACGGCGGCTCCCAAGGCCCCCCGGCTCAGGCTGGCGCACCCCCTCACCCCTCGGTGCCCTCTGCCCGCCTCCCAGGCCGCCGTTTACGCGGCCCCGGGATTAGCATCTCTGTGAAGTCCCGCAAACAATGCCCGCTGTGCGGGGAGATGAAAGTCGGGCGCCGAGTAGCGGGGCGCGTTTGAAGTCCCCGAAAGGTGGGGCCGCGGGAATCCGAGGGGGCAGATGCGTAGAGATAAAGGCAGGTGAGAAGTGCCGCGCGGCCTGCGCCTCCCTCCCCGGCGCTCCCGGGCCTGGGGTTAGTGAACTCGCGCGGCCTCCCAGACGCGCGGCCCGACGCAGGCCCGCGGGAAGGATGCGGGCGCTACTCCCCCGGCAGCCAGGCCCTCGCCCGAGGCCTCGGCCCCGCAACTACAGCCCTCGGGCCGGCTCCCGGCCTGGCCTCCGCCCGATGCTTCTTCCTCCCAGCTTGGGAGCTCGGGGTGGACGGGCTCAGGCCCCGCTGAGAATCCGCTTTGCCGGGACTGGGTGCTCCCGGGGAGATGCGTGGTGAGCGCGGGCGCGGGGCTTCCAGGACGAAGGTGTAAGGCGATCCAATACCCCCAGTGGTCACGAACTCCCCACTCCAAACTCCGGGGCTATTCTGAAAAGGAACTAGGACCCCTGCCTGCGCCCTTGGACGCCTGGACCCCGGCTCTGGAGCCGAGGCCCGCGTGGGGTGCGGGGGAACCTCGAGCTCCACGCGCTCGCAGCTGGCGTCTGGGTGCGCCGTCGGCGCGTCCGCGACCGCAGTCTCGCGGCTCCCGGGAGGTGTAGGACCTCCCCGCCCTGGTCCCCAGATCACACCAAGGCTCGGCTCGCGGGCCCCGCGGCCGTGGCTCCGCCCGTTCCTCCGCGCTGGGGTGGGGAGGGCAGCGCAGGTGTGAGGGTCACGTTCCCCCGACTGCAGTCCTGCGGGGAACAATTTCCAACTCCTCCAAGGAAATGCAAAAAAAAAAAAAAATCTCTTCACGTTTCTGGTTTGCGGTTTTGTTTCTGCTATTTTGAGGGTGGGGGACAAAAAGCAAAACTTTCTACAGAAGAATGTCGCAGCACACACGGTGCTGCAAAGTGTTTCTTCAGGGCGCTTTAGAAAACCCCCCTGGTCCTGCTTTCTGCACGGCCACGGAGCAGAATAATGAAACCAAAGACTTTTATTTTATAAACCACTTGATCTTTGCTTGGGAAACTCTATTAATTGAATGGGTTTGCCTTTTTTGCCAGTCCCCTTTATCATTATTTATGGGCTTTAAATTGTTTAAAGTTCCCTTGACGTTCAATTTACAAGTTTGGGGACTTTTTTTGTTCTGCCTTTTGTCCTGGAGAAAGACATCGTGTTGGAAGTGCTTTGAAAAGCCAAACATGAGAGGTTGGCAATGAAAGGGAAGCGGGCGAGATCCCTTTTAATTCCGTTCTGTTGGTGAATGGCTCTTTTACATAATTGCAGGAGCTATTTCAAAGCCAGCCAAGGGCTGCCTTCACTTAGAACCACATGGAGTCTATTTTGGGCTTTCAGATTTAAAAAAAAAAAAAAAAAAAAAAAATGGCTGAATAAAATAGTTTAAAAAGATGAGGCTTCAATGCTTTCTGCTACTTGCAAATTGGTGTGTCTGATGGGGAATTTTACACAAGCACCCCTTTGTAAGTGCATCTTGAGCTTGGGAGGGACTGTTCTGGGTTAGCTGGGTGTGAATCCCAATTGCCCTTCCATAAATAAAACCCATCCCAAGCTATTTCCCAACTATTGCCAGGAGCAAGAGCTGCGGCAATGACCTAATGATCAGGCCACTCAAAGTCCCTATAAATAAAAACAACATGGTTGCCCGAGAAACCGGCCTGTAGCCTGGGACTGGGCGGCGGGCCGGAACACCCGGCCCGCTAAGCCCGCGGGTTTCTCCGCACCCACGGAGACCTGGGGCTCCCACGCTGCCTTCTCTCCACGACCACACGGGACCTCGACCCTGGCGGCATCGTGGAAGCGCGCGGTTAGCGGTGCTTCCTTCTCCAGGCTGGACTCCACAGGCCAACACAAGTTTGCTGCATGAATATTCATTTCCTTGTGCATTGAGCATTTTACACTCAGCCTCCATACACCTGCGTGCAAAAGCTGACTGGGACAGCCCCGAAGCGTGGCGACAACTTAATTACCTTCACATTTACTGACGTCTGATGTTTTAAGTGGCCTAATTCGGTCTTGACACCAGCTTGGCACCGGCCGAGGAAAGTGTCCAGGGGCTGGGCCAACTTCATCCCGACTGGAGTTTCCCCGGAAAAAAAAAGTTCGCAGAAGTTAACTGGAGTTGGAGGACGCAAGATCTCCCTTCGGGTGCATCCTTCGCTCTTCCTCCTCGGAGGGAGGGGAGAGGGGACACCTAAGGCAAAGTTGCAAAGGTCTGTGCCGGCTGGTTTTCCCGCGCAGCCTGGGCCGAGCTGAGTCACCGAGAGCTCTACAGTTGGAGGGAGTTCCGAGCTAGGCAGGTCGGAATCCGAAGGATGGATAAGCGGTGTACCTGTCTCTCGCTGCCCAGAACTCTCTCCAAGGAGCAGTGGAAAAACTCTAAAGGCTTTTATTATCCACTGTCTCCTCGCTCTGAACGCTTTGTAGGTAGCTCAGGTGCCCCAAATGAATCTTGTTAACCACGGCGAAACACAAGGATCCTTTTATGACGCGAACAGTCGTTTTCTAAGCAGTTAAGCATTAGATGAGAAAATATGACTGCACTGCATTCGAGAAAAAGCACACTAGTAAATAAAATTCGTATTGATGAGAATTCTCTTCACTCCTTAACTAATAAAAGGACATTAGTACTATAACCCCTGTAGTCAATACTTTCCATGGCAGTTTATGGGTGCAAATAATATGCCATCAAATTATTTCAAGTGTACCTATAATTCAGTGGACCTCAATCTCCTTGCTGAACTTTAAATGTGGAATGATCACCGAAATAATCAAAGGAAGCTCTGTCCGTTGGAGGGTAATCAGGGGATGCAAGTCTCTAGAACAACATTTTTACGCCAAAATAGCAAAGTGGATGGCAAATCTGCTTAGGTAAAATGAGTAACAGCTTACACAGACGTGCCAGTGTCAAGCAGCGAAGGGACCCGGCTGTATCAACGTAAATCAAGCAGTCGAGCGTTTTTTTTTTTTTTTCTTTAGCATTCAAAAAACAAGGTAACCCTGCCCAAGACGGTGTGACTGTAACTATCTCATAAAGAGAGGGAGTATTTACTATGCTCATAAAGAAACCAGACTTTTGCCCTGGGCTTCTATTTTTTATTTTTCTTTTCCTTTTCTTCTTGTGCTTCCTTTGCAGGAGTGGAGAAAGAGGGATAGCGCTTACAGAGCCCACAGACGTCTCCTTCCCCAAGGATCCCAACGGGAATTAATTTCCCCTCACGCCGCCTAAGCCACCTCGGGGTCTGGGCGTGAAGGGAGTGGAGGCAATACAGTCAGCGTCCTAATGAATTCCTTTCAAAGCGCCTGCGGCCGGAGCCACATCTATTACTGCGGCCCGGAGTGGGGAAACGCGCTGGAGACGCCTTTGTCCTGGTGGGGGGGGGGGCGGCTGGGGGGAGGAGGCTAGGAGAGGGAGGGCGGCTGGTGACGGGGACAGCGAGTTTTCTCAGCCCTCCGGGGCGCCGAGGGTGCACCCTCCCCTCGCTCCTCCAGGGCCCGTTGGGTGGGCAGTGGGTCCCCGGCCAGACTCCCGGCTGAGGAGGTGGTCCGGGATTCAGACGTCCCCCAGGGGGCCTTCGGGTTAAAGCCAGAGAAAAAAGAAGAGCGAGAAAGAAGAGCTTCAAGAATCAGGTCGATAAATTCATAAAGGTCGATTTATCTTTATCTCCCAATTAAATGTGCTTGTAAGTGATACATAGCACACGTCCAACACGGGCCAACTCCCCAGCCACTAGCTCCTTGGCGTGAGCTGATGTTTAATGGCCGGCGTTACAGCGCTCTTCCCTCCTCTCCTCCCGAGTCCGGTGCTTGTAGGCCGTTCCGGGCGAACGTCTAGACCCGGCAAGTGGGAGCCGAGGCCCTGAAGGCGCGTGGAAGCCCCGCGCGCGCTGGCGCGCTTTGCACGGTCTGCCCTTGCCACGAAAGGATTCCATTTGAAAAGGGAATACAAGAGCTGAAACTTTTGTTTTTATCATGGTGAAGGGGATAAGAACATGCCTAACACTCACCCCATCCCCGCCAATTCCCTTACTCCCAAGTTCTGGGGTTTTACCATTGTCGAGACAGGGGAAACATCTTGAGGGAATCGACTCCATCCTGCAGTAGGCAAAGGGGAACCGCGCACCCTCGAGTCCTCGCGCTGGAAACCTGGCGGCGGCGCCGGGGTGAGCGCTCCCTCCGTTCTCAACGTGCTTAATTAGCGCCTATTTACAAAGCGCAGCATTTATTTGCGCAAACATCATAAAGCTTTCATCAGGATAATCTCACGTTATACAAACTGGAGCCACAGCAACTCCCCCCTTCCTCCCCGAGGATGGAGCAGATAAAGGACTCGCTTTATTATCATAATTATCGTGGCTGTTATTTTGGTGCGCAGGCAAAGTGTGTAAATAGGTGCGATGATTAAGAATGTCATGAAAAATGAGACGGGATCGCTCACTGGAGGGCCCAGCTCGGGATGGGGGCATCGGCAGCCTCCCCGCGGCGCCGGGAACGCGGGGGGCGCCTCGAGCAACCCGGCGGGTTCCCTGCGGCGGGCAGGGGCTGCTAGCTCCCGGCCGGCGCCCTATGGGCGGACCTGGAGGGGCAAGACCCTGCCCCCAACTCCGGGAACCTCGCCCGGACCCCGGGAGCAGCAGCAGCACGCAGCAGGTTTGTTCCAAAGCATGTATACCAAAGAAAGAAAACGCCCGCGGTTTAGACGCGGCCGTCGCTAGCCCCGAAAGCCGCCCTTGGAGGCGGCCTCGTTGAGGCTGCCGAGCCTCGAGTTTCAAGCCTAGGAGGTGCCAATGGCCCCTTTCAAGTTTGTGCGGCGCGGGCCAGGCGCACAAGCTCCGGCTCTCTGGGCCGCTCGCTGAGCTCGCGGCGTCCACAGCCTGCTCTCGGCCAGCCCTGGTGGAAGGGGCGGAGCCCCGCTTTCGCCCCGCCCACTCCTGGCGCAGCCAATAGGCGGCGGCTCCCGGCCCCACGTGAGGGGAGCCCGGCCCGGCAGCAGGCAAAATGTGAATGAGAAAGAGGAGCGCGATTTAAAGGTGCTGGCGGCGCCCGCAGAAGACAAGTGCGCCAGCTTCGCGCGCTCCCCTGCGGCCCGCAGGAGGCGACCGACAGCCAGACAGACGGACGGACGCGCAGAGGGCTGCGAGCCCGGGCCGAGGGCCGCGTAAGCGACGCGCGCGGGCTCCGACGGGCAAACGGCGGGCGGCAGCTCCAGAGAGCCCGCGGGGCCCGGGCGCCCGCTCCACTCCGGGGCGCACGGCCTCACCCGCCCACCGCCCGCACCAGCTCCCGCCAGGCATGCAGCCGGCCCAGGACTGAGGGGTATCTGCCCTCCGGGTCCCGCTCGGCCCCTGCCCGGTGCACCAAGCTGTGCTCCCGGCGCCTGGCGGGCTTCCCGGTGGCGGCGCGGCGCGGGGACTTTTCGCCTCTCGCGGGCCTCTCCCGAGCGCGTCTATGAGCGCAGCGTTCCCGCCGTCGCTGATGATGATGCAGCGCCCGCTGGGGAGTAGTACCGCCTTCAGCATAGACTCGCTGATCGGCAGCCCGCCGCAGCCCAGCCCCGGCCATTTCGTCTACACTGGCTACCCTATGTTCATGCCCTACCGGCCGGTGGTGCTGCCGCCGCCGCCGCCGCCGCCGCCCGCGCTGCCCCAGGCCGCGCTGCAGCCGGCGCTGCCGCCCGCGCACCCTCACCACCAGATCCCCAGCCTGCCCACCAGCTTCTGCTCCAGCTTGGCGCAGGGCATGGCGCTCACCTCCACGCTCATGGCCACGCTGCCCGGCGGCTTCTCCGCGTCTCCCCAGCACCAGGAGGCGGCGGCTGCCCGGAAGTTCGCGCCGCAGCCGCTGCCTGGCGGTGGCAACTTCGACAAGGCGGAGGCGCTGCAAGCCGACGCGGAGGATGGCAAAGGCTTCTTGGCCAAGGAGGGCTCGCTGCTTGCCTTCTCCGCGGCCGAGGCTGTGCAGGCGTCGCTCGGTGAGTCGGCGGCGCGCGCGACCCGGGCGGGAGGGCGCGGGGGCGCGCCAGCTCCGTGTTCCCGCGGGGACCGAGGGGATGAGGCCGAGCCCCCGCCCGCCTCCCGCCCCGGATCCCCCGGGCCTGAGGAGCCGGAGGATGCAGCGGAGCTGCGCGGTGGGGCCTCCGGAGGGCATTTAGAGCCACGCAACAAGCGCGGGGACGGGGGGCGGGGGCGGGGTGCGCATTCAGAGCCCCAGGTCAGCTGCTGCTCTGAGCGGCGAATTTATCTGCTCGCCAGTTTGGCCGAGTCTCGCACTCCCCCATCTCCAGCGCTGTGACCTGGGATCCCGGGTAGGTTTCAGCCTTTGGGGAGGGGGGTTGGGCTGCGCGTCTTCGCAGGGAGGGTGCCGAAGGGCGTCCAGACCTATTAAACCCCTTTACCGGGCTTGCTGCTTGCCTGGGAGAATTGGATTCCTAGGAGGCTGTGCGTCCGCATGTGTGTGCTGGGGTGTCCGGTGGGAACTTCTAAGGCTACAAAACGTCCCTTTGACCAACATCACCTGTCTCAAAAACCGACATGGTCTGGGATCTGCACCTCCCTGTGCACTCACTCTGGCTGCGATGAAATTGAAGTTCACAGAATTTTGGCGGCGGCGGCGGCGGCGGCGGCGGGGAGGGAGGTGGGCGGGCAGGATGCATCGTGAACTCCCCCTCAGTCCTCACCCAGCCCCGACCCCGGGGACAAAGAGGACGCTCTCTTGGGCCTCACGCCTCCTGTTACTTCTGCCTTAAGCTGCGGGAGGCCGGGAGGGTGCAGAGGAGGCCTGGTGGCCCCTTGAGTGATGGTTCTGGGCAAAGGGCCGTCGCCTGTACTGTCTCCTCCTCTCCCTTGAGCTTTCTCACGCCACCCCCCCCACCCCTTCTCTACCCCTCAAAGGCCAGGAAATCACAATGTGTTAATGTCACAGAAAGACCATCCGCTAAGGGGGGGAAATGCCCGAGTGACGGTGGGAAAGGGAAAGGAAGGCCAGTGTGCGAAATGTAATAAAACGCCGTTTGGTTTTGCTTTCAGTCGGGGCTGTCAGAGGGCAAGGGAAAGACGAGTCAAAGGTGGAAGATGACCCGAAGGGCAAGGAGGAGAATCTCTCGCTGGAGAGCGACCTGGACTACAGCTCGGACGACAATCTGACCGGCCAAGCGGCTCACAAGGGGGAAGACGCCGGCCACGCGCTGGAGGAGACGCCGCCGGGCGGCGGCGGCGCGGGCGGCACCACGTCCACGGGCAAGAACCGGCGGCGGCGGACTGCCTTCACCAGCGAGCAGCTCCTCGAGCTAGAGAAGGAGTTCCACTGCAAAAAGTACCTCTCGCTGACCGAGCGCTCACAGATCGCTCACGCCCTCAAACTCAGCGAGGTGCAGGTGAAAATCTGGTTCCAGAACCGCCGGGCCAAGTGGAAACGGGTGAAAGCCGGCAATGCCAATTCCAAGACAGGGGAGCCCTCCAGGAACCCCAAGATCGTTGTCCCCATCCCCGTCCATGTCAGCAGGTTCGCCATCAGAAGTCAGCATCAGCAGCTGGAGCAGGCCCGCCCCTGAGGGACCAGGGAGGGCTAGGGCCTGGACCGCCGTGGAGAAGCCACCGTGCCCGAGGGAACCCATGGTGGACTCCACCGTGTTTGAGGCAAAACTCAAAGTTACCCCCCAACTTTGGACATCCCAAGCAAATGGAGAGTATATTCATGAAACAGGCTTGAAAGACTGCTTTTGAAGGGGCTACAGCTACACCTGAAGACACACTAAATATTTATTATACTATCCTACTTTGTACATTAGATGGCTATATAGACTGGATCTCAGCTGCTGTATTTTGAAAGTTATAGGACCCAGCTACCCAGTAATGTCCTCCAGCCACATTCCAGAAGAGAACAAAACCTCTGCTGTAACCTGCCACGCATAGCAGCCACTTTTCCATACTTTTCCGAAGGTAAACATCACATGCAGGAGCAAACACTGGGGTCTCCATTTATTTTTGTTTCTATTCTGGCTTTTTTAGTTGACTGAAAAGCAGACGTTTTGGGGCAGCCTGGAAATTCGCTTTGCTTTGGTTTTGCCTGGCTTTCTTTCCTGGGGTTGCATATCCTATGAGCCATGTCTGAAGCACGTCCCCGTTGTGTTTAATTTATTTCAATGTAGCTTATTTTCGTATAAGTTATGACATTAAAACAATCTCAGTCTTGTGAATAATAAAAAGGAGAGAGAGAGGGAAAAGACCAGTTCTTGGGTCTCATAAGTTTGTCCAGATTTGACTGTTTAGAGGGAACCGCCTGCTGGCGTGTGGCCAGGCAGTTGGTCTGAGACCAGTACTGGATGAACACCCCGTGTCCAGGGCCTCCTCAAGCCGGCCGGACATGAGCCGCACAGCACCTCACCAGGTTTGAAATAGGCCAGCAAGAGCTCCAACTGGGTTATCAATTGGAGCAAAGCTCATTTTCACCTTAGAAATCTAACATCTTCCCCTCTGCTCAGCCTAACCAGTACCTAGGAGGCTGGCAAACTTTGGCCAGAGGAGGTGGGCGCCGGAGGAGGGAAAGTGAATGCGGGTATGGGTGGCTTTGCACAAACTCCTGCTTCTCTAAATCGACTGCAGCCGGGGAGGGAACGCGTTTCCTTGCAAACATCCCGGACCCGAAAAGAAGCGGTGCTCGCTCGCGGGGCAGGGCCGAGCACTCATAAATCAGCCTCCGGGCGTGATCTTCCGACGGGAGCAGAAACCCAACTAGCCGAGCTGGGCTTCCCGGCAGAGCTCAGCTCGGAGGCGGAGGCGGGCAGTGAACGCCCGCGGGCCGGGCACCTCCCTCTCCGGGCGGGGTCGGAGCGGGGCGGGACCCGACCACCGCCCCACCCCGAGGAACGCCGGCCAGCTCGGGGGGCCGGTCCGCGGGGCTGGGGGTGAGAGCTGGGCACCTCCCCCTCCTCGGGGTGGGGGGCGCGGCCAGCCGGGCGCGGGAGGGGCGTGTCCGGATTCCCAGTCCCGCTCCTAGACCACCGCGGACCGCGCCCCTCGAGCTCGGCCAGTTCCCCGCGCTGCTCCTTTCCCGACCCGAAGCGCCCGGCCGGACGCGAGCGGCCAGGCCTTCCGGAGATTGCCGCGGACTGGCCGCGGGTGACCCAGGGGCGCGGTGCCAGAGCCCTCGCGGCCACCAAACCAGCAGCCCGAAGAGCGAAGAGAAGCCGGCGGCTTCGCCAGCCTCAGCCTTCGGAATGGAGGCCGGGGAACGGATTGCGAAGCAGCCGCGCGCCTCACTCACCGCGGTTCTCGGTCCAAGAAGGCGAAATCCGTCGCCGTGGGTCAATACTAATACTGACTTAATTTATACGGCTTACGACCCGTCACCTCTGCGCGGAGGAGGGGCATTGGGGACCGAGGTTTCAGCCCGAACTTCAGGCGCAAAGTGAGGGCCGGGCGCGACCGAGACACCGATTTCCGCCGCGTTCCCAAGATTTCCAGGGACGGAAGATGGTCCAGGCTTGGTTTTTGAGCACAGTGATACTGAGTGGCCGTTCCTCCGAGGGCCTCAGTCCGCTCTGCGGGGAGCGGAGAGCTGTGGAGGCTCCTTGCTGCCCCCCACCCAGCGCCCTGGGGCCTGAGGTGGGAGGTGCGCCCGGGCCGCTCCCTGCGCGGCGCACGGTCCCCAAGGCCCCGCCGCTCCCGCCGATGCCGCCGGTAGCCCGCCAGTGATAGCGCCCGGGTCGCCAGTTGGCGTCATCTGCTCGCGGCAGGTCCGCACCGGCCACTGGCCGCCGCCGCAGCAGCAGTGGAGGCCCGTGGAGACGCCGTCCCCGCCCCCCATACCCGGGCCTCTCCATCCCCAGGCCGGATATGTGCCCCTGGCAGAACCGCGGCCGGTGGCGAAGAGTCCGGGCCTGAGGATCTGGGGGTGCTGCGGCCTCCGCGGCGGGGACGCCCCCACCTGGCGCTCCTGGTCTGGGGAAGGAACCCCGGGTGTTGAGAGCAGGGCACTCCCCGCAGATCCTGGCGTGCCCCCCATCCCATGTACCCTTGCACCATAACAGGTGTAACCCCTACCCACCTTCTCCAAAAGTCCATGGTAGGGATGGAAGGCACAGAGTGGAGGGGCCCAAAGCCTTGGCTTCAGAAACCTGTGGGGGAAAGTGAAGCTCCCTAGCAAGGAGCGGGGTGCCTTCAGGGAGCCTCATGGTGGGGCTCAAGCTCCCAGGCCCACCCCAGCTGCGCTGGTCCTTGGCCTTTGGAAACAGGAGGGGTAGAGGGCCTGGGGCTACCCTAGCCTGGTGGACGCCGCGGCACCGGCCACCGCTGGGGCCCCCTGCCCTCTCTGGGCTCCGTCTCCCTCCTCCCCAACCTCCGAACACGAACACCGGGCGGCCCTGAGAGCCCAGCGCGGAGGCCCAGGCCCGAGAGACAGGCCGAGGGGAGGAAGATAAACAAGCGTCGCTTGATGGCCGCTGTCATCATGGCCGTCATCATGGCTTTCATTTGGCTGCCTAATGAGTCACATCACAGGCAGAGAGAAAAATTGTCAATCGCCCGGGCCCTAATGAATTTTTTTGCAAATTGTAATCAAGCCAGGCCGTCTCAGCTGGCTGATTAATGAGACCCACGAGGCTCGGCCAGCACCTCAGCTTTTTATTCCATCCCGTCCTCTCTGCACTAAATTAACAGCAACTTGTCTGAGCTTCACATTAACTGCCAATGATTAATTCTGATGGGGGGGCCTGAAGAATAGCTTGTTCTAATAGGCTCTGGCCTGAGATGCTGTTGGAAATTAATACACTTCCCCTTTGGCTGCCGGCTTTAATCCAAGGTTGGGTTTTGACATCACTATATTTGTTGTTACAATAAATCCCACTTACATCTGCAGATCAAATAATTACGCTTGGGAGCGCTGCGGACCTGCACCCATCCCCTCCCTGCGCTAGGGCTCTGGGAGCCTGTCTGCGCCCTGCATCCACCAACCAGGGTAGGGATCCTGGGGGCCGGGGGTGGGGGGCGCGGAGGAATAGTCACCCAGCCCCAGCCCTAGCCCCTAGCCTCGGGGAGCTGGGTTCCCTTGGCCTTTGCAGAACTGAGGGTAGTTTGAAAACCTGCAGCCACGTCTCCACGTTCTGGGGGCAGGGCCCTCTTAGATTGGTCTTGGGCCTTAAACAACCTCCTGCCCCTGCTCCCCGCTGGGGCTGGGAGAACCCCTCGGAGCACCAGGGCTTGGACTTTCCCACCTCAGACCCGTGCTGGAATTGTTGAGACTCAGCACATGCTTCTGTGCCCAGTTTTTGCCACCCAGTCCTCAGCCCCAGGGTGGTATTTCGCAGGGACTTTTCAGCTAAAGGGGGTGGGGTGAGGGGGAGGTGGGGAGGTGGGGAGGTGGGGTGGCCTTCTAGGCCTCTCAAGACCAGATTTGCCTGGCGGAACCATCCCGATTCTACGGCTGTCTGCGCGCCGGCCAGTCCACACGAGGCATGTAGCTGGCCAGAGCACCTGCATTCCACCCTTTCTCTCAGGGTCAGGGCCCGCTCAGTCTTGCGTCTGTTTGTTCGAGCTTAATTGGCTTAATCATTTCAGCTGTGTCTGGCAAGCCTCGAACAGGGCCTCCGGGCCGCTCCCGCCGGCCCCGGGCCTGTCCCAAGCAGAGCGGTGCTCTGTCCCCCTTGGCAGAGGGTTCTGCTGGGTGCACTAGAAGCTGGGAGGGACACTCTGGCGGCCTCAGGATCCGACCACTGCCTGATTCTCGCCTTGGGGCCTTCTCAGCTCCCTGTGGCGGTCCCGAGTAGGGGTCTCTAGTGGTTGGAGCGCCGCGCATTCTGCGGCCTTGGCCACAGAGTCCGTTGCCTTCTCTTGTCACCTGCAGGAGGCTTGGGTGACCACACGGCCTAGTGGCGTGCCTGCGCTCAGCCTCCCTGGCGAGGACGCTTTTGTGTATGTGCCCCTATTCCTGTCCCGGGAGACCCCAGGCCTCTGCCCAGGCACGCACAGCAGGAACAGGTGGTCCGCTTGCACCCTCTGATGTGCCAAGGCTTCCCACACAACCAAGGCACAGCGGGGCCTCTCTCTGCCAAAGCTGGATGCCGGGCTCTGAGGTCTAGAGGGGAGCCGAGGTCTGGGGTCTGCCGGGAAGGGGTTGCCGGGCAAAGGGAGGTGGCATTAATCTTCATTTCGGCCCCTTATGGTGTAAACAGGAGAAATACGATCTTGGTAACCGAACATGAATGCAAATCACACCGTCAGAGTAATAAAGCACCTGAAACCCCGACACACAAAAGCAACACCATATGTATGAAGACAACCTGCATAAATTATAAATTACATCATAAAAATTGATTGCCGATTTGAACAGTTCAGAAGTGAGAGACCTAAGCTGACTTCCACTCTCTCTGGCTTTGGGGAAAGGTCTGGGAGCACATTCCCTTCGATGGGCATCGGACCAGGGTAACTGGGCCCAGGGTCTCCTGCCAGCACTCCGGACCGATCTGCTTGCATCGGAGGTGGGGCGCGCACCGCCGGCTCTGCCCGGAGAGGTGAGGAGAGCCCCGAAACTCTGGAAGCCTACGAAGTTCCGTGCGGGTGCGGCGAGAGGCGCCACAGGCACCGGGGCTGCTGCGCATCAAGGCCCGGTCTGGATTCCAAAACCGCCCCACCAGACCAAGGAATGCCGCCCCTAGACCCCAACCCTTCCAGCCGGCACTCAGATGTCTAGCTCTGAGCCAGAGTTCCCTGCGAGGGTGTCCCTCCGCGCGGAGTCGGCTGTGTGATGAGCAAGGGTGTGAGTGTGGGCGGGTGTGTGAGCGCGCGGAGAGTGCTAGCATGTGTGTAGTTGTGCGATTCCCCTCTCACGTCTAAGCCCGCTAT
>NW_006790710.1:2065798-2082716 GCF_000442215.2 Lipotes vexillifer | reverse complement strand
CTGGATCGCGGAGAGCCAAGAGTCCGACCCCTCCGGAGAAGCCGAGACCCCGCTGGAGGAGCCGTTCGGGGGCGCGCACTGCACCTTCCCCCGCGGGAAGCCGGCCCTGCGCCTCGGAGCTCTACCTCCACTCCTGTCCCACCGCGTGGAGGCCCCCCGGGTCTGGTCTCTGGCCTCCACCTCCCAACCTCTAGCGCACTCCGTCCCCTTTGACCTCTGAGCTCTCCGCACACACCCCTAACCTTTCTGATCTCTGGAATGACGTCCTCCCCCCACCCCACCCTGGCCTTGGAGCTCTCCCGGCTCAGGACTCTGGGCTGCGCCCCTCCCCGCCCCCGAGGTCCACCCCGCCTCCTCCTCTAGGAGCTCCCCCAACACACACAGCTGGGGGGCCGGATCTACCGCCTCCCGCCGAGCAGACCCGGGCCGGAGCCGGGCCACACACCGGACCAGGGAGAGGAAAATGAGGCCAGCGCAGCTCCGGCCAAAGCGCGGGGAGACACTAGTTCTGCCCGAACCGTCGGCGTCCCCTAGGCCTCGAGGGAGAGAGGCAAGAGGTCGCGATCGGACCCCGCGGTTCCGAGGAGGCAGGGAGGCCGTCGGCCCGCGTGCGGTTCCCGGCCCCGCGCGACCTTGCCGGGGACAGGCTCCCGGGCCCGGAGTCCCAAGCTGGGGGCCCATTCAAAGGCGCGCCCGCGGCCGGAGAGCTGCCTAGGGCCCGGGAAGAAGCATTCCCACCTTCCCACCCCTAAGTATAGTCTCCTGTCCAGGGTCAGGTATTACATTTGGCTGTCACATCTCTTCAGCATCCTTTCCCAGCCTCATCTCTTTATTTCCCGCCACTGCATCCCGCGCCTTTGTCATGCCTGTCCCGCTCTGGTGTGGCCGCGCGTCCTCTTAAAGGGCTCGGCCCCCCAGCTCGGGCTCCTCGGCCGCCCGAATGACAAAAGCTGAAATGAGATTACACCGACCAGATCCCATTAAGTCGGCCCCCCGGCCCGCGCTCGGGCCGACTCAGATCCCTCAGCCCACCCGTCCCCCCTCTCCGCGCCCCCAGCCCGACTTCCGCAGACGCACCTGGCTCGGCGGCGGGGACCCTGCAGCAAGCTGAGCGCCTTGGGGGTTTGCAAGTGGCCGCCTGACCCCAGGGAGGGAGCGCGGCCCGGGCTCTGAATGACAAAAGCCCAGCCCGGCCACAGCGCAGAAGGAAACCGAGAGGGGCTGCCCCCAGCCCAGCTTGGACTGGGCCTCCCTGCAGGCAGAGGCGGGGTGCAGCCCAGGCTGTCAGAACCCAGGCCAGGTTGTTCTGTATGGAAGTTTCTAGGGCGCCTCGCCCATAGGGCCAGACAGGTAGCTGGAGCCTAAGGTGCACGTAGGAACAGGAAAGACACCACCACCCTGTACCCAGTGCTTTACCTGCCCACTCATCTCACAGTTACTGGGAACACAGGGGGAGGCTCCCTATCTGCAGATATAGCAAGCCAGACTGAGGAAAGTGGCTCCAGTCAGGGTGTCGCCTGCAGTGGGTCCTGGATCACCCCAAAATCTGATCGCTCCATCCGAAAGCTTTGAGTGCTGAGGCCAAGGCCATTGGCACACACAGCAGCCCCCTGAGTTGGGAGCCAGGGCTCAGGTATTGGCCTTTTGGGGCAAGGCTGGTGGTGGGGAAGGGCTGGTGAGTCAGAGCTTCGAGCACCCTTGTTGCTGCATATGGGATGGTAGGATGGGGCTGGAGATGCCTGGCCCTGTTTCAAGTTTCCCTTTTCCTTCAAATAAAGAGTCCGTCATCTGTAGATGAAATTGGGTAGATCTTCCAGAGACAGGGCGCAGAGCAGTGCAGAGAACACTGGAGGGAAGTCACATCCTAATAGGGGCTCCCCTTCGCTAACCTTGACCAAATCGCTTCCCCCAGCTAAACCGTTGTTCCTTCACATGATGACCTGGCACAAGGTTCCAAACTCCAAGACGTCTTGGTTTCTGGGGAGGTTCATGATGAAACACAGATGAAGTGCACGGTAACATCAGAGCCACAGCAGCAGCCCATTTAGGGCCTCGGTGCACAGTTTTGAATGCAGAGCCCCTGGGTTCCCACGCTTGGGGGTTTAACTCTCCAACCAAAGCTGATGTGGGCAAAGGGCACTGGGCAGAGCTGGGGCACACAGGGAGCCAGTATTAGCCACTGTTTCCATTTGTATCCGAACAGAGGCAGGTTCCCCAGCTGAAGGCTGGACGGAACCAAGGGCTGCACTTCTGCCTCTGCAGCCCCTCCTCCGGGTTGGGGTCTGCTGTGTGACCTCAAGCTCCTCGGTGACAGCCCTTCCACCTGCCCAACCCAGGTTTGTCCTGCCGCAGCTGAGGCCATTGTTCAACCCTGTCCTTTGTGGAGATGGCCTGGGGTCCGCAGCACCCTCTTCGCTCACTTGGTAAACGGGCTTCAAGTCCTGCACCGGCACCTTCTGTCCTCAAGGGCCCCGGAGTCTGGGGGGAGGAGACAGCTGAGTGGGCTGGGGACCCACTGCAGCAGGAGACAACTCTTCAACCCGTGAAGGCTATCGCAACTCGATTCTTCTCCATGACACCAGGTGACTTCAGTGACCCACGTGTGCTAGCTCATCGGATCTGCTGTGATATCTCAGCCCTGGAGTCGGGGGTCCCTGAGGCTGGCCTGGGGTGGAGGCGGGACTCCAGGGCTAACTTGCTCTTCTGCACAAAACCCGACGGAGGAGGGTCTCAATGAAGGTGTAAATTACAGATAACGACGTGAAGTCTCTTTTCAGAAGGGCCTGAATCATTCCTCATATTCGCATCTTGGTACGGACACCCATCTCCCTCCAGAGGAGCCTGGTGGGATTATTTAGAAGACTGGCAAGAGCCTGAGCGCTGTGAAAACTAAGATAAGCATTTTAAAAGCATTGTTGTTGCTGTGCTTAGGCAAAGAATCTCTGAGCTGGGTGAAATCTCGCCAGACTCGTCATTTGGTTTTCCAGTAACTTGGGGCACGGTGCCACCCACATGCAGAATGACCACAGACCTTCATGCGATCATTCAGAATATTTGTGTTACCAAAGCAATTATTTAACATACATGTATGTGATTACTTTGGGGCTTTAAACTATTGATCATTGAAAAACGTTTATCAATAGTTTTGAAGTGCATTTCCATTATCCATGACTAGGGCTGGAATTTTTCCCCACAATAATTTTCCTATTTCAGGATTTTGAAAGCTATAAATTGCGAGAAAAGAATGATAATTGCCCATCTTTAAATGAGAAATTGTTAATTTGGGATTTACAAAGGACTTTCCTTCATGAATAATAAGTGAAGACAAATTTGTCTTCCTGCCTCATCTCTGGAGGCTGCCGTCTCCTTACAGCGCCACCTATAGGCAGGGCATCTCTACTTGGTGTTTTTGGCATCGCTGGCAGGACAATTCTTTGGTATGGGACTGTCCCATGAATGTCAGAGATATGACCCAGTTAAATGACAGCCAAAAGTGCCCTCAAGGAGAATGCAGCTGTCCCCAGCTGAGAACACTTTTGCTAGGCATGGGGACCCGATGGGCACCTGGGTGCAATGCACACCTTTGGGCACTCGGTGCCAAAGGGGAAGACAGCTTGTTCCAGTGTGGGGAGACCGGTGTGCCCTGAGGCTCATGGCAAGACCCTCGTCCCCAGCCAGTTTGGGCAAGAAAGGCGCACAGGGCAGAGGCTCCTGAGGGGAGGCTACCGGATGAACAGGCATTTACCAGGGCCTCTCCCCGCACCCCAGTGACCACAGTGGGGCTGCTCCGGGCACCCAGGGCCACCAGTCAACACAGCAGTGTTTGCATGACCAACTGCCTACAGCTCAGCATCCGGAGGGCTCACCTGGCTCCTCCGTTCAGACGCTCCCTGGGCTCTAGGGTTCCTGCTCCCCTCTAAGCCTCGTCCTGCTTCTGAAGCTGTGGGAGCGATCCTGCCCGTTCGAGCTCAGTAGTCACAGCCAAGCACAGCTGGCGCAGCTGCATGGGATCTCAGCCCTCCGGGCACCCTGGCTGAGAGCTGACAATGAACATGGGCAGTGCCACCCCGTGGGGGTTCTCCCTTCCCAGGGCACTTCCCTTCTGCAGACGTTGCCCAGCACTTACGTGGTTCAACATCCCATCCCTTGGGCTCGGGACCGAAATGGCCACCAGTGTGTCTCAGGGGCACGAAGGCCTTCACGGGGGTCCACACTGGCAGCCTGGAGCTCCTGAGGGGGCTCTGCTGACCTCACTCTCCACCTGGGCCTTTCGAATGCTTTCTCAAAATGAATGAATGATAACAATAAATAATAATAACAATAGTTCTTCCACCCCTTACTACCCAGCCCCAGCCACTGGACCGCCAAAGAAATCGAGGGGTTTATAGATGAATTTGGAGACATGTAGCCAAGTCCCTGATGAGACCCGAGACCACAACTTTCAAGTAATTCAGTCCATTAAGCCTATAGCCTGCCAACATTCCAGAGCTTCCATTGCTTCAGCTGGAGGAATTCGATGATACTTTCAGGAAACGTTCTCAGTGACATTACTTCTTGGCAAGTCCACCTTGGTCTTGAAATAATGATTTAGTAATATGAGCTCATGTCCCCTCCAGCCCCTCCAGCCCCTCCAGCCCCTCCAGCCCAGACTAGGAGAGTTCCTGCTCCCCGCTTTCTCTCCTCTTCTCACTTTAGCTCTGCTCAGACATGTCAGAGGGGACCGGAGTCCATGGGAGACCAGCGCGTGGCAGGGGGAGAGGACAAGGGTGGTAAGGATGTCCATGCTCCCCAAATTAACTGCTAACGTCAAGGCAGTCTCAATCGAATCCCAGAAGAATCGTCTGAAATTTGACCAAACGATTCTAGAGTACATCTGGAAGATGGATGAACAGATGGACGTAGCTGGGGAATTTTTGTTTTGTAATTTTATTCATTTATTTGTTGAAGTATAATAGATTTACAATATTGTGTTAGTTTCAGATGTACAGCAAAGTGACATAGTTACATATATTTTTTCAGATCCTTTTCCTTTCTAGGTTATTACCAGATATTGAATATAGTCCTCTGTCCTATACAGTAGGTCCTTGTTGTTTATTTGTTTTTATATAGAGGAAAGTGTATCTGTTAACCCCATAATCCTAATTTATCCCCCCCTTTCCTCTTTAGTAACCATAAGTTTGTTTTCTATGTCTGTGAGTCTGTTTCTGTTTTGTAAATACATTCATTTGTGTTATTTTTTAGGTTCCACATATAAATAATATATGATATTTGTCTTTCTCTGTCCGACTTACTTCACTCAGTATGACAGTCTCTAGGTCTATCCATGTTACTGCACATGGCATTATTTCATTCATTTTCTATGGCTGAGTAATATTCCATTACACACACACACACACACACACACACACACACACACACACCACATCTTCTTTATCCATTTATCTGTCGATGGACATTTAGGTTGCTTTCATGTCTTGGCTATTGTAAATAGCACTGAATTGAACACTGGAGTACATGTATTTTTTCAAATTAGAGTTTTCATCTTTTCCAGATATATGCCCAGGAGTGGGATTGCTGGATCACATGGTAACTCTACTTTTAGTTTTATAAGGAACATTCATACTGATAGCCATTCTGACCAGAGTGAGGTGATACCTCATTGTAGTCTTTTTTTTTTCTTTATTTTATTTTTTTTTAAAGAGTTTCCACTTTATTTATTTATTTTCGGCTGCACTGGGTCTTCGTTGCTGCACGCAGTCTTTCTCTAGTTGCGGCAAGCGGTGTCTACTCTTGTTGCCATGCGTGGGCTTCTCATTGTGGTGGCTTCTCTTGCTGTGGAGCACAGGCTCTAGGTGTGCGGGCTTCAGTAGTTGTGACATGCGGGCTCCATAGTTGTGGCGCACATGCTTAGTTGCTCCGTGACATGTTGGATCTTCCCGGACCAGGGCTCGAACCTGTGTCCCCTGCATTGGCAGGCGTATTCTTAACCACTGTGCCCCAGGGAAATCCCCTCATTGTAGACTTGATTTGCATTTCTCTAATAATTAGTGATGTTGAGCATCTTTCCCTGTGCCTCTTGGCACACGTGTGTCATCTTTGGAGAAATGTCTATTTAGGTCTTCTGTAGCTGGGGAGCTTTTAAAGAGAAGCGTAATGACGAGGGGCACTTCTTTGATAAGAACACACATCTGATGTCCATGGGTGATGGGCCCTCTTCTGAGCCCTATAGTCATTCATTAGTTGAATCCTCACAACAACCCTAAGAGCTAGGTATTGCATTTTACCATACGAAATTGTTGGTACTTGCTAGCATTTTTTTACCTACAAAGTGGCAATTTTGTATCATTGCCATCCACATTTTGCAGATGAGAAAACCAGGGCACAGAGAGGTTAAGTACTGTCCCAAGGTCACACAGCTAGCAACTGGTAGATCCAGGATTTATACCCAGACAGGCTGGCTGCAGGGATAGTGCTCATAAAATGATATGATGTGACTGACAGATTACTCAGAATTAGACTCTAGAATATATGAAAATATAATCTATGATAAAGAAAGCTCCACAATTTTGTGGAAAAGGAAGAATAGTTGCATACATGGTATTTGGAAAAACTGGCTAATTAGGGGAAGAGACAACAGATCTTCACCTGCCACCTTTACCGCAGATCAATTACAGATGGATTAAGGAGTTCAATGCATAAAAGGAAACCTCTAAAACCTAGAAAAGAGGATTAGCTGAATAATTATCTGCCGAGTGGAGAGGACACAAGGAGAGAATAGCAAAGCTGTCTACATAAAAAAAACTGGAGCTCTTGTTCATTAAAAAGATCATAAAACAATTAAAATACAAGGAACAACTGGGAAAAACACTTGTCAGAAACATGACAAGATGGATTAATACATTTCCACATAAAGAACTAGAATAAAAGGGAAAGGAAACTGAGAAAGCGCATAGATGGACAATTCATGGAAAGTGAAAAGCAAACTCATTGATTCCACAAACATTTATGGGGCACTTATTACTTGCCAGACACTGTTCTGGGCTTGAGAAGGAGCTTGCCTTCTATGCGGTGAGATGGGCATGATACAAACCAATAATGCCAGGTGTTACGAAGACAGGTAAGTGATAGGAAGGAGAATAAGCAGAGTAAGGACACGGGGAGTGGGAGGTGCTGTCTTAGATGGAGGGTTGGGGACAAGCTTGCTGATAAGCTGAGAGCTGGTGAGAGCTACTTCCCTGAAAGAAGTAAAGGGGCAAGAAATGCACAGATCTGGGGGCAGAGCATCACAGGCAGAGGGACAGCAATGAAACTAATGTTACTGGAGCAAACTGGCAAGGGGGAGAGTGATGGGATGATGGGGCCACAGAGGTAGCCAGGCACTTGACCATGGAAAGCTTTGGAGGCTCTGGGAAGAACTTGGATTTTATTTTAACTGATACAGGAAGCAACTGAAGGTGTCAGAGTACAGGAGTGCATACTTTTTTCTTTAATTGCTAATAAATACATAAAACTGCTGATACATTTTTCTTTAATTGCTAATAAACATATAAAACTGTTCAAAGAGACACAAATTAAAACCAAAATGAAGTACCAAGGTAATTCTTCAAATTATCAAAGTTTATAATATAAAAATAATATAAGAATTTATAACATTAAAAAATTTGTAAAACCGGACAGTGATATGGTTCAGGGAGGTGGACACTTATCCATGGCTTGAGGAAGAGCATCCATTCAATAAATAGTGATTGAAAAGGTGCCATGATTCCAAAATGAAAAGACAACCTACAGAATGGGAGAAAATATTTGCAAACAATGTAACCAACAAGGGGTTAATTTCCAAAAGCAGCTCATATAGCTGAATATTAAAAAAAACCCAAACTGAATGACAAAAAAAAATCCAGAAGATCTAAAAAGACACGTCTCCAAAGAAGACATACAGACAGCCAACAGGCACATGAAAAAATGCTCAACATCACTAATTATTGGAGAAATGCAAATCAAAACCACAATGAGGTATCACCTCACTCCGGTCAGAAAGGCCATCATCAAAAAGTCTACAAACAATAAATGCTGGAGAGGGTGTGGAGAGAAGGGTACCCTCCTACACTTCTGGTAGGAATGTAAATTGGTGGAGCCGCTATGGAAAACAGTATGGAAGTTTCTTAAAAAACTAAAACTAGAGTTGCCATATGATCCAGGCATCCCACTCCTTGGCATATATTTGGAGAAAACTAATTCAAAAAGATACATGCGGGGACTTCCCTGGTTGTCCAGTGGGTAAGCCTCTGTGCTCCCAATGCAGGGGCCCTGGGTTTGATTCCTGATCGGGGAGCTAGATCCCACATGCATGCCTCAACTAAGAGTTTGAATGCCACAACTAAGACCTGGCGCAGGCAAAATAAATAAATAATAAATAAATAAGTAAATACTAAAAAAAGATACATGCACCCCAGTGTTCATAGCGGCACTATTTGCAATAGCCAAGACATGGAAACAACTTAAATGTCCATCAACAGATGAATGGATAAAGAAGATGTTTTATGTACACACACACACACACACACACACACACACACACACACACACAATGGAATACTACTCAGCCATTGAAAAGAATGAAATGATGCCATTTGCAGCAACATGGATGGACCTAGAGATTATCATACTAAGTGAAGTAAGCCAGACAAAGACAAATATCATATGATATCACTTACATGTGGAATCTAAAACATGATACAAATGAACTTATCTATGAATCAGAAATAGACCCACAGACATAGAAAACAAACTTATGGTTACCAAAGGGGAAAGCAGGGGGAGGGATAAATTCGAAGGTTGGGATTAACAGATACACACGACTATATATAAAATAGATAAACATCAAGGACCTGCTGTATGGCACAGGGAACTATACTCAATATTTTGTAATAACCTATAATGGAAAAGAATCTGAAAAAGAATAGATATATATGTATATGTATAACCGAATCACTGTGCTGTACACCTGAAACTAATACAACATTGTAAATCAACTCGACTTCAATTAATAACAAAAGAAAAGGAAACCACGAGCCAGATAGTCTTTGAGGGGCTGCAGAGGGGTAGCAAACAAGAGAAACAAGGGATCCATGCTCAAAAGTAGGGTAAAATTTTCTCTCAGCCTATTTTAAATTTGTTAAACAATAAGCAATAACCTTCATTATAAAAAAACAAATAGGAAAACCATTATTACTACTTTTATTCAGCATTGTAACTAGTGGTCCTAACCAAAGGAGTGAAATGAGAAAAACAAATAAAAGCCAGAAGGATGAGAGGGGGAAACTAAGATCAAATTTATGAGAGACACATTAAAAAAAAAACAAAATATAAGGTACTCAGGAAAAATTATAACATTTTCTTGAGAGACATTAAAGAACATCAGAATAAACAGAGAGACAAACCACGGCTATGGATGAAAAGATTCAATGTCATAAATATGTCAGTTATTCCCAAATTGGGTTAGAAGATTCAGTGTATATAGAAAACAAACTTATGGTTATCAAAGGGGAAAGGGGGTGGGGGAGGGATAGATTAGGAGTTTGGGATTAGCAGATACAAACTACTATATATAAAGGCAATAACCAACGAGGTCCTACAGTATAGCACAGGGAATTATATTCAATATCTTGTTGTAAACCGTAATGGAAAAGAATATGAAAAATATATACACGTAAAGAATATATATATATTTGAATCACTTTGCTGTAAACCATGAACTAACATAACATTGTAAATCAACTGTACTGCAATTTTAAAAAAAAGAAGTTTCAATGTGATTCTAATAAAAAACCAAGAGGGCTTTTGAAGAGCTTGAGTTAAGAATAATGATGGGGCTTCCCTGGTGGCGCAGTGGTTGAGAGTCCGCCTGCCAATGCAGGGGACACGGGTTTGAGCCCCGGTCTGGGAGGATCCCACGTGCCGCGGAGCGGCTGGGCCCGTGAGCCACAACTACTGAGCCTGCGCGTCTGGAGCCTGTGCTCTGCAACAAGAGAGGCCGCGATAGAGAGATCCCCGTGCACCGCGATGAAGAGTGGCCACCTCTTGCCACAACTAGAGAAAGTCCACACACAGAAACGAAGACCCAACACAGCCATAAATAAATAAATAAATAAATAAAAATTTTAAAAAAGAATAATGATGACATACATGAAGAAGGGGATATGGTGAGAGGACATATCCTACAAGATATCAAGCCTTTTAAGGTTCCGGTTATTAGGGAAGTATAGTGTTGCCATGGGAATAGATAAATTGAACAGTGAAACGAATTGAAAGCCTAGTACATATACCCCATGCATATATGGAAACTTGATTTATCACAGAGCTTTCAGTAAACAGTGCTGAAGCAATTAATGATCTCCAGAAAAAAAAAGAAACTGGATGCTTCTCTCACATTACACATACACACGCACGTTAATTATAAATAGATTAAAGATGCTGATGTAAAAGACAAAATTTTTAAATTCTTAGAAGCAAATATTCGAGTATTCTTTCTAAGGGAAAGGATTTCTTCAGCAAGTTGCAAAATGCACTGTTCATCAAATGAGAGCATTTTTTAAAAGCCACAAACTAGAAGAAAATCTTTGCAAGGAATTTGTATAAAGAACAATTAAAAAAAAACTGTTATGAGTGAAAAAGAAACAGATTAATCAGTAAAAGAATAATAGGAAAGGGGCTTCCCTGGTGGCTCAGTGGTTGAGAGTCCGCCTGCCGATGCAGGGGACGCGGGTTCGCGCCCCGGTCCAGAAAGATCCCACATGCCGCCGAGCGGCTGGGCCCGTGAGCCATGGCCGCTGGGCCTGCGCGTCTGGAGCCTGTGCTCCGCAATGGGAGGGGCCACAACAGTGAGAGACCCGCGTACCACACACACACACAAAAATAATAATAATAGGAAAAAAATACGAACAGGCAGTTTTTAGATGAGCAACATGATTAACAAGTAAATTTAGGAGTAGATGCTCAGTCTCACTGGTAATCAGAGAAATTTAATTACGGCCTAAATGAAATACTATTCTACATCCATCAAATTGGCAGAAACTTAAAAATCTGACAATACCGAGTGGTAGCAAAGTTGTAGAGTACCTAGAACTCTCATACATAGTTGGGGGGAATGTAAATTTGTACAACTACGTTGGAAAACAATTTGCCTGTTACACTGTGAAGTCAAACACATGCATAGCCACACGGCAATGTTACTTTTAGGTATTGAAAAAGTGAATGACTAATGATCATCTAATAAACCTTTTGTAAGTCAGGTAGTTTCCAATTCATTGTTTCCAATGACATGGGACAGAAACCAATCCAGTTACCAGCTGGTACATCGTTAAAAATTATGTTTAACAAAGAAATAAGGTCATGGGAAGTTAAAATAAATTTTTAAAATACATGTTATATACATATTTGCATTGCAGAGAAGTATAACAGGGTGATCAATAAATGACCTTTAAGGATACAAGTCAGGATAAAGTTTTCAGGAAGGAAAAGAATGAAAGTACAATTTCAAGAAAAAAAAAGAAAAAATGTAAGATTTCTGAGTGCTGAAGAGCTTGTTCATGTAGCTTTAAATAGGATGATGATGGATAATAAATTGCAGTGGTGCTTGGATTCCACTGGACACATTTTTAAAAAGAGTGCTGAAGAGCTATAGCAATAAGAGCAAACTGTGAAGTGAGGCAAATAGTAATCTATTTATTGGCCGTTAACTGTCAGAGTAGGCTCCTTCCATCTTTATACCTTTGGCAAAATTCCTTATTTCTTCCATGTTTCTTATATAATAGGAATGATGTTAAGTATAGTGCATTTGGAATACAGTGAAGTAAAATTTTGTCTCAAAAAATTAAAAGATACTTTATTTTTAAGTGTTAATATTTATAATGTGCCCAAATTATACCATTTTCAAAAACTTATGATACAAAATTGAGATTTCAACTTTAAAAGGTGCAAGAGGATGCACAGTTTTTCAAATTCTGTTAGAGAGTGCATGAGGGGAAAGTTGGAAGTTCAGAGAAACTCTTGAACGCATGTGCTGGAAAAATGTACAAAAATATTCTTGGCCGCCTGGTTGGTGATGGTGAAATCTAGAAACTCAAATCAAGAGGAGAATGAATAAATGCACTGGGGTCTATTCACATTCTGGAGCAGTACAAATGCAGGAACTTTGGTGACATACAACCTGGACAAATCTCCAGTTTTATAAAGCTCAGAAACAAAACTAATGTGGTATGTAACTAAACTATTTTTTGAAAAGCAAGGGAAAAATTGGCACAAACTTCAGCATAATGGTTACCTCTGGGGGTAGAAACATCCAGGGGGCAGAATTATCCAGGGGGCATTGGTGATTTTCTGGTTCTTAAAATGGGATAGTGAGTTACTTTATTATTCACTTTTATAGCTTACATATATGCCATTCTACTGTCACATCTTAACCAATTAACCAAGTAAAATTTTTCAATTTTTATTTTGAAAATTTTCAAACATGTGGAAAACAGCACCAATATCCAGTACATATTTGGATTTCCTCAATTGTTCATATTTGGTAGATTTTTAGAAGACCAACATCCAGTCAAGATTCATAAATTGCATTTGATGATTATTAATTTTAGTCTCTCTTATTCTAGAATAATTCACTCACTTTTTATGACATTGACTTTTTGAAGGCTTCAGGCGAACACTCTTATAGACTGTCCTCCTGTCTAGTTTTGTCAGAGTATTTTTTCCTATTCTCTTAATTCCTCTTGGTGATTAACCTGCTGGGGGTTGGGGGGTACTTCTAAGAAAAGAAAAACAGTGCATTTTTTTATATAATGGTGTCACATTTTTATGTAGTCAAATCTGTCCATTTTTTTAAACTTTGGGTTTTTTATCTTAATGAGGCAACCTTTTTCTAGCCCAAGAGTATAAAACTATTCCGTATTTTTCTAGTAGCTTTGTTTTTACATTTTGCTTAATAATTTAATTTAATTTTATTTTATTTTATTTGGCTGCGTTGTGTCTTAGTTGCGGCATGCAGGCTCTTGGTTCCAGCACGGGCTTCTCTCTACTTGTGGCAGCATGCGGGCTTCTCTCTAGTTGTGGCATGTGGTTTTTCTCTCTCTCGTTGTGGCGCGTGGGCTCAGTAGTTGTGGCACAGAGGCTTAGTTGCCCTGCGGCATGTGGGATCCCAACCAGGGATTGAACCCATGTCCCCTGCATTGGAAGGTGGATTCTTTACAACTGGACCACCAGGGAAGTCCCTACATCTTGCTTTAATCTATTTGGAATTTATTTTTGCATACAGTGGGGTAAGAGTCAAAGTATACTTGCCCCCAAATATATGGCCTGTTGTCTCCCCTGTTTATTAAATAGACTTTTTCCATTGATGTGAAGTGCTACTTTTATCATATTCTAAATTCCCATATATCTATGATCCATTTTCGAGAACTTAGCTATAACGCTGATCTATTTGTTACTTTCTGCTCCAGCACTGTATCACTTTAATTTCTGTAGTTATTTTGATACCTTTTATGGTAAGTTCTTCCTCATTGTGCTTCATTTTCAATTTTTTCTTAGCCAGTGTGTCACATTTTCTTTTTCAAAAGAATTTCAGAATCATCTCTCCAAGTTATTTTGAAAAATTCATTTGGAATTTAGATGGCAAATGCACTAAATTTATAGGGTAAAGGGGTAACATCTTTACAGTATTGAGTCTTATCATGTAGGATCATAACCTGCTTCTCTTGTTATTCAGATCTCTGCCATCCTTTCGTAAAGATTTAGAATTTCCTTCATATAGGCTTTGTGTATACCTTACATAGGTGTATTCCTAGCTATTTAAAAATATTAGTTGCTATTATAAATGGGAACCTCTTTTTCTTTTTATATGAGAAATTGCTAGTTTGTTAATGGTGATGGTATTAGAATGCAATTGACTTTTTATGTGGGTTTTGCCTCTCCTTTTCAATACTTATACACCCTTTTTTTCTTGTCTTATTGCACTGGCTCCACCCTCCACTCCAATATAATAATGAATAGTAGTGGCGATGATGTGCATATTCCATTTCTCCCTGATTTTAATGGAAATGCTTCCCTTTGTTTTTTTCTCTATCTCTGTGTCAGGTTCCAATTTAGCATGTGTGCCTGTGCACACCCCAAAAGCAGAGCTTAGATTACTCGCTTTGGGCTGTAGTCGATCACATTTCAAGGGTGCTCAGGCCTTGGGTCAATCTCCAGCTTTGCCTTTTCACACAGTTGTATGGCCTCTGGCAGGTTCCCAACCTCTCTGGGACCCATTCTTCTCTTCTGTAAGAGGGAGACGCTGATGCCTCTCTCTAGGAGGACAATTACAAAGCTCCCAGCGAGGGGAACGCTTATCCCATGCTAGCACCCACTCCCCTTCATGGCTGCACTCCCCTGGGGCAAGCACTGTACTTGAGATCATGGCCTTAGAAGGAGCAGCAAGCTCCTTGGGCCCTGTGGAGGGAGGCCTACTTGGAAAATAAACATTTACAAAAAATAATCATAATGCAGGTTTCAAAACATGCTGTCAGACAGGCCAGGTTTTTCTGGCTCCACTTTTCCTTGACGACTAGCTCCTCTTTCTCACCCCTCAGATTCAGAAGTGTCCTGGGCAAACACATTGGCAGCTGAATCCACCACCACTGTTCATGATAAAAAATGTGACTAAATATATCATTAAAGTTGGTAACTCAAGAAGGTATGTTTCCCCTGGTGTGTCCCTGAGAATAGCAGTAACAAAGGGTGCACCACATGAAAATTAATTTGTTAAATTCAGTCCCCTTACTCAACCTCTTCTGGAAGCCTTCACTCTGCCCATGGGAGGCCTAGGCTCCAGAGTGGTGCAGGGTCCCTTATTCAGCATTTTCCATGCGTATGTGACCACAGAGCAGACGCTTTCTTTCAGGTGTGTGGTAAATGCTTAACAGTCAGGGGGAAAAAAGCCTGCTGTATAGTGTTTGCCAATTTCCTTGGTGTAAACACTCCAGTCACAGCCAGTTTCAAGCTACCTATGGGATGTCACTGAGCACGGAGCTGGGAAGGGAGGCTCACAGTCAGCTCTCCGGAGCTGGGAAAAGCTGCTTCCAGCTCATCACTGCTCAGGGAGTGGAAATCCAACAGGCTCTCTGATCCTTAACGGGGGGAATGTTGATGCACTTCCCTATGCCCAACACAGGTCCCAGTTTTTTGTGCTCCCTTCCAGAAATTGTTTTTATGTGTGCATCAGTATATATAAATGGATAAACAGTATGGAATCATATGTAGAATCACATTATTCTGCACCTTGTATTTTTTCACTTAATGTATCGTGGCCAGTTTTCCATAATCAGAACATATGGAAGGGTCTGGATCTTGTGGTCAGCTGCTCCACAGTCTCTTTAACCAGCTCCCCACTGCTGGACATCCCAGCGTTTTGCAGGCCTCTCCTGGAACAATGTTGTTCTCTGCAAGCACACATTTCCTAAGCCTCCCTCAAAGGACCTTGGGCAGCCTGGCCCAGCCCTGCCTGCTCTTCCATTGCAGACACCTGCTGAGTGGTTGAGAACTAACCCTCTTTTGGTATTAATGCCTAATAATAAACCAATCAGTGCCCTTCCTTGAGCACTGGGTACCTTCCCTCTTGCCCAGAGCTACAGACTTGCAAACTCATTCAGCAAAGACACCCACCTGGTGCAACTGAGATGGAGGAAGGCGTGGACACTCTTGGCATCTTGGAGCAGGAGGAATCTCAGGGGCTGCCAACAGCTTTGTGGAATCCATCCCCATCTCTGGATTCCGTGTCCTTGGTGGAGCAGCCCGTCCTGACTCAGAGTGGCCGGCACGACGGTTTGCCAGACTCACGAGTCCATCAGAACCTGTTCCAGGCTGGCCTCTACTGAGGCCTTTGACCAGGAGACCAGGCACAGGAGGGCGGGCATCCCCAGTGCCCCCTCTGTAGGGGCAGACAGTGCCTCTCGGTGCTTTTTGTTTGGACTGAGCTGAAAGAGTGGCTGGAGTGGGGGGCAGAGGCCCCAACCTCAGGGCTGAACTAGTATGCCTCTGTCACCAGGGGGCCCAGGCCTGACATCTGCATTTCTGCATGGCTGTCCCTGTCAACTCTGGAAGACCAGGGCAGACGTGTGGTCTAGACAGGCCCAGGTCTTCTGAGGGTGCCAGCCAAGGCCACATGCCAGGAGCCAGCTCCATGGGGCTCAGCAGGGAATAAATCTGAAAGCCAAGGAGAGCCCCTCCCCCTGCCCCCTTAGGATGCCAAGGACCAATGCCCGGGGATGCTGGGCAGAGTGGGAGATTAGGGGGGAGGGCACGGCGGCTGCTTTCAGCAGAGCTGGGGGTTCAATGAGGAGGACTTCACGTGCATGCATAGCTGTCATGCAGGGGAGGAAAGTCGGGGGGACGGGTGATGGGGTCGGGGTAGGTGGGAGCAAGGAAGGGTCTAGGATTTTCCTTCTTGGCATGCCATGACACCTCTGTGTTTCACTGAATGAATGAGGGACAGATGGGCCGTGTTCTGCTCCGGGACTGGGCTCTGGGATGTGGCTCTCTCAGAGCCTGGTGGTGCCAGATAAGCTGCCCGAGTCGGGGGGAAGGACATCTCTGTGAGGGAGACTGTAACTGCCGCCCGGTATCTGCCCTTCAAGAACATGTGTTCTGCTGGGACAGCGCCATCCAGAGTGGAGACTGCACACCCGGCCTCCCTTGCGGTTGGACGTGGCCACGTGATGGGGCTCTGGCTGGAGAATGAAATGGAAACCTTCCGGGCAGGTAGCCCTTTATTGCCTCCGCCTCTTTTTTTTTTTTTTTTTTTTTTTTTGTTGCGGGGGCGTCTCACTGTTGTGGCCTCTCCCGTTGTGGGGCACAGGCTCTGGACGCACAGGCTCAGCGGCCATGG
>NW_006790710.1:2058375-2065650 GCF_000442215.2 Lipotes vexillifer | reverse complement strand
GGGCACGAACCCGCGTCCCCTGCATCGGCAGGCGGACTCTCAACCACTGCGCCACCAGGGAAGCCCGCCTCCGCCTCTTTTCTTCGGTCTGCATGCAGACGCCGCCTGGGACCATACGAAGGAGGGTCTCACCTAGTGGTGGTCAAGTGCCGGCTCAGAGGACTTGGGTCCCCAAAGACTCGACCCTCCACGGCAGGACTCCCAAAGTTTATATGATCCATAACGGAACTTGAGTCTAAACTTCTGTCTTGTTGGAACCACCACTGCCATTTTGTGGTTTTCCCTTTCTGGCACCGTCTGAAATCTACCCAACACGGTACGCCCACGAGGGCTACCGGACCCCAACCTGGCTCTCGCTGACACACTGTATTAGCTGTGAACTGTGGGTGGTGCCTGGGACCCACTGCCAACCATGAAATTGGAACCTTTGGGGATGAGGTCAGCATTGTAATCTTTACAAGTGCCCAGCGAATCCAGCGGGAGCTGTAGGTGGGAGCGAGTGATCGACGTAAATAAAGGAAAATGGAGCATATTTGTCCCTCCCCCGGCCATATCCTGAAGTCAGGCACTGTGGCCCGTCCAGCTGCTCATCCGGGCAGCTCAGCGTCGTGAGCTCCGGGCTGGGTGGGGTAGACGGGTTAACAGTTAACGAATTCCCTGGGCAACGCGGAGAGGTCAAATGCATTTATTCGATACATTTATAAGCACTTACTGTATGCGAGGCATTGTTTTAGGTGCTGGGAAAAGTGGTCGATAAGACATGCATAGGGCCTGCCCCTCCGGGGACTTGTGTTCTCGTGGGCGGTGCACACTTCGGCAGGTAACAATGGAGATGTGGTGTAATTTCAGTCGGGGTACGTGCCATGAAAACCAATAAAGTAGGATAGGTGGGGAGAGAGTGGTGGGGCTGTTTCAGGTGGGGTGGTCAGGGGACCTGAGCTTCGAGCAGAGACCTAAGGAAGGAGAGAGGAGGCACGTGAAAGGCAGGATGAGGAACAGAGTGGGTGAGGGAAGGGCAAGTGCAAGCATGGGAATGGATCTATCGGCAAAGCTCAAGAACGAGCAAGGCCAGTGCACCTGTGGGACGGGGAGCTCGCGGAGGAGCCGTCGGGGGCGCGGTGGGCAAGATCTCATGGGACCTTCGCAAGACAAGGTAAGCATCTTGAATTTATTCTAGGGATGCTGGGAAGCCATCAGTGTGGAGAGCACAGGTGTTTCAGGAGCTGACTTACATTTTAAAAGGGTCACTCTGGCTTCCAGGTGGATGTTAAACAAATGGGGCAGCAGAAGAAGCAGGGAAACAGCCTGGTATTGGAGGCATCCGGCGCCTGGATCTGGGTGGCTGTGCTGGAGCGAGTGACACGTGGTCAGCTCTGGGAGGTATCTTTGGAGAGGATGGGTGATCGGAAGGGAGAGAAGTCCTGGATGACTCCTGCACATCTGGGCAAGCACCTGGCAAGGGCGAGCTGATATGTACGAAGATGGGGCTACTTTGGGAGGGTTGTATTGGGAGGGAAACATTAATTTCTGTTTTGGAAACGATGCGCTTGAGATGACTATTAGATATCAGAGGAACTATTGACTGGCTACCCCAACACCTATTCCCAGCCTCCTTTTGTTCTTTGCCACCCACAGGACAGAGGCTGGAAAGGATAGATACTTGTTTCATATGACCAAGTTCTGGCCAATGAGTTAGTCAAAAAGGGAAAATTTGCTGGAAAGTCTGGGAATACCTTTGCTTTCTTGATAAAAAAGACAGATGTGGCCAGTGCCATCCCTTTATCCCATGGACATGAATGCAATGTCTGGAGCTATGGCAGCCATCTTTTGACTGTGAGGTGGCTTGCTAACGAAGTGGAGCAGCATGAAAGAACCTGAATTACAAAAATTAACACTGCTGAGCCACAGTACCAGACCTGGACCGTCTGCCTCTAAATATTTTATGTGATACAATTAAGCATCTTTAATGCTTAAGCCTCTGTTACTTGAGTATTCCATTATCTATAACCAAAATAATTTGTAACTACACAACATCCAAATACCTACTCAGTGGTGGATATAGGAGTCTAGAACTCAGGGCAGAGACAAGGCTAGAGATATAAATTTGGAACTCAAGGGCAACTATCGAAAGCTCTGGTCCTTGATGAGATCGTTCAGGAAGGTCTCATGATAAAGAATAGTCTAAAGACTAAGTCCTGGGACATCTAGCATTTGGGAGTCAAAAAAGGAGGAGCGGCCAGCAGAGGAGACCAAGAAGGACAACAGAGTATGCTCTGTGTGTGTGTGTGTGTGTGTGTGTGTGTGTGTGTGTGTACACACACACACATACACACATGGGACCTTTGGTTTGGGGGTCACGTGCTACGTGTCTATGCACTGATCTGCAACTTGACTTTTTGTTAGTATATCATGGACACCTTCTCCCATCAGTACATACAGGTCTGCTCTATTCTTTTTAATGGCTACTATTATTCTATTATATGGATATTCCATAATTTATGCATCATATGTTAAAAAGGACTTCCATCCTATTGTTTAATACATGGAATTGGTACGATTAGCTAGCCATTTGGAAGAAATAAAATTTTCACAAATGGAAGATGGATGAAAGGTTTAAATAAAGTACCGTAAAATAATAGAAGTGTACTAGAAGAGAAATTGAGTTTTGTGTAATTTGGGTGAGGAAGGACTTTCTAAGCATCACACGATGGGCAAGAATCATAAAAGTAAAGACTATTTGAGGACATAAATCTTAAAATTCTGTACATTAAAAAAATCATAAAATTGGAAAGGAAATGAAACAATGAGAAAAATTTTTAGAGATGTGCTATATAAAGGGTTAATATCTAAGTTTACACATCATTAAGAAAAATGTAAATGCTCAGAAAGAAAAGGGAGCAAAGTATATGCAAGGGTAACAGCAACAAAATACAAATTGTTATTAAGCAAAAAATTTCAACCCCAATAGTGTTAAAATACAGATACACTAAGAGATCCTATTTTTTTGCCTTTCGCATTGGAAAAGAAAACGTTAGCACCATATCGGTAAAGTGCTGGGGACCAAGCAGCCACATTCCTGAGTGAGTGTTTAAATCATATGAGCTATTTCTTTTTTTTTTTTTTTTTGACATGAAAAGTTGTTCATGCTCATTTAAGTTTAAAGAAGTAAGTTATCATGACAATTAAGGGCGCCGAGTGATTATTGATTGGATCTTGGATGAGAGGAAAATCAGCTATAGACATTATATTGGGACAATTGAGGAGATTTGAATATGGGTTGCATATTATATCATATCAATGGTAACTATCTTGGGAGTGATAATGGTCTTGTAGTTACGACAGAGAAAGTCCTTGTGCTTATTTATTTAAGGGTGAAAAATCATGATGTTGGTAATTTACTTTCAAGTGGTTCAGCATTGTGTGTGTGTACATTATCATCTTTCTATTACCTATTTATCTATTATCTATCTATCCACCATCTATCATCTTTCTAATCTCTATATCTATCATCTATCTTATATCTATTATCTATCTAACCTATTATCTATCTATCATCTACATAGAAATCACCAATGTGTTAAAATGTTAACAATTGGCGAATACAAATGAGATATCTCTGATGTTCAATGAAATATTTCTTCAACTTTTCTGTAGGCTTGAAAAATTTCTAAACAAACATCTGCAGGGAAGAGTGGCTGCAAAGGTTTGAAGAATGTTATTTTATTTTTTAAAAGAAAAGTACACCTGTATTTTTTAGAAGGCTGAAAGGACACGCATTCAAATGCAAAGAGTGCCCATCTCTGAGGTGTTGGTAGTTGTTTATTTCACTTTCTTTCCTTATTTTAAAAACACTTATAGTAGTAATAAATGTTCAGATGAATCAGAAAATTCAAATAAGCAGAGAACAAGTTAAAATCATGAATAATCTGAGAGAGAACTCCTGTTAAGATTTGCTGCATCACCTTTTGGAGCGTTTCTATACATATATACAAATATGTAATTCTATGTATTTTTTCCCAGCCAAAATAGAACTCATGGTATACACACTGATAACTTGCTTCTTGCAAACTCTCACTCTGCGTTATAAACATCTTCTCATCTCCTGCAAAATGTTTCTTGCTTGCATATGGATTAGGGTGGATTTTAATATTTGTATGGTGTTGCTTAATTTGATGTTCCAAATTTTCTGTGATATTAATGATGGTGATGATTTTTAATACTTACTGTGCACTCATTAAACACTGTTCTAAGAAATGTCTTAACTTATTTAGCCTTCACAACCCTCCAATGTGAGTATTACCATTACACCCATTATACGGATGAGCACTCAGACTGTAATAGGGAAGAACTTTTGTATTCCATTACAAGGTTTTTTTTTTTTTTCGGCCACGCCGCACAGCTAGCGGGATCATAGCTCCCCAACCAGAGATCGAACCTGGGCCCTGGCAGTGAAAGTGCTGAGTCCTAACCACTGGACCACCAGGGAATTCCCTCTATTACAAGTTCATCACTACAGGGATGTTGCCTAGAAGCTTGAATGATATATAATGGCCCATCTCTGGGAACCCTGCCTCCCAGGTAATGAGCATTAAGCTAAAATGCCTTTGTTTAGCTCACAGGAAACATCCTGACCAGGTCCACCTGTGAATGACTGCAGGAAGGAGGAAATGAACACATCCCCTCGAGTCTGACTGGAACCAGGAGATGTCTGACTTTACTCCCTCCCCTTTAGTGTAAAAGAAGCCTGAATTCTAACTCAGGAAAGACGGTTCTTTGGGACACAAGTCCACCTTCTCGGTCTGCCGGCTTTCCGAATAAAGTCCCTATTCCTTGCCCCAGCAACTCATCTCTCAATTTATTGGCCTGTCGTGTGGCGAGCAGTAAGAGCTTGGACTTGGTAACAAGAGGACCTAGGAAGCCCAGACTGTCTGGGTGTACAGCCCACGTCTTAATCCAATACACTGCTTTGGCAATGAGCATGACAGTTTGTTGCTAAAAGGCAATATTTCATTTTCATACCAAACAGCTCAGGCACTGGGAGAAGCTGCAGCCAAACTCTCTGGGAACTCGGCATCCAGGCCAACACCTTCTGTTCAAGGAAGTCATTTCCCTGAGTGTGGTTTGGCAAAGCCAAGATGAATGGGATGGAGCGACAGTGACCAAACTGCCGTGCATTTTGAAAGTCCACACAACCAGGGCACAGGTCCTGGGCTACTCTGTCCTCCCAGCCCCTCCCCAGCCTGCCTGGTGCAGAGTCACCTGGACAGATGGCACAGGAGTAGGCAGCCACTGGGGTGCCTGATCTGTTGAGCATTTAGCAAGAGAGGATCCTGAACACAAATGATCACTGGATCCTCAGCCAGGAGCAGTGCAGTGCCAAAGTTCTCACCATTCCTGTTCATGTGGTGTGTGTGTGTGTGTGTGTGTGTGTGTGTGTGTGTGCGCGCGCGCGCGCGTGCGCACGCGCGCTGTGTGTGGTGCATGTGTCGTATGTGTATTGTGTGTGGGTGTGTGTGTTGTGTGATTGTGTGTGTTGTGTGTCATGTATATGTGTGTGGTGTATGTGTGGTATGTGTGTGGTGTGTGTATATGTGTAGTGT
The DNA here is from genome assembly GCF_000442215.2 of Lipotes vexillifer. Lineage (NCBI taxonomy): Eukaryota > Metazoa > Chordata > Mammalia > Artiodactyla > Lipotidae > Lipotes > Lipotes vexillifer. The sequence goes on along the minus strand of NW_006790710.1, from coordinate 2,060,050 downwards.
GTGTGGTGTGTGTGCACATGTGGTATGTGTGTGGTGTGTTATGTATATGTGTGTGTTGTGTGTGGTGTGTGTCATGCATATGTGTGTGTTGTGTGTATGTGTGTAGTGTGTGTGGTGTGCACGTGTGGTATGTGTGTGGTGTGTGATGTATGTGTGTGTGTTGTGTGTCATGCATATGTGTGTGGTGTGTGTATGTGTGGGTCGTGTACCCTCCACAGTGCAGTAAACCAGGTTCTTTCTCTCCAGCTTGGAGCGCAGACAGACCTTGAGGCCGAAGCAGAGCTTGGTCAACACCACATGCAAATAAATAAGTGCTAATTGCCTGCAGTGTCTCTGGGTGTCAGGTGCGGTTATCGGACTGCGTTTATGGGCCAATTAGGCTCCTTACGGGACTCGATGGTGATAAATCGTGGCTTAGCGGCTCCGGGAGTGCTAGGGCCGGCGGGGCGGTGGCGCTCCACGCGGGCTTCTGGTTGTCCCTGCAAGAGTGCGCTGGGACCCGCGGGGGGCGGGGGCCCAGAAAGCCCTGCACATCAATGACCGACCCTGGCCCGGGGCTACGGGCCAGGCTGAGGCTCCACCGAAGGGCCTGGGGACCTCTGGGGGGACCCGACCGCCTGGCGGAAGGGGCGAGGCACTGAGCGCCCAGCTGCGGGCCTCCCTCCGGACCCGTCTTCCCCCTTCAGCACGCTCGGAGTGACAACGAGGCTTGGTTTCCCGAAAAGCAGAACCCCCCAAAGAAAATGGTGCAGGGGAGAGAGATGAACTGGGAGTACGGGGTTAACAGAACGCACACTACCATATATAAAATAGATAATCAACACGGTCCTACGGTACAGCGTGGCAACAGTATTCAATACCTTGTAATAAACTATAATGGAGAATTATCAGAAAGAATGTATGTATGCTGTGCTGTACACCTGAAACTAACACAATATTGTAAATCAACTATACGTCAATAAAAACCCTTAGACTTTGTGTTTGTTCCCCACATTTTGTTGTTATAAAAACCGTAGCCATGAACGTCTTCTGCACAAACGTCCAAGTGCTCACATTTTTACTCCTTGGCCAGATTCCTAGACCTTGAATTTATTCATGTAATTAACACATTTATGGAGCCCCCCACTGTGATGAAGCCTTGTCTAGGCCCTGGATTCCCGGGTCAGAAGGAAGATTTTCAGTGTCTTTGAACACAATTCCGTATCGCTGTGCAGAAATGCTGTTTTACTCCGTTTCCACCAAGAGCGTGTTAGGGACAGTCCCACTGTAGCCTGGCCAGCACTGCATACGATCACTTAAAAAATCTTGGCTGTAAAATCTAGGCACTCAGTCTCACTTTAGTTACCTCGCTGAGGCCGCAGAACTCTCCGTGGCCTGGAAAGGTGAGTGATTCAGTTCCCCACCCCGGAGGCGGAGAAGCTGTGATCTCCCAGGAGGGAGATGGATGCTCTGAGGCTGACTCAAGAGCACTGGAGGGAAGGTGGGAGGGGTCGGGACGGGGTAGACCAGGACAGGCCAGGAGCCGCTGAGTAGCAGTGAGGCCGGGCCAACCCGCCTACCGGGCAGCTCTCTGGGGAGTCTGGGTGTTGACACAAGGGTGTGTTTGGATGTTAGGGAAACTTACGGGCGGAGGGGCAGAGACCGAGGGCTGCCCACTCAACACCTGCTCCCCGCT
>NW_006790710.1:2049053-2058090 GCF_000442215.2 Lipotes vexillifer | reverse complement strand
CCTTACCACCAGACCCCGCCCCACTGAGCCCCCCCTTGCAGCCCTGAATGACATCACCTGGTCTGGCCAGCTGTGTGGCAGTGGTCATGAGCAGGGCTTCGAGGACGCCAAATAAAAGGGCCGTCTCAGCTGCACCTTCCCTTCTCCCCACCTGGAAGGCAGACGCTGGGTGTGGAACAGCCCTCTGCGGGAGCCAGGAGGTGATGGTTGACCAGGTGGCCGGGAGGAGGCTGGGCCCAGATGGCCTTCTGGAACTGTCCATGCAGCCCTGGCCTGCCTACCTCTAGGTGTCATCCCTTACTTGAAAGAACTGTTTTGTAAATCTCTTACCAAATAGATAACCAATATGCACGTGAATGCAGCCGATTCCTCCAAAAAGCAATTTTCTTGGTCCTTTTTTGGCTTATTTACTAGAAGACAGGTCACCTTTGTCATGGTTTGAATTTGGCCTGCTGGGGGTCATGTGACTGCGTGGCTGGGTGGCACGCTCCCTTCTGTGTTGCACAATTCACCAGACACTCTGTGGTGCTGTAGGCTCCCCACGCCATGGGGAAATCCCAACAGAAACTGTAAATACTAGCTGTCCTGTGATCACGCGGCTCTATCTTTACTGACATGGAAGACTGGGGGGTTGGAAAGCCATCCGTCTGTCTGTAGAGAGAAGAGTCTGGAAGGTGCTCCAATCACTAACTGTGGTGATGTCCGGGTGGTGGCACTTTGGGTAAGTCTTACCTTCTTTATACTTTTCTGAATCGGGGGATAAAGATAGAATGTTATTTTGCATGAGAACATTTTAATAATATTAGTAATAACACCGTCCTGGAATGGGTTTATTTTCTAGCCACCGCTGAGTCCTTATCACATATCTGGGGCACTGTGGGTCCAGTGCAAAGACACATCTGAAGCATCTGATGTATCAGAACTTCCGGGCCCAGGTGATCCCTGGCTGGAGGAACCAGGGCCTCTTGGAATTTCTTGTAAATAGGTCAGAAGAGCTGCTCCTTGTTTTTTTCCTTCTTGCCATGACTGTAGCACCTTGGGCTAGTGTGCTCATGCACGGGGCTGCCCGGGCCTACCAGAATCCCTTCCGTAAGCACTGACCTGGGAATAGAAACCCAATTAATCATGACAAAAAATGCCTTCCCCTCCCCCCCAACAACAACAACAAAAAACCAAGAAAAACCTCCACGGAAGCGGTGTAGACATATTTCCATTTCTTTATTAGAAAGAGGCCTCTACACTATAGCCACCTCTCTCCATTACTTTACACATTTTTCTTTTTCTTTTTTTTGTCCCCTTAGAATACTGTACAGCTGACACAAAAAAATCCCAAGGCAGGAAAATACAAACTGGCATATTTAATCAAAACAAGATCATATGAAATAACAAGCCAAGTGAAATGTCTGTCAATGGTTTTAATTACAGTACAAACGATATAAATAAAGCATCATCGAGTCATTGTGAAACAAACTTGCTGAACGAGGTAATATAAAAACCAAAAAAAAAAAAAAAAAAACCCAGCTCTGGATAAACCCCAGGCTCCTCTTCCATCTTCTATACATGGCTATTTACAGAACAGAGAAATGTGCTAAAATGTGCCGAGGCGCGGCCTTCCCTATTCCCTCCTAAAAATGCCTCTCAGTCATCACCTTTGACCTGCTCAGGCTTCCCTTTCAGAAACACACCCAGTGGCAAGATGAGAACCCAGTTCCAAGCCAGGGACAGGAGAGTGGGGCTTGTCTGGGGCAGGAAGCCACACCCTCAGACCCACGTGGCGATGCCTGTGGCTGGTGCGGCCGAGTTCCAGCCCTTCCCTGGGCTGCCAGCCCGGTCCTTGCGGGGCTCGGCAGAGCGCCGCTGATCCAAGTGCACACGGCATCCCCAGCACACGGGCACTCAAGCCAGGGCAGGGGCAGCAGCCCCAAGAATTTGATATATTTTAGACACAAAAACTCAGTCGGAGGAGAGAAACCGTGCTGCTTTTGAAGGTTTGGAGAAGGCATTATTTCTAAGACCAAGATGAGTGAACAGCCACAGAGCTGTTTCTAAGGGTACCTACCCACCGCCTATCCACCATGGAACAGCTCTGACCCTCACTCAAGCTCACCAGTGCACTCGTAATAGTCCTGGTGAGAAAACTGCCGGGACCCCGTGGGTGGGACTGGGGGGCTGAGAGGTGCGTTTTGGGCTCCCATGAGCAGTAAGCGCTAACTCCCTGGCTTGTCCCCAGCTCACGGCACGCTGGGTCCAGCCTCTGCCCTCCCAAGCGGAATGTACCTTTTCCCCAGGCGGCTCAGTCAGGTGCAGAGCTGAGTGCAGTGTCCCCAGCTGGGCTGCTCACCAAGGTCTTTGCACGAAGCCAGGCACTCTGGGTTTCTAACACAGGCGTCGTTACAGGGGTGGGGAGACCCGGGACGCCCTTCACTCAGCCCCTGACACACCTTTAATTTCCACGAGCCAGCTCTGAGCATGAGCTTCTAGGGGATGGGCAGAGTCTCCTTATTACAAGAGTATTTGAACTGGCTCAGACATTAGCTTCCAGGCCGGTGTGGATGCCGTCCGGCACTAGGGAGACAGGGGCATAATCTGATTGAGGGGCGACTGTTCCCGACCGCGGGTGTGTTAAGGGGGTTTGCTCCATTCCAAAGCCTCTCCAGCCCTCTCACATCTTGTTTGGTTCCTTTCTTTCATCTGCATCTCAAAAGCTGAAGGTCATGGAATGCTGACCGACACTGAAATCTGGATGAGTCCCAATTGCACTCGGACAGGCGAGGACCTCTCTTACGCCTTGATTACGACCCTCGGGGGTCCTTCTCTACAGACGCCACAGCCAGGCCCAACACAAGACAAGCCTCAAGCCCACCTCTCACTCATGTAGCCACCTTGCCTCTCCTTGCGCACAGCCGGCGCCTGCTGGGAGCCGGGTGTCCCGCGGTGGCTGGAAGCCAGCGTTCCAGTCCTTTTAATGGGGCAGGCTCATGCTCGTACACCTGCAGCCTTTAGAGCCACCTTGGATCTCTGCTGGGCACGCCGGCCTCAACCCTGCCCTCTCCCCGGCACTGAAGGCCTTCTTCTGGATGGCTTGAGGGCCTCAGATAAGGACGCTTTTACCAAAAAGGCGCAAACCCCCAAACCAAACGCTGTCAACAAAAACCCCACCTCATAAGTGAAACGCCTTAAGGAGGGGCTTTCAAGTTCATGGTCACTGCGCCCTTGCTTTGCGGAGGGTGCTTGCTACACTGGTGAAACAGAAATACTTCTAAAATCTGGGCTTTAAAAAAAATAAATCACAGATTAAAAACAGACTTTTTCATTTTACAGAATCCCCTGCTGATGAAATGTCCTCTAATTTCAACTCAGACCCAGACTGTAAAAGCCAACTGGAAAAAAGTGTCAATCTATGTTTCAAAAGCAGCGGACATCCAAAATGAGACAGGGAATTTATTCAGATATTTTAAAAAAATCTGTTTTAGGACAGCATTACTTTTCTAAGGGGGAGAAAATCTGTGGTTTGGGGATGATCACGTCTTAGGTGGTTGAACGGCCAACGTGGAGGTGCTGACCCTGTGTGGCAACACTTCTCTCTCAGATGTCACAGCACCTTGGGGTCCAGTGACTACTTTCTGGCAGTGAGGGAACTGAAAGTCTGGGCAGTGTTTCTTCTACCCCAAGTGATTAGCCCACCCGGCTTCTCCTGCCTGCATATAACTGGAAGGAGTCTGATGTCTTGACTGAAAGGCAAAAGCTGATTTAGACACCTGAATGAAAAAGGACCTGTCAGCATAGGGCACAGAGCAGGGCAGTAGCAGACCCTGCCTCAGCAGGCCAGGTGTGCATCCGGGCCCCCTGCCCACACCTGGGGGCCCTGGCCTGGCCAGGGTGGAGCCCACACCAAAGACCCACTGACCACGGGGCTTCCTGAGGACAGCCACTTGGGGAATCCAAAAAAGAAACATGTCTAAACCATGGCTTAAAGAGAAAAATGCAAGTCTCGATGCCAAAGGCCCTTATTTAGCTTTCTGGTGAAGGATGGGGGTGAAAATCACTCTAAGACACGACTTCACAGCGTGTGAAGCCCACGTGTAAAGAGGCCGTTAGAAATAAATTATATTTCCTGGGAAAGAAAGATGTGTATCTTCAGCACGTTTCTATCTGAGTTCCTTCCTGACGGCTCTCCAGTTTGTTTGCTTGAAGGACATAAATACGGTCCAGGGGAGCTCCAGAAAAGTCGCGATGACCTTGCAGGGCACCTGACAGAGAGGATGTGAGCAAGTGGAAGCAGCCCGTTCAGAGGTGGCGGATTTGCTTTCCAATCATCTGCGCCTTCTGAGCAGTTTTTGAGACCTGACCCTACTTTACTCACTGAGGACCTACACTGTGGCAAGGCTTCCGAGCCCCCCTCCCCCGCTTCCATAACATTCTAAATGCAAAGAGAAAGGACTGGCGGGGTTGGAGCCACTGGGGCCCACGTCACCCGTGTGCACAGCTCAGGCCGGGGGTTGGGCAGGAGCCAATGGCCACTCCCAAGGGGGAAGATGGTACCACCAAGGGCAGGCCCAGGACAAGGTCACCGACCAGCCACAGCAGCTCAATGATGGACAGAGGGAGAGAGAGAAGGCGGCCCTGGAGCCTCAAGCCACACCCTGCCAGCCCAGGGTGCCTGCAAGAAGCTCTGGTTTTAAAGAGGAAGCAGGATAAGGACACTGAACGGGCCCCAAACATGAGTGTGCCCAGCGGCCTCTCAGTGCCGGAGGAGGCGTCTGAAGGACAGAGGCCTTGGGATCGACAACACAGCAGAGGGTGCGGAAGAGAGAAGGGTGGTCTTGGCCAGAAGCAGCGGGGGTGAAGGGCCTGAGGGGGACACTCACCCTCCCGTCCTCTAGAAAATCAAACTCAGACTCAGGCTGGAGGGCGCATGGCAGTGAGTGACGGGGAGGGGGTAGTGCGGGCGCATCCCTGGGGGAGGGGCTGCCCGAGAGCAGGGGTCCTCGGAGAGCCTCGCTCCCACTGACGACGACGACGACGACGACGACGACGACGACGACGACAGGCTCAGCAGAGACAGAGGAGGGTCAGAGCCTCGACGGGAGGGGCTGGCAAGCTGGCCGCCACCGCCCCTCCAGGGCACTGGCTCGGGGCAGGTTTCCTGGCTGGTGCTTTTGGCCCCGTCCTATCCACGTTCTGCTCTCCTGAGCATCGCACCCCTGGCTGGGCATCGGGCCGGCATTTACCACACTGGTCCAAACGTCACCGCACCCTGCAAGGCCACAGGGTTTCACAGCTGAGGAAGGACGCTGGGCAGCTGGATGGGACGGCAAGGCCAGGTGAACCCAGGTCTGCTCGGCCCCAGGGCTGCCTTTCTTGTTGGACTATTGTTCCCTAATGGAGTAGTGACAGCTCCTTTGCAAATGTGGGGAATGAGCCTGAATGCGTTCAGGTGGCACCAAACTGGGAAGCCCGGAGCTGATGCTGGAGGCTGAGGCTGGGTCCAAGCAGATCGCATCAGGCGGCACAAAACCTCAGAGGAGGGGGCAGAAGTGCACGGCCCTGCACCGGTGCTACAAGGGCCATAGCCTGGCCTCGTGGCCCTGCAGGAAAGGTGCTGATTTAAGGATTCCAGGCCAGAGTAATTCAGGAAGAGCTGCTCTCTCCTGCACCCGACAGCCCAGTGTTCAGCAAGCACCCGCTGCCCTCACCTGCTTTCTGGGATGATTCCACATAGGGTGGGCTTCCTAGGGGACAGGAAACTGTACCTGCTTATGGGACCAAAGACTCATGGCAGTAACGTCACTCACTCATCCTCGACTGCTCATCTACTGGGAAGACCGGAGACGGAAGGAACCTGGGACCCTGGCTTGGTAAACCATCTGTCTGTCCACCCCAGTACTCGAGGTCCACCCATGCACCGTCAGAATCAAGGCTCCTTTCTCTGCAGGGTTCTCTTGGCCACAAGAGAAATCCAGAGAGGTCTGCAATACACCCAGCTCACCTGTGCAGGTGCCCTCACGAGTGGCCGCCTTATCACATGCCTTCCCCAGCCAGTGGGTTTCTCATCAAGGAAAAATTTGAATTCTGAATAGAAAAAGTTACGTGGATTCTGCAGTGGTGGCTTCCTGTGTCATTGCCATGTCCCTGAACTTACATGGAAATAAACTGTGAAAACCGGACCCCCTTCCTCAACTGGTTATTTCTAACACTGGCCCTGGGTCCTTGCTTCTCTGGCCTTGGTGTTAGTAAGGCTTTAAGATGGGAATGAGAGCGTTGTCAGCAAAGAAAGGACTTCTAGCTTGACACTGACACACAAACAGACGAGCCGCCGGTCACCTTTATTTTAAAAGAAAACCCTTGAAACCCACTACCGCCTTTTCTCTGTTGCCAAAACTCGGGCTCGAGAAAGCAGGCTGCCCCCTGCAGCAGATCAATATCGCTAAAAATAGCAGGAGAGGGGTCGAGTTTTCTAAGGAGGAATCAATGAAGTCCCAGCGCTGGAGGGAGGGAAGGGAAGAAACCAGTCTAGCATTCAGGTCGTGAAAGGCTAAGTGAAAAAAGAAGTCATCTGGGAAAACGTTATATTATAAACACATATAATAATCTGTACACACCCATATACATCCCAAAGAGAAGCCTTACAAGGAGTTCCGTTTCTTTTCAAAAGAAGGCTTCACTGTGATAAAGCATTCCTACAGTGGGAATTAACTACAATGAAATAATTTAAGAATTTCGTTTATACTCTATCTGTGCTCACTACATAACGTCTATGCTAACGGGGAGGCCAATGCGCGTGGCTGGATTAGAACAGTAATGCATTCTTCAAAAACAGGAAGGACTTTCTTTTCTCCTCTGTTCACATTTAAAATAACCACACAGCGATGAAACAGAATTAAAAATCGGGTGGAGGGATTATGGACCTGTTGTCAAGGCTTCCGGGCTGGAGGCTTCCGCACCTGTTATCCTGGGAAACCGCCGAGTTCCACTGAGCTGCATCAAGGTTAGAAATGCCCATGAAACACCGACCCAGGTAGAAACTGTGTAAAGCTTTATTTTTTCCCCACCTACTTTAATTTTTTTTTTTTTTTAAAGTGAAAGAAGAGGAAAAACTCTTACAAAATAGAAGGTTTAATATATGAGAGCAAGGAACTTCCCCGGAGGCGGCAGGATGGACGTGGCCCTATGTTTCTGTGCTACACCAGTCCCATGCCGTCCTTCAAGGTGACGCCCTCTCCCCCGTCATGCTGCCAAAGGGCTCGAGGCTCAGTTGCCCCCTTTTCTTTTTCACCTAAGGTGTCACGATCTGGTTTACTATGTTTGGCCACCACGTTGAAGGTGGCCGAAGTCTGAAGCTGCCAGAAACCATGACGACGGCAAATCGGGTGATGGACTAAAATGATGGGCCTGGCCACCAGGCAAAAAAAAAAAAAAAAAAAAAAAAAATCAGGGCGTTTCATGAGTCAGTCTGTGCTCCCAAATTGGCAGCGGTGGTCAGGATGGACCTCTGCAAAGCGCCCGGGTCTGGGATTTAAAAAAAAAAAAAAAAAAAAAAAAAAAAAGTCTCAGGGCGTTTCATGAGTCAGTCTGTGCTCCCAAATTGGCAGCGGTGGTCAGGATGGACCTCTGCAAAGCGCCCGGGTCTGGGATTTGGAAAGTCACCCGCCCCCGCGTTGCCACAGCCTGTTCCTCTGGGTGGGCAAAAATAGGGTCAGATCTAAATCGTGCTTTCCAGTAACAAGGAATCACATGCCTCTTTCCCCCTCTAATATGCTTTTATTCCCCCCCTTTCTTGATTTTAATAAGCAAATTGTACCACCATCTTATTCTGATGTGCTCCTTTTTAGAAGCTGTATATCACATTAATGGAAGTGTTTACTGCTGGGAATATTTCCCGTGTACAATGATCTGTAACTCTCTTATCTCAACTAGTTGCATATTGTTAGTTCACATCCAGTTCAATATATAAATTAACAGAGGTGCCGTTTGTCTGTATAGAAATCAATGCATATTTATGAACTTCTTTTATTCAAATAGATTTTCAACACATCTCATCTAAAGACAGAATACAGAAGCCTGTGTGACTTGGGCAACGTGGCCCCAGAGTGACTGAGACCCAAGACACCCACCTCGGCAAAAGGACACAGACTACCTCTCAGGTTTGGGCAAAAACAGCCTTTTACGCATTTACTTAGTTCACTAAAGGTGCTCAAAATGCCGTCGTTAGCTGAATTCGTGATTTCCTTTTGAACTTCCAAGTCACTCTTATTTATTTTTTCCACTTTGTTTTTGTGCCAAGGAGACTGCAGTCAAATAATACACGGCAACTGATTTCCTCTCTTTGGACTGAAAAATTAAACAGATACTAAATTATGACAGTGAATTTAGAAAGGAGGGCTCCAAGGGCTTGAAAGAACACGTCTGGGATAATATGATGCTTCTAAGAGTATTGCAATCACATCGTGGCAATCATCAGAGCGTGCTGTGTAACTATCTCCTTGGCTAATATGCTTTCTTCTTGGTGATGACTAATCATGTTCTATTAAACAGCGGTAATGCTGGAAGAACTCAACTATATGAGCGTAATGAAGCCAGTATTCTCCCTGGACAGATTAGCTACAACTGATTTGACACATACCATCATAGGGGCTTCAAACCTGACAAACTCTGCTTGCTTCTGATTTATGCCATCAAGCTCCTCGGAGAAGAGATGAAACCCAAGTGTTCCGTCTGGTAGAGGTGAAATGTACTGATGTGCTGAACTGCCAGTTAAGGAGAGTTGCCCCTTCTCCTGGCTGCGCGCCTCCCCTCCCCCATGTCCCGTCCCTTGTGCCACGCTCTGTCTCCCGGCCACCGGAGGGACCAGGGTCCGGCGCCGTGTGCTACCATCAACGAACCCAGGCCCGCCGGTCGCTCCTGTGTGTTGATCAGGGGAATTTATGCAAAGGAATCAATGCTGCAGCCTCCGGGCCTCCTCTTCGCCCCTTGAGGACCATCCGGGTTTTGTGATTTCACTTGGCGTGGGGGGGGGTGGGGGGGGAGGTGTGGGGGG
>NW_006790710.1:2046517-2048739 GCF_000442215.2 Lipotes vexillifer | reverse complement strand
GGTTGGCTGGGGACCACCAGGAAGAGTGAGGGGACGCGACGGGACTCACGTGGCGTGATCCCTGAGGGCGCACGGGAGGCTGCGGGCACCGCCGGTCCTCAGATGATGGTGGGCACCCTCCCGCCGCTGTTGTTCCGGTTATTGTTCTTCCTAGACAGATTGGGGGTGGCCATGAGCACGAAGCGCTCGTCGGGACAGCCGTACTGCAGCAGGACGTCGGTGCACTCCTGGCTGGAGGCCTGCCGCGCGTAGGCCAGCGCCGTGTTCCCATGCGCGTCGCGGGCCATCACGTCCACCCCGTACTGCAGAGGCAACAGAACCGCATTAGGGTCACGGGAGGGAGGGGACAGGGCGCCTTGTTCAACCCCGCAGGCAGCTGGGGCAGATGCGGACCCCGGGATGCGCTACCGGGAACCCGCGGGGGAGACCAGCGTCCAGTGTCCCTACCCCCGTCCCCCCTACCCCCGCCAGGTGTATTCTTTTCAGAAAAGAGTGTGCTTTTTGCATCGAAAAGCCCCTCCCCTGTGCAATAGAAACGGACCAAGGATAACTCTAGTTTTGCTATTTCTATTTTGACTTTCCAATTATAAACACAAAAAACGATCACTCTTTTGATCTCAGAGGCGATTCATTTTCATTGAAGGAAATACATAGGTAATACATAAGAGCATAAGAAGAAAAAATCACGTATAATCTCTCTCTATATTCAGAGATAATCTTGGTTAATCTTTCAGCAGATTTCCTTCTAATGGTTTTTCTTTGAATCTAAATGCATATATGAATAACTGAGATAAAACTTGCACAAATAATTTGTATCTTTTTTTTTTTTTTTTTAACTGAACTTGGTGGTGCTCTGATCATTTTCTCAGATCATTAAAAGTTATTCAAAAGCATGACATATAACAGCCATATAATATTCCTCCGTACGAACATAACTCAGTTACTCTGTCCTCGGTAGCTACACATTGTTTTTTTTTTTTTTTTTTTTTTGGTTGTGGCAGGCATGAATGTGGGGATCGAATCCTGACCAGGGGTTGAACCCAGGCCCCCTGTATTGGGAGCGCGGAGTCTCACCCACTGGACCACCAGGAAGTCCCTACACATAGTGTTTTAAAGTCGTCATTGGTCTAAATACTGCTGTGATGTACATCCTCATATTGAATCTTTCTCAGGATCTCTGATTGTCAGAGTGATGACTAGAAGGGGTAATATGAGATTAAATTACATAAATATTTTTAAGCTTCTGGATATTGAGAAAGGGTGGACTGATGTCCACTTCCACCACCATGGACGGGAGTCTCACCTCTGGTCTTCAGGAAGCATTAGCATTAAAGGACATTAAAGGAACTTTAAGCATTAGCATTAAAGGACAATTTGAGGGGGAAAGATGGCACGCAATCTGTTAATGGAACTGTGTTCCCCCAAATTTTATATGCTGAAGTCCCAACATAGGAACTGTATTTGGAGACAGGGCCTTTAAAGAGGTGATTAAGGTTAACTGAGGTCATATGGGTGGGGCCCTAATCCAATATGACCTGTGTCCTTATAAGAAGAGAAAAAGACAGCAGGGATGCATGTGCACACAGAGGAAAGGCCCTGTGAGGACACAGAGAGAAGTCTGCAAGCCAAGGAGAGAGGCCTCAGGGAAAAAAAGACCCTGCCCTCACCTTGACCTTGGACTTGGACTTCTGGCCTCCAGAACTGTGAGAAAATAAATTTCTGTTGTTTAACGCCCCCCGAGTCTGTAGTGTTTTGTCAGGGCAGCCCCAGCAGACTCATATGCAACTGCTAACGTGAAGCTGAACACTGAGGGATACTGATATCTGTGTATCTAATTCTCCCATCACAGCCATCCCAAGAGTCAGGTAAAAATATGTAGAAACTGGCATCGTGCTCAGCTGTGCTGGACAGACCCATCGCCTGCCCCTGCGGTTGGGAACAGAAGAGCCCCCAGCAGGTGACCCACCTCTGGACAGTGTCCCACTACTGGTGAGCACACACCTCCCCTCCCTACCCAGGACCCTCTCAATGGGCAGCTTTCTGCCACCCTTCGAATGGGGACCTGCTGTAGCCGAGGACCCCAAAGGCATGCAGGCAGCGGCCAGGCAGGGGGTGTGGTGGCACAGTCATTTTCTCCCTTTCTTCGCTCCATTCAAGCTGCATGGCAAATGCTTCAATAGAGATTAGAAAGATAACTCTCCCCAGCGGAAATTGATCGGAAG
>NW_006790710.1:2035419-2046507 GCF_000442215.2 Lipotes vexillifer | reverse complement strand
GGAAGAGTCCAGAAGAAGCCCTTTGACAAACTCCGACCACATCAAAGCTCAAAGTCTAGGGTCCAGCATTTTTGTGTTACGTGAACGAAAAATCCAAAGGTGTGGCAACGGGAAAACCGCATAAACCGTTCATTTTATACCCTCTCTCTCCACCCCCTCCCCACAAAACGATGATGGGAGTCTTTTGTAAAAGCAACAAGAGGAACATCACCAACTACGCTTGACCCAACGTGGGGCTCATCCCAAAGATGAACTCGGCAGAAACGCTAGCAAATGCTGTGCAAAGTGGACCACCGTGCCCGCGTAAGGAGACTTCATTCCTCCCTTTTAAACTGGTGCTGTGTGTGTGCCCTCACACAGGTGGGCTGAAAGGGAGCCCCCCACCCCAAATCCTAAATTCCCTATTACTAATGCTTCCCACTTCCAGGCGGGCAACGATAGCCTTCTCCCAGAACGATGCCCACGGAGCAGCGCCGAGGGCACGTGGGCGACCTACCCAGATGAGAAGCTGGGCCAGGACCACATTGCCCTTCCGGCAGGCCAGGTGCAGTGCCGTGCGGCCGTCCCCCTCCCCGCAGGTCTCGTTCACTTCGTCCCGGGAGCCGTGCGCCAGCAGCAAGATGACCATCCGTAGGTCCTCGTCGGCGGTGGCCCGCAGCAGGTGCTGGCCCGGGGACAGGTCCGTGCACGCCAGCGGGGCCAGGAAGAGCTTCTGCTCGTACTTGGCCCGGATCCACCTCTCCTTCTCTTCCCTGCAAGAGTCACCAGACAGGCGAGGTCATGATCGCGAGGCAGAACCGAGGCTGCACCCCTCTGCCCAGCCACCACCGTGTGCGTGGTGTGTGGTCCGGAGGCGTCCAGGGGGCAGTGACAAGTGTCTTCACCCGACACCAGGAAGCCCCGCTCGGGGGGGAAAGGCTTCCCTACAGTGCACAAAGTGGGTCCCCACCAGGAGCACCACCTGGGCACCTGTTAGAGATGCAGGTTCTCAGGCCCCGTCCCAGCCTCCAGAATCAGAAGCCCTGGGCTGTGTTTTAACCAGCCCTGCAGGGGATTCTGACGTCCTAAGGTGTGAGAACCAGGGATTGGCCTTGAGCTCTCATGTGATTTCTTTTTTTTTTGCGGTACGCAGGCCTCTCACTGTTGTGGCCTCTCCCGTTGCGGAGCACAGGCTCCAGATGCGCAGGCTCAGCGGCCACGGCTCACGGGCCCAGCCGCTCCGCGTCATGTGGGCTCTTCCCGGACCGGGGCACGAACCCGCGTCCCCTGCATCGGCAGGCGGACTCTCAACCACTGCGCCACCAGGGAAGCCCTCTCATGTGATTTCTTCTGCTTTTTGTGGCCCCAGAAGAATCACCCCGCTGCCCGGGGTCCCGCCCAACGCAGGATGGATGCCACAGGCTCGGAGGCCCGATCCACTTTAAGCAGCCACAGTCAGAGCCAGGATTACAGACCACTTGGCTGGAGTCCAGCGGGTAGGGTGGCCGGCGGGCTCTCCCACCTGGTGTGACCTCGAGGGCTTAGTTCTGAACCTCAGCGGCCGGGGAGGGGGTGTGTGTGAGCTCGGGGGTCTTATACACACTCCCATAGAAGAAAAGGCTGCTACAGACCACATATGAAAAGGCAGCGAACCCAATGGGGAAAAGAGATGCAAGTGAAGCTCGTGACCCTGCTCGGCTTTGTTAGCTCTCGGGATACGTGGGGGAGCCTCGGTGAGGGCGTCAACAACTCCTTCAAGACGAAGAGCAGCCGGGTGGGTTTTCCAGGGAAAGTGGGCTGAGGCCCAGCCTAGGAGGCCAGGCAGGTGGCCCCCTGAGGCCAGAGCTGAGTTAGGGTGCAGAGGGCAGGAGGACATGGGGAGGGAAGGTGTGAGGCACGATGCGCAGGGCAGCTGGTGGCCCTCCCCCAGGAGCATAACCCCAGGGGGGTGGGAGTGATAACAGGCCCACTCTCTGGGGCCCCAAGGGGACAGGATGTTGCCTGAGACATCCGGAAGGAGGGCTGGGGAAGGGAGGAGGGGGCAGGATGGGAAGAGAGGAGCTGAAGAGAGAGAGAGAAACCAACAGCAAGGTGTTTGCACTGACCGGAAGGAGGGGACCCCGGGCCGTCTACTTGTGCACTTGGGCCGCTAATGGTGGATTTGGGTGTCGCCTCTTCTAATAAAGGTGAAAACCACTGAAAACAACTCAGTAATCCTCAAGACTGCAGCACTGCTAGGGGAAAAAAAGTGGGGGGGCGGGAAATGCAGAAGACGGAAGTGAGATTTCACAAGTAGCTCTTGAAATGAGAGAGTCTGGGAACAGAATGGGGCCGGGGCTGGGAGACGGGGTAGGGGGAGCGGGGTGGGGGACCTTAGGCCGGACAGATGCTTTTTTTTTTTTTTTTTTTTGATGTGGACAATTTTTAAAAAGTCTTTATTGAATTTGTTACAATATTGCTTCTGTTTTATGGCCGCGAGGCATGTGGGATCCTAGCTCCGTGACCAGGGATTGAACCCGCACCCCCCTGCAGTGGAAGGCAAAGTCTTAACCACTGGACCGCCAGGGAAGTCCCCGGACGGATGCTCTTTGATGAGGCTGATGAAAGAAGAAACAGAAGCCCTAGAGATAAGAAGTGACTGTAATTACCCACAGAGACGTACATATACACTGATCCACAACTGCCCTCTCCTAAAACTCAGCATTTTCTCCGGGGGAGTCAGGAGGGTACATAGCTACAAACCACACAGAGGAATTACCTGGGGCCTCTGCTAGACTGGAGAAAGAAAACTCGTTACCCGTGACATTTTTCCTTTCCAAGTACAGAATAAAGGCCCTGTTTACACCTTTTACCCGTGTTTACATCGCTCCTAGGGATGCAGTGTCGGGTTAGCCCTAATCTGTTTCTAAATACTTAGGCAAACATTTTCTTCCAGGAGTAAATCTGGATTAGTTTTGCTTCACTTCCTGGTCCATACGAGGGACCCCCGAGCGACCCCCCGACCCTTTTCATTAGGCGATTTCCAGGACGAGCACGTGGCTGCAGCTGAGAACTCACACCAGCACCCGGAGGCCGGCTGCACACCATCCCTTACTTGGGCCAAAATACAAGCACAAAAGCGCCGGCAACACCTTGGAAATACCGGAAGAGGTGAAAGACGAAAAAACCCCAGGCCGGGACGTGCTTTTCGTGTTATTTAAAAACCTTATTTCAAATGTATTAAACATATGTTGATGCATTTCATAAATCGCCGAAGAGCAAAACGTGAATTAAATGAAAAGGGACAGTAGTGGGGGAGATACAGCCAGATTTTCAAGTTCCAATCTGCTAATTCTCATTTCTTGGTAGGCATTAAAATCAGACCTCTTTTACTCTGCTCCGGTTGATTTTAATACTCATTGCCAAGTCATTCAGGGGTAAACCAGAGGATGGAACATGGTAGCTATAGTCCTAACTGCAATTATTCCATTTTCTTTTTAATATTCGAAGACCCCAGCCAAAGAACGAGGTCAGACCCCCCAGCTTCCAGCTCCTCTGCCGTGGTCCGTGTGGTCTCTTGGGGAACGCCCCACCCCAAGCTCACCTGAATTCACTGACCTCGACACATGTCTGAATGATGAGCGTGTTTAAGCTGTTCCTTGCTTTTAAAAATCAGTGTCGTTCGCAATACGTAATAAAGGCAGGTCCAGGTTTCGTGGGGCTAAAAACACATACCATTTGGGGAGCCTTCTGTAAGAGGAACACTCTGAGATTACGTTTGTGAAATGAGGAACAGGGATGAGGGCCTGGGGCTTGGGCTTCCTTAGCTTGGAGCGGGGTGATGATTATTTGTAAGGGTTTCAGAACCTCCAACAATTCAAATACAGAAAACAGGCTTGATACTGGGAACCGTCCCCAAGCGATGCTGCGAGGAGACAAAAGCAGTGAAAGCCTCTAGGCAGCCTTCTCGCTGGGGTCCACCTTTCCCAGCCCCATGTCCACATGGCCCCTCACCTCCACCAAGGGCGCCCCCAGATCTGTTCAATGCATGGTTTTTATTATCTGACAGGACCACGGCTCTTCACCAACACTTCTTGGGTTATTTAAAAACAAGCATTCGACGCTGGCTTCTGGGTCCTGCAGGACGGTGATGGTTCAGTGTTTTTTTTTTTTTTTTTCCCGGACACCAGGAGGCCAGAGAGCAAAGGCAGGCAGACAACTGGGCCTTGAGTCTGTGTCAGGCAGGCTGCTTTCTCCACCACTGAAATCCGGCTGGAAGGAACAGGGGATTCAGGAACGTTTCCGTTTCGTGGGAGCTAATTCAGCAACCCCCACGCGTGCATCAGCACTTCCTGTTAGTTACAGCCTATGTCCTGTGGTCACTGTCCACGCTAACAAACTAGGAGGAAAGCTTAATTCTGCATGCTTCCTGCAGTGGCCAGAGGGAGGGAAAAGAGAATCCACACGGAGCTAAAAGGCTGCGGTTTTCGGCCTTGGAGAGGCTGGCGTTTATGTGCCTGCTTTGTTCTTCTTTGTGGTGCAGACTTTTGCAACTTCAGTCACTTCCTGGGCCCTCGTTTCTTCACCTGTAAAACGGGCACAGTGACGTCTACAGCAGGCAAGGCGGTTTTGGAATTTGAAGTCACGCGTTCGGATGATGTGCCGGCCGTACACAGTGGTCACCTGACAAATGGCAGCCGTGGCTGTCGTGATGCTTGAAGAGAATAACATCTCAAGATTCGCTCTGCTATCGTGCACATAAGCGCTCCCCATGGGGGTGTCGCGGGTGATGAGGTGGTGTTGGGGGCAGGGGGGTGCGGCCTGACACTCCCGCTGGGTGGGCGAGGGGACCCTGGCCAGAGGCCTTGACAAACCCATGGGTGTCCTGTGGGGCTCCCCCTCCAGGGTGCAGGAGGACCTGAGACACTGGGGTGAGGAGTGCTCAGCAAATTCAAATGACCCCATAGCTGTCAGGACCTCTGGGGCCAAGTCTGGTTGGCCTCTGCCTGTGGCCTTGAGGCATCTAAAGCCTTCCTGGATGTTATGGACTGAACTGTGTCCCCGCCCCCCCCCCACCACCCCCTGACTGTATTTGAAAACAGAGCATTTAGGAAGTAATCGAGGTGGACTGAGGTCACTGTCCTGGTCCGTATAAGAAGGGGAAGAGACAGCTGGGGGTCTTTCTCCCCGTGCACAGAGGAGAGGACACAGCCGGTAGGCGGGTCTGCAGGTCAGGAAGAGGCCTCAACAGAAACCAACCCTGCCGACACCCTGACCTTGGATTTTCAGCCTCCGGAGCTGTGAGAAAATAAACTTCTATTATTTAACCCTTCCTCCTCCTCTACCCACGTCTACGGTATTTTGCTATGGCAGCTGGTCTGACTAATACACTGGACAGCCACATGGTCCATTGTTTCCACTTGGCTTCTGTGCCAACAGTTACCATGGGAAAGATGGATACTCTGACAATGTTTCCTTTTCTGCGAGAATATTCTGTCTAAAACCATTTGCCCCAAGAAACCATGATGCCAAAGCACAGATACCCTAATGGTGACTCTGACGTCCCAACCTTGCTTCTGGGATTCCCGGCTTGTCTCGGCCCAGCCTTTCTTTTTCCCCAAGGAAGGCCAGTTCAAGAGCAGTGTAGCTGGCAGTAGATCACCTCACCTCATTCCAGTCCCCTGGAGGCCCACTGCTCACAGCCTCCGTTAGCTAATGAGCTAAAAAATGAATTATTGGCACGGCTGGCCATCAGCAGAAAGGAGGAGGCCCCGCTCCTCATTTGAACCCTGCGGTGACGCACCTTTAAATAAATCAGCTGCACGGGACCAGGGAAAATGAGAGAACGGGCCACTCATCAGAAGACACCAACCCAATCCCCCCAAAGACAAAGACAAGATACAACTGAAAGCACAACAGTAAATATTTTCTCTCCTTCTTGCCTAAGATGAAACCCTTTCTAGGCAGCCTTCCATGCCCTCTGGGCCCAGGAAACTGCCTCACATGTGAGCCTGGGGCCCAGGTCTTGGAAGCCGTTGACTCCAGGGTCCTGTGGGGTCTGCCGGGCTCAGCTGGTATGCTAGGCCTGCAGCCTGACAGATGAGGCTTTGCCACACTTGACCTTGAGGGGTGTTGACTCGGCCAAGGCTCCACCAAAGGTGATCCCTGGGGCACACCTCACCTGCAACCCGCAGATTTAGTGCCTGCCAAGTGGAATCAACTGCCAGCACCAGTAAATACTGTGAGGCCCCACTGAGGAGGTGCTGTCTCCAAGCTACAGGAGCGCTTACCATGATGGTGCTGCTGGTGACGGTGACGATGGTGACAACAGTGACCGGCTTTGTTGACGATTCCTGACCCTGGAACACCCGCCGTGTTTTTACGAGTGACCTACATGTTGAATGCTGAACACCATGCATGTGTGACAGCAGAACTGTGGCCATATTTTGGGAAATCATGACATAAAGGAAAGGCTTCAGGAAAAGGGATGGGTCATTTTGGTGGCAAGCTTCAGAAGATGGGGAAAAGGGTGGAGTCTGGAATTGACGGACGCGGCTTTTCCTTTTTTTTTTTTTTTTTTTTTTTGCGGTACGCGGGCCTCTCACTGCTGTGGCCTCTCCCGTTGCGGAGCACGGGCTCTGGACGCGCAGGCTCAGCGGCCACGGCTCACGGGCCCAGCCGCTCCGCGGCATGTGGGATCCTCCCGGACCGGGGCACGAACCCGTGTCCCCTGCATCGGCAGGCGGCCTCTCAACCACTGCGTCACGAGGGAAGCCCCGGCTTTTCCTTTTTTGAATTAGAACAGCCGGATGCCAAGACCTGAGGAATCCCACACCATCCAGGCTGACAGGGCTGTGGACGGATGCAGCCCCACCTGGGGACTTGGAATCAGGCTCCCAGACGGCGATGGGCTTCAAGACCGGCGTGTGCACCGGCCACAGCTCCCCTCTGGAGAAGAATGGATGCTGAGCCCCAGCCCGCGGGGACCGGATGCAGAGGGCAGGAGGCTTTCCAGTCCACGCGTGCCTTAATGTGAGTGAGGCTGACTCTGGTCCCCTCCAGTCCACCGTGGTGCCAGCAACTCCCGGGGCCTATAAATATAAACCAGGTGACGCTCACACGTCAAGGACGGCTAACTCAGACCATGGCAGAATCAATGTTAGTGTCGAGAAGAGAAGGGGTCAGAAATGAGCATTTACGTTTGCAGAAGAAAACGTGGGAGTTCAGCGTTGTGGGGAAGCAGAGCTTTATTCCAATCTCTGTGGCCACGACCCACATGTGGGCTGGACTGGGTTCCATCAGGAGTCCCGGGGGCCAGTCCTGGGGCGAGGGCCGCTGTGCCAGGCGCTGGAACACCACTGTGGTGCTCAGCTCTGGGGAAACACGTGGGTCAATGGCGAGCCAGGTGAGGTCTGCAGGCATCCAGGAGCCAAGGATGCCACTGGGGCGAGACCAGCCACGTGACACAGGCATCCAGGAGCCAAGGATGCCACTGGGGTGAGACCAGCCACGTGACAGCGTTGCACCTGATTACAGTGGGGACAAAGACAGCAACCCATCGTGAGGGCTTATCTGCCCTCAAGTCACTGAAGGGTGTCACGGGAAGGGGTGGGTGTCCCTAGCGCTTCAGCCTCTGCCTGATACGGGGACCAGTGCCTCCTTAGCCCGGTGAGCAGAAAAGCCGCAGCGGGATGCCTTGGCCGTGTGAACTGACTAGGATGTTGTCCTCAACAATGTCTGCTGTTTCTTTGGGGGGGTGTTTTTAGGTATTTTTCTTTTCTTAAAAAAATTTTTATTGGAGTATAGTTGATTTACAATGTTGTGTTAGTTTCAGGTATACAGCACAGTGAATCCATTATGCATATACCCACATCCACTCTTTTTTCGATTCCTATCCCACAGAGGTCATTACAGAGTACTGAGTAGAGTTCCCTGTGCTATGTAGTAGTAGGTCCTTATTAGTTATCTGTGTTTTTTTTTTTTTTTTTTTTTTTTTGCGGTACGTGGGCCTCTCACTGCTGTGGCCTCTCCCGTTGCGGAGCACGGGCTCCGGACGCGCAGGCCCAGCAGCCATGGCGCATGGGCACAGCCGCTCCGCGGCACGTGGGATCCTCCCGGACCGGGGCACAAACCCGCGTCCCCTGCATCGGCAGGTGGACTCCCAACCACTGCGCCACCAGGGAAGCCCAAGTTATCTGTTTTATATATAGTACTGTGTATATGTTAATCTTTGTTTGCAGTTTTATAGTAAATTTTAAGCCTTTCTCATCCTTCCTTGACCTTTATTTACCATTCGGCACGAGCCAAGCAATGGGCATGCAGTGATCAACCATGGACAGGTCACTGTTAAAATAGCTGGACTCTGTTACACACACTAGGAAAATCCCCAAGAGCATCAGAGCTAATGTTTATTAAGTACTTCTGATGTGTTAGCCGCTGGGCTGAGTAATTATCTGGTTTCATTCTGACAACACGTGGTGGGGTAGGTCCTGCCATCATTCCCCCACATTTTAGAAGGTGAAGACGGTCTTGCTGGGTCCCCGACCTGTGATGGCCAAGCGGCTGTCCCCGGTGGTCACTGCCTGAGCTCTTCCTCCGGGCTCTGCCACCTCCCAGATAAGGAAACTTGATCCCATTTGGAAGGCCATCGCCTGGGTTGTGGGATTCCAGCTGAGTCCCCAGCACTCCGCCCGCCCGTTCTCTTCAATCACCTCACCACGTGGTGATGGGTCAAGTGTGAGTCGCTTTGGAGAATCTAGAGCTGTACCACCCCAGGGGCAGCATGAGCCACGCACAGGTGTTTAAATTAATCCAGATAAAACAACAAGTCCCGCTCCTCTAGATGCGTCACACGGGTAAAGTACTCAGTGGCGCCAGGGCTGGCGGCTGCTGTCTTGGGCAGTGCAGATGATCTAGAGCGTCTGTATGACTGGATCTAGAGCTTCTCCATCCTGGCAGAGGATCGTGCTCATCTAGACAACCTGTCTAGATCAGCCCTAGGGAAGGTTTTTCTCTCCTATTGTTTTTCTTACCAAAATTATTTGGGAATAACCATAAATGCAGAATGAAGAGAAAGGAAATCACCGATGTGTGTGTGGGAGACGGAGTGGAACGGAAGCCAATGCAGATGCCAGCACTCAGGACAGCAGCCTCTCTAGGCAGCCGGGTCCCGGGGGGCACCGGTCACCGCTGGTGGCCATGATGTCACTGGAGCACCGCAAATGCGTGCTGTCAGTGAGGAGCTAAGGGCAGGGCGGGTCTCAAAGACCCTTAGGGAAAGCTGAGGCTGAGTTAGAGCCGCACGAGACCCGGGCCACCCCCCTTAGAGAAACGCCGTCTTGATGTGGTCGGTGTCCCCTCCTCTGTCCACCGGAGGGCTACAAGGATGCAGCCACACTCAGCTGCCACCAGCTGTGTTTGGGGGTCTGGCAGGGAGGGCCCAGGGTAACAAGGTTAATGCGCTGGATTCCCAGCAAAGACCATTTTAGCAAATAACCACAAAGCTTCTGATTGGCTTCCAGCACCGTTTTGTGGTCCCCAGGAGCAGACACGGGAGCCGTGGCCAGACGTTCCCTGGGTCCTCAAGGGGCCCATCGTGGAGGCAGGATGGACGATGTTTTGGGGTGACGTGCGGAGTGGTCAGCCTTCCCATCGCCACAAACGAGGCTTTCTCTGGCTCAGACCCTGGGCAGGCATGGCCTTTCCCAGAAGCCCCCTCAGTGTCAAGCCGAATGTGTTCATTTTGATGCGAGACCCTCCTCCCAAATGTTAGAAGGCCAAGAACTTTTTGGGTGCTTATCAAACTCCTCCTTCCAGAAGCATCTTTCTTCTTTCCCCCTCACGGGGTGGGAAAGGATTTTTCAATAGTGACTTTATTTATTTATTTGGCCGCCCCGCGTGGCATGTGGGATCTTACTTCCCTGACCAGGGATCGAACCCGCGCCCCCTGCACTGGAAGCGTGGAGCCTTAAGCCCTGGACCTCTAGGGAAGTCTCTCATCAGTGATTTTAAAGGAGATTTTGTAGCAAAGTGTACCGGAGTGGAGGAATGTCCTTTGGGGTGAGGTGGAGAAACTGGAGGAGGCCGGCACGGCTTTAAATGGTGACCCAAGAGGCCAGGAAGAGGAAAGAAAGCGCTAGCTAGCAGCAAGGAATTTCCCAAGTGTCTTTCGGCCTCAAGCAAAACAGGAACTGGAAGGGGAGGCATGGTAGAGGGGGCTGGAACAATGTTAGGAAAACAGAGGGGCTTCCTCTCTCTGCAGGGGAAGACCCCGGCCCACTGCGAGCCCCGGCACGCATGCTTTCTCCCCCGGCTGCGTTGCCAAGGGGGCCGGCCTCGGGATGGGGGAGGGCAGCCAACAAAGACTGATGGCTATTTATTCCTTAATTACCAAAAGCTTTTAAGAAACTGGCCACTGTAAATCCCACATGCAGAGAGCAGAAGGCAATGGACAAGGATTTATGCTCACGGGGCAAAGACAAAATAAATATCTTGCCTGACTTCGGATCAGTATTATGAGTGTTTTTGCCAACCTGCAGGGTGCTTTATGAGCTCGGAGGAACAGAACAGGATCATTATTAATTAAATAAAGTCAACTGCATTAGGCTTATTACTTCGGCGAGTCACAGTTAAGTGTGCCAGGCAGCAGGGGTTGGGGGCGGGTGGGCAGATTGCGGCCCCGGCAGCCCAGGAGTGAGAGTCTGTGCTCAGGTGCAGTACCTGCGCGAGAGGCTCAGCCCTGCGCCCTCCCAGAAGGTGCGGGTAAGGGCACTAGTCTCCCCCAACACCTTAGTCCGAGGTCCAGGTGGAGGCCTGGGGCCCTTGTGGCTTTGTTGTCATGAGCACCGGGCACCTCCCAGCACCTGCCTGTTTGGAACCTGACCGGGCTGAGTGGGAATATATCCCAGGATACAAGCAGTGATGCAAATGCAACATCATCCCTCTAAAGATTTGAGGCAACCTAGGAGGATTTTGCTTCGGAACCTCAAAGCAGGAATAAAGGAGATGTTAGGCTGGGTCACCGGCTCGCGCTGGCCTGGAAGTGAGGAGGCATTAGATGAATTAATGCACAAAACCCGGCTCAAGTTCCACAACCTGTTAGGTGTCTGCGATGTGCTGGTGCTTGCAGGG
>NW_006790710.1:2003963-2035151 GCF_000442215.2 Lipotes vexillifer | reverse complement strand
GGGAAAGAGAGACCTGGGCCTTTCGGGGAGCGTGGCTGCACTCATCCTCTCCGCGACCTCGGTTTCCCCTCTGGAGAGGCTGGTTCTGAAGTTCAAGGCCCCCACGAGCATCCGCTTGGGAGGTAAATGATGGATGGAAGGTGCTCGCTCTGCCCCCCTGGGACTGGGTGAGCCCCGCACAGTCGGGCCAGACATCCCCCCGCTTACCGGGTCTGTGCAACGGAATGCCTCCGCTGAGCCTTCCGTCTGGACAAATAAATCTGTACATCGCGCAGCACCCAGGGCAGCCACCCACTCATAGTTTTCAACCACCTTGTTTGGGACCAGCTCAACCTCGGGCCACTCCCAGACGAGGCAGAGATGCGGCAGAGGGGCCTCTCCAGTAGATGCTGTCCTGCTGCCACCAGCACTGTGACCCACAGAGGTGGAATCACTGCCCCGGCAAGCAGCCCAGAGAGTCTCCCTCACCCACTGGCCTGCTGCGAGCGACCTGCACTGCTTTCTCAGGCTCCACTCATGGGAAATTCATTCCAGAATGAAAGAACCTGCTGCATTTATTTGCTGGTCCCTGGAATCGCAGCCCCCAGAGCCCACCCGTGTCAACCCTGCAACTGTCCACTCAGGAGGCCGCCAGGTTAGAAAAGGTGGGTGTGGGTCAAGGGAAGGCAGGACAGGGGTGGAGGGCTGTCTTTCGGGTGCAATGGACAGAGCTGGGGGCAGTGCACAGGGAGCCCAGAGGCCGGCGTAGGCGGCAGGTGGAGTGGGGAGGAAGCAGAGTGGGGACGCTGAGAGCAATTTCGAGAAAGTCTAGCTCTTAAGGGAATCATTTTCAGAAGCAGGTTATGCCAGTAGAAAAAGGCAGAACATCAGATTGTTCCAGAAGCAGCTGAAATATTTTCAACATTTTTTTCAATTTTTAAAATTTTCAATGTTTTTTATTTTCAATATTTTTATTGAAAATATTTTTTATTTTTAAGTTTTCACTATTTCCCCCTATTTTCTCATCTATCGTAAAATAAGATAACAAGACATAGGAAGTTAAGGGGAAACATGGCCATAGCACTCCTCCCTCCACTCACAGACTCTCTTCTTGTCTCTTTGCTTCCTCCTTGTCATTTCCACTCACAGACACAGCTCAGACGCCTTTATTGTTATGTGCAAAGCTAGTCTGATAAACTAAGTTTGTGAGTTAGTTTGCAAATTGAGTGTGTGTTTTTACATAGTAACCCTAGCTAAGCTGCAGGAGCCACACACACACTGGATGTTTCTGTAGTTCAACATTAGAAAAGAGGCGGACAACTGTTTTAGAGCATAAATCCCGATAAATCTGTGCCAAGTGAGAGGGAGCCTGAGCCAGTCAAGTGAGGCGGTCCTAGATTCTGTGTAATGTGGCATGAAACGGGACGCACCTCGGCGGCACTCGCGGCAGCCCTTTTGGTAGGACCCCCATCACAGCGAATTAAGTTCACCATAACAGTGGCTGATGGGATCGGCTTTGGAACATATCACATCATAAACAGATAAGGGAAGAGAAATGGCCCTTTTCCTCCACTCGGAATACTGTAAAATGGATATAAGCCTTTGCTGGGTGTGCACCAGTGCCCTTTAAACACCAGGGAGCAAAAACTCCACAGCTCTTCTTAAAAGAAAAATCGAGCGACAGGATGGAGTGGGTCAGAGGGCCAAGCATGACCCGGTGGCTGCTGGCTAAGTGGTCATTAAACACAGAGAGAGAGAGAGAGACCGACAGACAGACAGACAGAGAGAGAGACAGAGAGAGAGAGAGAGAGAGAGGCTGTAGGTTATGGAGTGGTGACACATTTGGAAAGCAATGGAGAGTTTTGAGTAGGTTTCTAGTAAAAACTGCCAAGTGGCTTTAAGAACTACAGTCTTTGGTAATATTGTTATTTTTTAAGACACAAGATGGTTGATTTTAAACAATAAAGAATCATCTTAATGTAGATTTCCTTTTAATTTTTTCTGGGGGTGGGTGCACAGAGGGAATTGGAAGAATCACATGGCTCCTCAATGGCAAAACAAACAAAATAATAACAACAAGAAAACGGATTTTAAAAGAGGAAAAGCATTCCAGAGGGTCTGCAAATGGATAAGGGCATTTAAAACAAATTTGCATGTTATCTTCTTTCAAAATATGAAAACACAGAAACATGCTGAAAGACGCTTAATATGATTAGGGGTCAGCTGGACTGACACATTCCTTACAGTGGGGATGACTTGCCAGCAGCCAGTCACACGGGCCAAGATGAATTCCATTCCAATGTAATGACAACTGAAATTTTATTAGAGACCCTCTTAGAGGAAACCCAACAAATGAAGAATGCTAGTTTTTCATTCTCAACTAATCTTAAATGTTAAAAATATTAGACCCAAATCTACACATCCACTAGGTAGGGTTTTTTTTCTAAATTTGGTTGGTGAAGGGGTGGGGCTGATCACAAGAATGATTCATCAGGAGTGTATTCGTGAATTCTCTGGAGTAAGGAAAGCATTTACTATGAAAGAAGCTAAAGCTAAATTTTTTCCTTAAAATCACCAAACTTCTATCTAATGGGATCGGAAGGCAGAAACTGGTCAGATGTTTTATTTTCCACAATTGACACAGAGTTTAACTTGCCCAGTGGCACTGTCTTTAATATCAAGACATTAAAACATTAATGGCGACACTCGAGTCTATCTGCTCAGCTCTTTCCTGGAGAGGGAATCTTAGCGCAGTGGCATGAAGACCTCAGGGGTTCACCAGCCCGATGCCGGCTTCATCTGGGCGGGTGCAAGCTCTGAGCCCCATAACTTCTCTAGCTGGCCCAGGACAGGCCAGTTGCTTTCAAGTGTCAGTTGGTGGCAAAGCTGTCGCCAATCCACTGTAGTGAGGTTTCCATAAAGCTAGATTTTAAAATTTTTACGGCAGGCCTTTTCCTGATGTTACATTCTTTCTGCCTTTTGGATGCTAACATGTCCTTTCACGAAATCATGGCGATAGTAAATGATTTATTTAATTTCCTAACTTGGCAACGTTAAGAACCAGCTACTACCACATCTATCCCCTAAATATATTTTACAACCTGACGTAACTGGGAAGCTCCATCGGCCCAGTCCCGTTCTGCGGATGGTTTTGTCCAAGGCGGGACCGCTCGCTGGGGCAGCCAGGAGACCAGGGCAAGTCTCTGCTCTCAAGCCCCTGCTCTGGGCTTTCCAATCTTGTCCTTGTGCATGAGGATGTTTGAGAGACTTTAAAAAGGCTTTTAGAAAAAAAGCATTTCATCGAGACAGCCAACACTCCATTTTAAATGTGTCAAAAATCCAGACCCTGGGAAAACAGTATGGAGGCGCCTCAAAAAACTAAAGAGAGTTACTGCAGGACCCAGCAATTCCAATTCTGGGTTTATAGCCAGAGGAACTGAAAGGGATATTTGTACACCTGTGTTCACGGCATTACTCACAATGGCCAAGAGGAGCAACTCAAAGGTTCATCGACAGATGAACAAAACGTAATCTATCTATGCAGTGGGATACTATTCAGCCTTAAAAAGGAAGGGAATTCCGATATTGGCTGCAACATTTTGTGGACCTTGAGGACATGATGCTAAGTGAAATAAGTCAGTTGCACGCAAAAAATATTGTATGATTCCTCTTACACGAGGTCCCGAGAGTAGTCAAATTCATAGCGGCAGAAGGTAGAAGGGTGGCTTTTCAAGGACTCGGGGAGAGGGGATGGGAGTTACTGTTTAATTGGGACAGAGCTTCAGTTTGGGAAGATGAAAAAGGTTTGGAGAGAATGGTGGTGATGGCTGCATGACAATGTGAATGTACTTACTGCCACTGGACTGTACACTTAACACTGACTAAAACGGTAAATTTGATGTTATATGTATTTTACCACAATTAAAGATAAAATCCAGAATCTGAATGCTCTCTTGTTCCCTCACACAGATACCACTGTGTGAGTCTCTGACATTTCATGCCTGCCTTTTGATGGCTCATACTATTATACTCCAGGACCTCAAAAATAATATAACATTATTATTGCTAATATGTGGTCTATGTTCGGTTTTCCCCAGATGATCCCAAAATGTCCTCTAGAGTTGAATTTTCCTTCCAATTCAGAAGTCAGTCAATGAGGATGTGATGCACCTGGTCACCCCATTTCTTTCATCTCCTCTAATCTAACAAACAGTTCCCTCCCCTTTTTTGGTCTTTCATTATTACTGACTGTTTCAAGGACTCCAAGCTATTTCTATGGTAGAAGGTCCCCCACGCTGTTCTGTCTGATTTGATTCAGGTCACATATTTCTGTTGCGAATATACTACACAGGTGGCGCGCTCTCCTCTGTCACATGAGGAGGTACAGACTGGGGGGTGGTCTCAAGGCCAAGTCTGAGCACAGGGTTAAAGCAGGGTCCCTGGCCCTGTCCTCTCTCTGGAAGCTTCTTCCTCTTAAAACTAACAAGTGATCTGGGGGCGGATACCTCGAGCTGGTGAATCTCCTGTTCCTCTAAGACCTTTCCCGCACAAGTGCTGTGGCACCACTTGATGATCGCTGATCCATTATTACATTCTCAGTTACAAGACGGAGCTTTTCCGATTCTCTCACTCTTTCTGTTTATCAGTTGCTCTTCTATAAAGAAGAGGTACCCCCCTGCCCCTTTCTGGAGTATCACTGTAGATTCTTAGACTTTAGAAAACTAAGTGTGTCATATAAACTATTATCAACATTATGCTTGTTGATTCTTAAATTGCCCCAGTTTGGCCAGTGGGAGGCCCTGTGCGCTGCCTGCTATTCTATCTGACATGTCTCCCTTACTCCCCGTCGGTCTCTTGCTTTCTGGCACAGCAGGATGTCCTAGGTCCATCCTACTTTCTCAGATCTGGAATAAGCCGTTTCCTTAAGGAGTCCTGATTCTTTTTTACGGAAGCCACCAGTGATTTTGCTTTGTTTTTGTAACTTAAAATTTGAGATAATTGTAGATCACATGTAGTTAGAAGAGACACCGAGAGATCCCATGCACCCCTTACCTAGTGTCCCCCAGTGGTAGCGTATTGAAAAACTACAGCACAATATAACAATCAAGATATCTTGCTATCGATACAATCCAGCCATCGTGTTCAGATTTCCCATCTTACTTGCAGTTTGTATTCGTGTGTATGGATTCAGTTCTACGCAATCTCATTAAAGGTTAAGTTTCCGTATCTACCTCCACAGTCAAGATAAGGAGCATCTCCCTTACGAGGGTCCCTCTGGTCGCCCTTTTATAACCATACCACCTCCCTCCTGCCCATTCTCTGCATCTCTATCCCCCTGGCAACCACTCTTCTGTTCTGTTTCTATAATTTTGCCATTTCGAGAATGTTTCGTAAATGGAATCATGTGGCCTGTAGTCTTTGGGGATGGGCTTCATTCACTCAGTGTAATTCTCTGATGACCCATCCAAGCTGTTGTGTGTATCACTGCTCACTCCTTTGCATTGCTGAGTACTATTCCACGGCAAGGATGTGTCCCAGCTTGCTTAACCGGATCACCCACTGAAGGACGTCTCCTATTCTGGGCTGTTATAAATAAAACTGCGTGAACATTCGTTAAAAGGTCTTTGTGTGAACGTAAGCCTTCTTTCTCTGGGATGAATGCCATGGGGTACAGCTGCTGCCGGGTCATGTGGGACTTGCGTGTTTCGTTCTAGAAGAAATTGCCCGCCTGTTTTCCAGAGCAGAAGAAATCAATTTTTCAAAACAAGAATTGATAAAAAGCAATTCCTTTATGAAAAAGGCACTGTGAGGGCCCTTATGATTTAGAGGGACGTGATATCCCTGCATCAGAACACGGTACCCTGGGGGCCCGGGGCCACTGCAGCCTCTGTCTTCATCCCCTCCGACACTCCTGGGTAGGCTGAGGGGCACAGATTAGCTTCAGGAATTTGATGGGACAGAAAAATGAGTACAGACACGCCAATGTGTGTGTGGGGGTGTGGGGAGAAAGCACGGCTGAAGAGGTGGCACGCGGGGATCAAAAAGGGGGTTCACACGTACATCGACAAGCGAGGACTGAGTTTACGTGGTGGTCAGTGAGAAAATGTGCAGCCCCGTCTCTGCCAGTTTCCAGTAGGAAAAAAGGGATGAAAATAACACAAGTCTGAACAACCGAGAGCACACTGCAGACGCGCCTCCTGCACACCGCCGTCCCCAGTTCTTGGCTCCAACGGGGGCCTCTGGCTCGCCTGGAAAAGCCGTGTCTACGTTTCCACACCTCTCTCCCGCCCCTTCCCAGTCTCTCCGGGGCACATTTGGAAATTATTTTAAAAGATAAAATGCCTCTAATCTGTTACCCATTAGAAGAAACACGTGAATATTATTTTCTAATTTGTGACTCTTGAGTGTGTGTCTCAAACACCAGAGAGAAGTAATTGAAATAATTATGTCTGATCCTGCATATTTCTATTATGCTCCCGAAATAAGAGGGTGGATGTGTCCTCTTTGCGTGATATGCCCGGGGGTTGAAAGTATCCCTGAGAACATCAAAGCGCTGGACAAGAATGGCCACAAAACTGCAATTTCTACCCAGCCCGGCGGTGGCCTGAGCAGCTGGGGCCCTGGGCCAGGCAACGGCTGAGTGGAGAGGTGGGGGGCAGTGGGGCTTCCCGGTAAATACGGGCTCTTCCCTGCAACCCACTTGCCCCAGACTGCCCTACCCAAGTGGCTAATTTGCTGCTGGAGACCTGAAGTATGAGGCATAAGCCTGATTTATAACATGAGCCGCGTGGATTTTTTTTTTTTTTTTTAAAAACCCAGTTATAGTGCGACTTGAGTGACTAACTCCTGAAGATTGGTAATTTCTTGGTGGTTAACAGCAGAAGGTCCACCAATGAGAGGCGAGGCCCGCTAATAAATTTATAGGGCGTTATATGCCAATTAGACCTCGTCAGCCATTCAAAAGGCAGGGACGCCAATCAGGTTATCATTCCACAAATGCACCCTTTATCACCGACACTCTTGCAATTCAATCCCCCTTTATATGTCTGAAAAGCAGCATATTAATGCTGACTGTACAGGAATCTGTAATTTTCAGGCGGCCTTTCTGGTTAAACCACCTCCCTTTTCTTCTATGCAAACTCGTCTTTGTTCTCCAGCAGGAAACAAGGACTTGACATGAGCATGAAATCTACATGGGACAAGATTCATTCCAGACTCTGGGTTTCCCCACTAGACACCAGCCCTCAGGGGAACCTCAGGGTTTACTGGTATCACTATGCTATTATTTAGTCAGGCACCACCTAGTCATATGCTAGCACACTCAAGGCCTAGTGGGCATTCATCTCCACCTCGTGGTCACTGGACGGTACATCTGCTGGAACGCAGTCCTCGCAACTGGGGGTCCAAGAGGCACAGAGGTAAATACGCTCTTTTCGGAACAGTGAGGAAACATGTAGACCTGCCCAGGGAAACAGCATGGAAGTTTGCTCTTTGCACTAAAGCAGTTGACTGGACTGACTTTAATTATGTATGTTTTCTCTGAAGGAAAAAAAAAAAATTCACAGAAGTGCATGCTCTCTGAGAAAAAGGCAGCTGTGTAGAAACGTACAAAATGGACTTAGCTGCTGCTGCCCACATCACTGGTCTGGCTTGCACCCTCTCCTCCTGGACATTTCCTGCTCCGCACAGCACCCCAAGTACGGTCTCCACCCCTTCTTTTTCCATTCCCTCAAGTGATGAATGTCAGCTCCCTTCCACCTCTATGTGAAACATAGATTCCTTCTTCCCCTTACCTGAAGTGAGTTCTTTGAATCTGATTTGATTACCACCAACATCTAATGCCCTATGAAGCATTCATTCTTTCAAGAAATGTCAATCGAGCACTCACTAGGAGTGAGGTACCGCACTGTGT
This sequence comes from Lipotes vexillifer, assembly GCF_000442215.2. Lineage (NCBI taxonomy): Eukaryota > Metazoa > Chordata > Mammalia > Artiodactyla > Lipotidae > Lipotes > Lipotes vexillifer. The sequence goes on along the minus strand of NW_006790710.1, from coordinate 2,027,260 downwards.
CAGGGTCTGGGCTACAGGTGAATAGAGGCAGACAGATAAATAAATACATCACAATGGTAAAAGAACTACCTTTGTGGTACAGGCTGTGGTAACGTGATTCACAGGAGGCAACACACTGCATAAGAGAGAGAACCTGTGCTTAGTTTTCAACTACGTGGACAGCCCTGGATTTAGTTGATTAAATTTAAAGTGTAGCTAAACCCAGATGAAAAAGGAACCCTATTTCCTGCAGCTTAAGAACACAAAGTGCGTCAGTAAATATCAGAGCATCTACAATTGGTGGGCAGCCTGTGAATCACTTAAACAAATACTTAAGTTCACAGAGGCACCAACCTCGCGATATACCTACCATCCACTAACCCAAGAGTAAAGGCAGCCTCTTGGGACACGCCAGCCCACTAACACGTGTATCAGAAGCGGCTGGTGTTTCAAGACGGTGTCACAGACAGTGGCGACACCAGGCCCAGACTCCACATGTGTGCTTGCTTAATGGGCCTTTTGGTTTTCCAGCAGAGCTGGAGTCAGAGACTCCTTCACAGCACGGTCCAAAGAGACCTAATTCCCTGCATAGGAGATCAAGATATGCCACTCAGGCAGAAGGATTATTTTGAACTGAAGATATTTGAGAGTCAACAAATGCAGGAAAAGGCTTTCTCTGAGCTACCTGTATCTGCCTACAAACAGATCCTCCATAAAAAAGAGCTCAATGGCTGTAAATCCCCTCCCTGGGAGTTTCATCGACCAGGGAGGAGGGACTCTTACCCCAGGAGCGATGAGAAGTTGGCACCACACCCATACAAACTTTGTCACAAGCTATCACGGTTCTCATCTAGTCTCCTAAGGGCCCAGTGATCTCTCCTAAAAGTTGTTTGTTTTCCCGTAAGCGGCCTTTCTCCTCTTCCCTTTCTGTTATGAAGACGGTTAGTATATAAGCTCTCAAATCTCACCATCCTTTCTTGGATGCCCCCCATGCATGTAAAATTAAAAATTAATAAATTTGTATGCATTTTCTCTTGTCATTCTGTCTGCTGTCAATTTAATTCACAGGCCCCCAGGTGCTGAACCTAAGAGGGTAGAGGAAATGTGTTCTCTCCCCTGACAACACCCCCCACCCCCAGCCGCCCCCAACTGCTTGTGGAGGGGATAACTCTCTGAGACCTGGCAAGGCTGGGACCCAGGAGAGGGTGACCAGCATGGGTGAAGTCCAAAATGAAAGGACACTGGTGTGGCTCCCCACATTTCTGGAAATGACAGTTATGGAGGCTGAGGGTCTCTCTTGCTCCAGCGGGGAATCCTGCCCAATCAGCACATCAACAAACTGGACAACCAGGCCTTTCTGACCCGTCCCTCAGGACAGGGGACATGGTGCGTGTCTCACATGCCTTCCCTAACCCTGGCCGGGGCTTGGTGCTGACGTTTTACCTGACTTGCCAGGTACAGTCACTTGCCTTCTGTGAAGGCTGACCAGCCCTCAAGGTCTCTGCACACCTTTAAGCTTCTAGAAGGGGGATCTCAACCACACAAATACCCCCTCCCCACAAAGATGGCTGGCCTCCCACCTCCGGCCGGAGCCCATTCTGGAGTCCTGGATAATGATTAATCAGTCTGGGTTCACTGAAGCCCACCTCCCCCCACCACCCCGATTTGGTCCTTCCTGGACAAAGGGGACGGCTATGTCTCTGTTGTCACCTAACGGAAGATGCCCCGTAACTGCCTTAACAGACTCCCCACTGCACCACAGGTTCACAGAAGACAGCCTTTACAGATGCCAGGTGATCATGCCATCACGCCTGGGAGGATCCCTGTCCAGAACCTCAAACTGGTCCTGTCCCTGCTGCCCTCCCCCAACCCCCATTTCCGCAGGAACCGAGCGGGGGCAGGGCAGGCTCTGTGGGGTGGATTCCTGAGCGATGCGGAGATGGATGTGTCACCAGGTGAAAGGGCGGAGCTCCTGAAGGCTGCCCTTCGCTCTCCGGGTGGTCCTCCTTGGAGGGGGTGCCGGGGTGCAGACTGACACTCCCACCTGGGCTCCCTCACACTCCCACTTCGCCCCTAAACAGCAACGAACGCCCCGTCCCCTGATGGGCTCCATAATGAGAAGCGCTGTCAATCACAGCTCCATTAGCCGGGACAGACTTTCACTTCCTGAAACAATTTATTGGATTCCCAGAAGCAAAGGGCCATCTTCCTTTTCAGCTCTGTTTTTAGGGAGCTATTCAGAGGGAGTGTGTGTCCCTTCTGTTCCTGCTGGGCCGCCTTTGTTTCCTTCATTTACTCATGAAGACAGTTTCCTGAGTTTACCTACCTCCTCTGTCCTGGGTTTCCCCAGTATTTGCCAAAACTTTTCCCCCCACTGGTTCAGTGGCTACACAAAACCCACCAGCTGTTTCCAGCTACTGAACCAGGGAGGGAGCCATGAATTTTATTTGCAGATTTTTGGAGGGGGCAGGGCAGGGGGTGGGGGAGGGGAGAGGGGAGGCACATACTTGAAGAAATTAAACTCGGGCAAAGAAATAAAGAAACGAGGCTAAAGAATGGAAGGCAGACGATGCGCCTAAGCTAGAAATCTGGGGTCCCGGCCCTCCCTCACTCCCTCACTTCCGACGAAGAATTCTATAAAGAATAAAGATGCCTGAGCTGAAACTGTACCTTAAGAAGATTTACAATTTTTGGACCACGTTCACACTTACAAGATCTATGTTACGAGTGACAAAGTCTTACTGTGACAGAATTTCCAACTGTTTAAAAAACCGACATGACCTACAAGAAGAGTGCTGCCCAAAGGGTTGCAAAGGTCAGTGTCGCTCCCCGTTATCAGCAGAAAGAGAGGATTCAAAATTACATAAAATAATATTTTTCTTCTATTGCTCTTCTTAAAGGATAATATACACCTTGCAACTGCACTTGAGCCGGGAGGCCCTATCCTTGAAGCATAAATCACTTTAACTTTTAACCTGGGAAAATAGGCTGAAGGAAGCAGTTATGTCTTGCCTCTGAGGATTGCACGTCAATAGTAAATCGGGGGGCACGTTGAGTGCCACTGAGATCCGATCAGGGTAGAATTATGCAGCCACATAAGAAATAATATCTATTAGGCTAATGTAATCACTGAATATTTTACAGATGAATTAGAATTTGGAATCCAATTATTTCCAACATTTGGACTGTCAGAGCCTGTTTCTAAGCAGGGGGAAGAAAAAAAGCGGGGGGAGATGAGGGCAGGTTTTAAAGATGCAGTGACTGGGATGGACCCTCTCCTGCTCCGAGGCTGCCAGAAGAGCAGAGACACGACAACTGTGATCAGGGTTTTGGCCATCACCCCGCCCCACAGAGCCCAGTGAACCCAAGGCCAGGATTCGGGATTTGTTATCCCTGACGGACAGCCATTGTCCCTGCCGGGAGCCCTCCTCCCAGGCTGGCACACTTTCACAAAGGAAGCTGGCCGGGCCACATCCTGGGGTGGCCCATGGAGCAGGACCGCGGACCGCTCTCCAGGCCTGGAAAACCACAGGGTGCCCTCGGGGGCCACTGCAGGGGCCTGGCCACGCCCAGGCCTGCCTACCCCTCTTCCAGCAGCATCCCCCCACCCCCGGCTCTCTTTAGAGCTGGGTTTCTTTTTATGGATGGTCAGGGAATGAGGCAGAGAGAAATGAGGAAAAGGATGCAGCTTGAGTGAGCTCTGGGATCTACGTGAGCTGGTACCACCACCTGGGACAGGGTCTGTGGTTCCAGGTGTGGGGAAACAAGGGATGGGTGGAAACTGAGGCTCGGCTGTGTGGTCAGCACTAGAGCAGCAGCAATGGAAATGAGTAAACAAAATTCTTACAATTGATATCGGGGTGACGAATAGATTTGTCTCAGGGTTCAGAGTTGTTTTTTTGAATTCAGAGTTTTTAACTACTTAGATCCAAACAGAGGTTTCTCTAGAGGAAAATGACTGAAAAATAAATTTTTTTTTTTTAGGACAGAAATATGCAGGAGCCCTTTGCAAGAGTCTCCGATAGTCTCATAACAGAGCGGGAATGTTCGGGAAAAAAACCTCCACTTAGAATTCATTCAGGAATGATCCTTACAGTGTGAAATGAACGAACGGGCCTTGCATTTAAATTTTAATATGCCAGCGGGTCACGGGGCTGGCCGTCCAGACTGAATACGCTTGTTTAGCTTTATGGCAGCTGGGCAGACACCTCCTCTTCAGGAAGACACAACTAAAGCGAGTTACAGCCGTTACCTGCTGGGACCTCCCAGTCGTACACCCCTGACGGGAGGGAAGTTTGGTGTTTACAGGCCACGGGCTTTTATGACAGGGGTGCTTCCTGCCCGGCTCAACGACAGACAGGTCAAACCTACAGACTTTGTGAGTCCTGCACAGTTTCTCCCACCTGGCATACAATGCGTCCTTATTGTCCCTTGAATTACTGAGCTGGACCGCCCTGCTCCCTCTCAACTAGAACCTTTGTGTGCGCGCATGTGTGTGTGTGTGTGCACACACACACACACACACACACACACACACACACACACATTTATCTCTTTCATTCATTTAATTGAGGGCAGGGCATTGGATAGGATCTCAGGCCTCAGAAGAGGCCTCCCTTGTTCTAGGATGATTTATTACAGCTCGTGAAAACACCTGTTCATCAGTTTATCCTTTTGTACAAGATCAGACTTAATATCCAGTTTCTTTAAAGTACTTATAAAAATCTTCCTATGTAATACATTAAGTTAAAAAAAAAAACCCACAAAATTATAAGAAAAGAAACTATTTCTCTGTTTAAGAGTAATCGTATGAAAGCTTCCCAAATTGGGGTGATTGTATCTCTATGTATGCATGCACACACACATACACACAATTATACGGAATTCCGGTGATTTCTTAGTAATGGGTATTCTCTGCTCAGCAAAGGTAAGCTGGTAATTGCTGAAAATAGTTTCTTCAAGGCAAAGCGTGTGTGTCCTCTTCTCTTCAAAGGAGAAATCACTTGAAGCACACTCATGCATCCTTTGATGGGTGCAGACCAAAAAAGTCACTTCCTTATGGCCAAACGAAAACAATCCTTTAACCTTTCCCTTAGGACAAAAGTCAGCCTCCAACGTCACATTATCAATGTGACAGGCCTGCACGGGAAACAACACTTACACGTGACAAAACTCAGCTCCGCACACGTTATGGGGAACACACAGGCTGACCGAAAACCCAAGACGGAAGGCTCCCTGTCAGTCACCGCTTCCCGTAAATTCACCGAGCTGGCCAGTCTAGAAGGTGAGGCCTCCTTGCTTTTTTATTTACTTATTTAAAAAAATTTTATTTTATATTGGAGTATAGTTGATTAACAATGTTGGGTTAGTTACAGGTGTACAGCAAAGTGATTCAGTTATACGTATACGTGTATCTATTCTTTTCCAAGTTTTTTTCCCGTTTAGGTTATTACAACAGAATATTGAGCAGAGTTCCCTGTGTTATACAGTAGGTCCTTGTTCGTTATCTATTTTAAATACAGCCGTGTGTACATGTCAATCCCAAACTCCCAATCTATCCCTCCCCCGCCACCTGAACTTTACCATAAGTTCGTTCTCTGTGAGTCTGTTTCTGTTTTGTAAATAAGTTCATTTGTATCACTTATTTTAGATTCCCCAAGCGATGTCACAGGACATTTGTCTTTCTCTGTCTGACTTACTTCACTTAGTATGATAATTTCTAGGTCCACCCATTCTTGCTTCTTTAAACTTGGTAAGTCTCCTAATCCAATCACCACTGCAGGTAAGTTGTTTGCCCCTGATGGGCCTGGGGGGAATCATCTTCCTTTCTGGAGGGGACGGAGCAATGCTCCCCCCAGCCCTCATCCGCCTGGGTGCTTGGGAAAAGCTCTCCCTCCCTGAGAGATCACGTGGGCAGCAGCCTCGAAGCAGGACCTGGTCTGTGAGCTACTGTAGCCGCATGCTTAATTAATGACCCTGCTGGTCGCAGCTGGAAGAGCTGAGCTGGGGGTGATTAATTAAATTAGCTGGCAGAGGAAATTACAGTGGAAAAGCCAAAGTTTGATTGCTCCATAATTAACCGCAGTGCAAATAATATCTGCATCTATAACTTCCAGCGATGAGATCAGAAGCCAATTGAATTTGGCACTGATTGAGGCTGGAAATATCCTGTGGTGAAAAATGATAGGTTTGTTCTAGAGGGAAAACTTACAGAAATGGACATCTAGCAAATGTGATCGGGGAAAAGGGCACCAGGGGAAACTGCAGGAAGGAAGCCTTACCTTTCAAGCTGCCTTTTTCCAACATTAAAACAACTCTTCTTTTTTCATATTTCTTTTGGATTAGTGACTAGGCGTGAGAGCCTATATACCCTGTCTCTACATTTCAGATTTGACTTCCCATGCCTGGAACCTACGTTAGGGTTCCATTTCCCTTCCTCGTTCCAGGGATTAAAACGCAATTCTCAAATAATTTCATAGACTGATATGAGGGGATCACTTTCATCTCCCCTAGAGAAGGAATACTCTATTTAGACCATCAAATGTGTGAGCTATTGCTGCTTTTCTGGATAATGACATTTTTTTCTTCTTTGTAACAATTTCATGTTCAAAATACGGTTTCATTAGCGATAGGATTCTACTTAAAAGAAAAAAAAGTATTTTATACAGATAATTGCCCTGCAAAAAACTGCAGAACTTTAAGCAGACGGAAACATTACGTCTTCCACCATCCACATATTTTCACCAGCAAGTCGTTTCAAAGCAGAAGAGTCATGCATTTCTACAAGAAAAGCTCTCGCTAATGACTTGGTGGCTTTGGACTAGGGGGTGTGGCATCTGCCTGGCAAGTGGTCAACATTTTACCCCAATCTTGACACACAGAGACGCTCTCAGTCAAATGGAGGGGACACTAGAGCTGTAAAAATGTGACATACAGGGAGTTTGGGATTAGCGGATGCAGACTACTATATATAGGATTGGATAAGCAACAAGGTTGCTACTGTATAGCACAGGGAAATATATTCAATATCCTGTAATAAACCATAATGGAAAGAGTATGGAAGAGAATATATATATATATCTGAATCCCTTTGCTGTACACCCGAAACTAACACAACATTGTAAATCAACTCTACTCCAATAAAATAAATTTTAAAAATGTGACAGAGTGGCAACATCTTAAACGTCGTATATGGTTCAGAAACGTGTCCCTAGGAATTTCTCATTTGAGCTGCACAACAATCTAGTGGGTAGACAGGGCAAGTATTGTTACTCCCAGTTTTTTACTTAAGTGAGAAAGTTGAGGCTCTGGGGGGTCACTGTTATGGCAGAGTTTGACCCAGCCTTCCTGCCCACAGCCCTCATTCCAGCCTAGGATCCCCCCTCCACCTCCTGACTATACACGGTCGTCCTGCCAAGAGATGGCTCCACCCTCATCCCAGGTTGGGATGTGCCCACAAGCACCACACCTGGATGGAGAAAAACATGTAGGCAGGGCCACGATTCGGGTGGGGGGTCGATGATGGGGCCACAACCTCTAAAGAGAAAAGGATAATGAGGAAGACAGATAAAAGCTCTCCAAAGCTGTCCACGTTCTAATACCTGGAACCGGTGACTCTGGGACCCTACTGTGGCCGTATCACTGGGGGGCTGGAGTCAGGGAAGATGTGATGGCAGATGCAGGGGTCAGAGTGATGCAGAGCCACGAGCCAGGGGAAGAGGGCAGCTTCCAGAAGCTGGAAAAGGCAAGCAGATGGGCTCCTGTGCAGCCTCTAGAAGGAATGCAGACGTCTCCACCCATTTTGGACTTCTGGCCCCCAGAACTGCAAGATAAGGAATTTGTCTGACTTTAAGCCACTGAACTTGTGGTCGTTTGTTACAGAAGTGGTAGAAATCTAACATCCACACTGTCAGGAGGAGGACTGGGTGAAAGATGCACGAGGGGCTGCCGGCTGGTGTCCCGGCTGAGCTGGCGGGGGCCTGGCAGAGCTGGCTGAGCTGAGCCCGGCTGAGCTGGCGGGGGCCCATCACACTGGACGCCCGGCAACCTCAGCGCCTCGTGGCCACAGCGTCTCCAGGGAATCTTCTCTGCCTTCACAAACTGCTCTCCTATTTCCTCCCCAGCTGCCCCTCTGAGCCTGGGTCAGGAAAAGGTTCTGGACTCTCTAGAATCGAGGCTGGAGACTCGAGGGAAGGGGCCGTCTGTCCTGTCTTCCTTCCTCTTGCTGAGAAACGACCCTTCATTGGTCTCTTGCATCTGCACGGCTTTCCAGCAGAGGCTCAACTGCCTTTGTGTTCGATTATCTTTCCAGGAGTGCCTGCAGGGCGAGCAGCCTTGGACCAGAGAGGCGGCCGAGATAAAGTGCTTTCTGCCCGTCACTGAAGTTTCGGGTTCCCTGAGCGTGGGGCTCCTCCACTGTCTTGTAGCCCGCTGTGTGTGCGGATGTCACCTGGCCTCAACCGCATCACCCTGGAAACTGAGGGCACGGCTACTGCTGCAGGTAAGAGCTTTTCTTTGTTTCTGACCCAGGAATCACATCATGAAACAGCTCCATGAACTGTGGCGGGCTAACTTGCCCATTAGGGAAAATTTCAGACCCATCAGTTTCTCACTTCCTGCTAATTCCAGCCTCGAATGTTGGTCTTCAGCAGCAGTGAAACACACGGTAGCGTGTCGTGGTGAGTCACTCTTCCACAGCTCTGCACAGACCGCCCCTCTCTCCGTGGCACCCCTCTCCCCGGCCCACCAACTTCCTGCCTGGCGCTCCCTTCTCTTCTTTTTTTTTTGTGTGGTACGCGGGCCTCTCACTGTCGTGGCCTCTCCCGTTGCGGAGCACAGGCTCCGGACGCGCAGGCTCAGCGGCCATGGCTCAGGGGCCCAGCCGCTCCGCGGCACGTGGGATCCTCCCGGACCGGGGCACGAACCCGCGACCCCTGCATCGGCAGGTGGACTCTCAACCACTGAGCCACCAGGGAAGCCCTCCCTTCTCTTCTTGATGAAGCCTCCCTTGGTTTCTCTGTTCCCCTCTTCTTGCTGCCGTTTGGCATGTATGACATTATCCAGCAGTTTTCAGCATTGTCTGTCTCCCCTCTAGGCAGTGAGACTCCGGAGGGCAGGCATGGTGTCCCCAGGCCAGGGTATGGGTTAGTGCTCTGTCTGGTGCCATCCCTCATGAGGACAGGACTGGAACCTCACTGCTCCAGCCCTGGGGTCACTGTATTTGGCCAGACCTGCTGCTGGGACAAAAGCACAGTGGGTGGCGAGGAAAGGCAGGCAGTGGGTGTGGTCACTCATTTAACCACAGGGGATGAGGGCCGCTCCGGGGCGGAGAGAAAGGCATAAGCTAGGTCAACGACATGGTACAGGGCAGGAGCCTTTGTGGAGTGATGAGTCTGGCTCAAGTATAGGATTCCTATAGGGAGAAGGGGGCTGGAGGGTGGACTGGGTCTGGTGTGTGAAAGTACCAAGTACCAAGTACCAAGGAGGCAGGTAGGGGACCGAAAATGTGAGGCCCGTGTGATGTCAGGAAATACTGAAGTCGTTCAAGATGCCACTTGGTAGTAATACTTGTCCAGGGAGACTATCCCTTAAAAGGCAAAGGGACCCAATAAAATGCAGTCTCCTCACCCCGGCCCCGCCTGCAAGGACAGACAGCTGCGTGGCTTCTGCTGGGATGAATTCTCCTGGCAACTGGAGCCAGGGCAGGTATGATGGCCAATATCGTGTGTCCACTTGTCCAGGCTGTGAAGCCCAGTGATTTAATCAAACACGTGTCTAGGTGTTGCTGTGAATGGTTAACATCATCTACAATCCCTTGCTTTTAAGTGACGATTGATTGCACTCAAAAATGTGGGTGGACCACACCCAACCAGCTGAATGTCTTAGGAGAAACCCGAGGTTTCCTGGAGGTATTCTGCCTCAAGACTGTGGTGCTGACTTCCATCTGAGTCTCCAGCCTCAGGCCTGCCCTACAGATTTCAGAGTTGCCAGCCCTCACTATCACATGAGCCAGCTCCTTACAATAAATCTTTCTCGCTGTACATGCGTCTGTGTGTGCGCGCGCGTGCGCGCGCGCACACACACACACACACACACACACACACACACACGCGCGCGCGCAGTTGGTTCTGTTTCTCAGGAGAAACCTGGCTGATAGAGCAGGTTTCTGAGGAGAAAAGTGACCTGATCAAAGCGGTGCCATAGATTCATGAGCCTGGACTCAAGGACTGGCTTCAAGGGAGTAAGGACGACACAGTGAAGGATGGAGAGAAAGGCAGGATGCTTGGGGGGGAGGGGTGGGCAGAGGGCACCACTCTTCTGGAGAGCATTGAATTGACACGAATTAAATTCCTCAAAAAGTCTATAACGTTTGATCTAGTTAGGCTCCTTCTGGGGACCCAGCCTTAGAAAAGCATGAGTCATAAGTCCCTCAAAGATGTACACACAAAGATGCGCACTCCAGCCGTCTTTCACTATTTCATTATGAATGCTCCCTAAGTCCAAAGGTGAAGGACCAAATGATGGCTCAACTGTCAGATGAATTACTATGACTCCGTTAAGAATAATGCTCTAAAAGAAATATATAACGATGGATAGAGGATCATGATATACTGCTAGTATGGCGGGTCCTTAAAAAACTAAATATAAAACTACCGTATGATCCAGCAAATCCCACCCCTGGGCATATATCCGGAGAAAACCATAATTTGAAAAGATTCATGCACCCCAATGTTCACTGTAGCACTATTTACAATAGCCAGGACATGGAAGCAACCTAAATTTCCATTGACAGGAATGGATGAAGGAACGGTATACATTTAGATACATACCAAGGTACATATGGTACACATATACAATGGAATATTACTCAGCCATAAAAAAAATGAAATGCCATTTGCAGCAACATGGATGGACCTAGAGATTATCATACTAAGTGAAGTAAGTCAGACACAGAAAGACAATTATCATATGATATGGCTTAAATGTGGAATCTAAAAAGATGATACAAATGAACTTATTTACAAAACAGTAACGGACTCACACACTTCGAGAAGAAACTTATGGTTACCAAAGGGGAAAGCGGGGCGGGTAGGGATACATTAGGAGTTTGGGATTAACATATACACACTACTGTATATAAAAGAGATAACCAACAAGGACCTACTATATAACAAAGGGAACTCTACTCAGTATTCCGTAATAAGCTATATGAGAAAAGAATTTGAAAAAGAATGGATATATGTATATGTATAACTGAACCATTTTGCTGTACACCTGAAACTAACACAACATTGTAAATCAGCTATACCCCAATATAAAATAAAATTTAAAATAAATAAATAAATAAGCTAAAAAGAAAATAAAATGTGTAACAACAGAAAGGATCATGATACGCTAGTGCTATTAAAAAAGGCTTTAAAATTGTTTTTTAAAGCATTGTTTCTTTTCAAAAATTGTGTGTGGGAAGACTATATGTAACACATCAAACACTAACTGGGGGTGAAATCACAGATGTGTATACATAGATGCATGTATAGTGTACGTATATATACACGCATATGTACATATTTTCAGTTCTCCGTGGGAGAGCTTCCCAAAATGTGGCCCTTGACCTTTAGAAGGTATTTCTTTGGGAAGGTTCTGTTAAGTAAGCCTGGGAAGCACTGCCCTTGCTCGGATGCCCACAGCACAGAGCCTGCACCCCTTACTGGAAGAAGCCACTGTTCGTTTACTTTGGTTCTCAAACACACCTCTGTTTCCAGAAACACCTGTCACCACTTGCTGGAATTAAAATTCACAGGAGTACGCTCGGGCTTTGACACAGCATCCTGGTTCCTACGTTGAGAAGGTCTGGCTGGCTTACAGCCCATATTTAAGATATTCAGGAAAGAGATGTTCTCAAGACTTAAAAAAAAACCACATAACAGTCTCCGGTTGCTGAAAACAACCTTCTGTTCATCTCCAGGCCTTATTGAGAGGTGTGTGTGAAGGGGCCCGTGACGGGGTGAGAGGGTCCCAGTGGAGATCCGAGTCGCCCCACGGCTCCCGGAGGTCCGTGTGTGATGTCCCGGCACTGCCTGTGACCAACCTGCCCCTACTAGGCCTCCTTGGCCCCATGGCTGCTGCCGACCTGTTCTCACTGAGGCTTCCTCTGAATGGGTTTCTTCTCCAAATACATTTCGGATTCTGAGCCGTTTGCCCTGGCACAGGATTTCAAATCTAAAACCACTGGCGGCATCTTCATGATACGCCGGGCCACTGGCACGGCTGTCCTCACTGTCAGAGGCCCCTCTCGGAACCTGTGACATGTTGGACCGTCTTGGAGCCTTGGGAGGAGTGATGAGGTTCCTCCGGGGCCCACAGGGGGACCTCAGGCCACTTCTGGTACCTGGAAGTCCCAGCAGGTTCCCTATTTACCGAAAAGGCTTTGGAAACCAAGGACTAGAGACAGCCTAGATTCCCTGGCCCTCATCCCAGGCTGGAATACCGTTCCCTCCGACAGCTGGATCAGGAGACCCTTGGTGGCTTTGTGGGCCCCACTGATGTCGCCTCTTTTTGTCCTATGCTTTCTTTAGCTTTCTTAATAAACTGGGGGCCCCCTGGGGTGGGGGAGGGCAGTACTGTCTTTTTTTCCCCCTAACAGCTTTATTGCGGTATAATTTACATACCACAGAATTCACCTATTTAAGCATACATTTCAACAATTTTTAGTAAATCTACAGAGCTTTGCAGCCATCACCACAATTCGGTTTTAGAACATTTTTATCACCCACCAAAGCTCCCTCACATCCATTTACAATGAATCCCCAATTCCACATCCAGGCCACCACGAATCTGCTTTCTTTCTCTACACATCTGCCTTTTCTGTCTGGCTCTTTTCACTGAGGACTCCAGTCCTTATGTCCATTCCACAGACGGCTGTTAAGTACACGAAAGCAGGAATTGCAAATAAAAGACACATCTGAGCGGGCTTTGCGCTGAAGAAGAGTGTGGTCACTGTCCAAATAATTCAATGCACGTTTCGCACCATTTCTACACATCTGTTTTGGGTTGGAAAAACCTACTGTATTTAGGTGCTGGCTTTTATGTAGACTATTAGTAAGTACAAACGGACTCTTCTGATGTTTAAGACGAAATTGCTGAGTTTAAACCCTGAAAAGGAAGAACAGCCTACGCCATGCCAGATAAAAACTGATCATGAACTTCCCAGAGTCCACGATGTGAATTCGCCCTCAGTATCTTTATACATTAACCCGATGATGAAATTGCCCATTCTGAAGAGACGGTTAGGGTGATTAAATGGAGGATGGGAGAAGTCTCCTTGTAAGACGTCTTTATCTACACTCAGTCTAACTCACACCAAAGAAATGTCGAAACCTTTTGTGTGGATTGGAAGTGCGGAGGGAGAGGAGGATCGCAGACGGGGCTCCCCGGTGGACCTCTGCTCAACATCTCTTTGCAGAGGACATGGATGTTAGGATACGTGACCTGCCCTGACACGGGGCTCAGACGGGTCAAGAACCTGCAGTTTCTGCTACGTTGAGCTGCTGACTCTCACGGCTGGCTGGCGCGCAAACGCCAGTTTGGAAAGGACTAACGTGGTACCAAGGATGTTGGGACAGACGTCTAATGAAAGCTGTCATTGGACCTTTAATGAGCAGGAGAGTCGGCTACTCTGAAGGACTGTCTGAGGTCAAAAGTCAGGGGCTAGGGCTTCCCCGGTGGCGCAGTGGTTGAGAGTCCGCCTGCCCATGCAGGGGACGCGGGTTCGTGCCCCGGTCCGGGAGGATCCCACATGCCGCGGAGCGGCTGGGCCCGTGAGCCGTGGCCGCTGAGCCTGCGCGTCCGGAGCCTGTGCTCCGCAACGGGAGAGGCCACAACAGTGAGAGGCCGGCGTACCAAAAAAAAAAAAAAAAAAAAAAATTCAGGGGCTGTCTGCTGCTGGAGGTCACAGCCTTCCCCACAGCCTCCTGCCCTCACTGAGTACAGCCCCGAGTTAGCTCTGGAAGCTGGCAGCTCTGATTCGTCTGGAAATGAGTCTGCGGATACGTGCACCCCCTGGCCAGTCCTGGGGCTGCAGGTCAGCGTTAGAGGAAAGGGCTGGGGCATGAAGCTGACGGTGGTCGGGGGCAACCCAGCCGAGGGAGGAAAGCTCTGCTGGGCAGGAGAGGTGAAGCCACACGTCAAGTTCAGGCAGGTGGTCTTGACATACAAGGTCTCATTTTAGCCTGAGACACAGACTACGCCCACAAGGCTTGGGGATGGGCAGTTCATGCCTGAAGATCCCGCTGGAGGGTCCAGGGAACCTGTCCAGGTCCAGGGGGTGACAGAGGACCCTAGGCCTTGGGAAGATGTTCAAGGTGTAAGGCATTTTGCCAAAACAAGGATGAGGGAGAAATCCAGGGGGATTTGGGCACGGCAAGACGAGATAATGCTGCACACCATTTACTGACCGGGTTGGGGGGCTGTCACTGGAGGGGCTTTACACACTTCTGGAGCTCAGGTCAGACACACGAAGCACACATTCTCGCCTCTAGGGTACGGGCAACAAGGTCCCGGTCCCGAGAGGCTGAAGGACTTGCCCAAAGTGGCACAGGGGGGGGGGGGAGCCAGGCAGACTTCTCCATAACATGGCACTGGACTGCTGCGACCGACAAAAGCAAGTGGCAGAGCCCGGGAGGACCCGATGGGGACAAGCAGAGAAACCAGAGCCAGTCTCTAAGCTTTGCTCTCTCATCTTTACCCACTTGGCCTGCTCGCCAAGGTGCAGGCCGACTTCTCTCCCGAGGCCCCGAGAGGCCCATCTCCACCGGGTTCCAGGCACTTTCTCGCTGTTTCTCGGCCAGGTGTGGCCTCGTGGGTCACGAGCACAGCTTCCTCCTGGAGGTGGACTCTTTGCTCCCCCGCTTCACACTCTGAATCGGTGGGTGTCAGCCAGAGCTTCTGCACCCTGCTCCGTGTTCCAACCACCTGGGGAACTTCTGAAATGCCTCTAAGCTCAACCTCACCTGCATCCAATCGTGAGCTCTGGGGGCAGGCTGGCGCCGGCGGTTTCAGGTGCCTCTAAGGAACAGCGGATGCTGAGACGGTCCCAGAGCAGCAGCCCCGGCCTCACCTGGGAGCTTGTCAGGAATTCCCCTGTCCTATCGCAGGTCCCTCGAGTCAGGAACTCGGGGGCTGGGGCCCAGCCATCTGGGCTCTAACAAGCGCTGCGGGTGATGCTGACGCGTGTGCCCAGACTGAGAACCACTGCTTTCGGGAGAGTTTCTTAACTTGGGCACAATGACATCGTGGTCTGGACAATTCTTCGCTGCGAGGGCTGTCTGTGCATCGTAGGCTGTGCAGCAGCATCCCTGGCCTCTACCCACTGGATGCCAGTAACATCCCCCCACCCCAGGTTAAGACAACCTCAAATGTCTCCAGACGTTGCTAAATGTCCCCCGAGACTTGAGGACACGGGAAGGGGGAAGGGTAAGCTGGGACGAAGTGAGAGAGTGGCATGGACATGTATACACTACCAAATGTAAAACAGATAGCTAGTGGGAAGCAGCCGCATAGCACAGGGAGAGCAGCTCGGTGCTTTGTGACCACCTAGAGGGGTGGGATAGGGAGGGTGGGAGGGAGACGCAAGAGGGAGGGGATGTGGGGATGTATGTATACGTATAGCTGACTCGCTTTGTTATAAAGCAGAAACTAACACACCACTGTAAAGCAATTATACTCCAATTAAAGATGTTAATAAATAGGGCTTCCCTGGTGGCGCAGTGGTTGAGAGTCGGCCTGCCGATGCGGGGGACGCGGGTTCGTGCCCCAGACCAGGAAGATCCCACATGCCGCGGAGCGGCTGGGCCCGTGAGTCATGGCCGCTGAGCCTGAGCGTCCGGAGCCTGTGCTCCGCAGCGGGAGAGGCCACAGCAGTGAGAGGCCCGCTTACCGCAAAAAAAAGAGAAAGATATAAATAAAGAAACAAACAAACAAACAAACAAATAAATAAATAAATGTCCTCCCGAGGGGCAGAACCAGCCCCAGGTGAGAGCCTTGCTCTAGGTAAGGCCCCAGCACACAGAGCAGGGGTTCCTGACCTGCGACACACAGTATAACACCTGGGAGGAGGGGGTGGGGCTTTATAAAATGCCAGTGTCCAGGCTCGACTGGCAGAGTCTGGTTTCAGGGGCCCCCAGCGGATCTCACGTGTAGTCGGGGCCATGAAAAGGCCCACAGGTGATTGTGAGGGAAAGCCACGTTTGTGGCCCAGATAAAAAAGCATGATCTGCTCCACCTGCTGATGAAGAAAGACAAGTTCCAAAAGACTAAGTGCCTTCCTTGCTGTGACGGACCCTGAAATTGAGACCGGGTCACTTAATAACCATTCCCAGGTTATTCTGTAAGTAAGACATTTATATGTGAGTATCCCTGTAAGGTCTTTGCAGGAGACTAACTTATAAAACCAAGAGCGTCATAATCTGACATCCCACCCCATCGCTGTTTTGTTTACAAGTCGAGAGGGCAAACACCACCTCTGTTCTGATGAGCTGTCTAGACCCACAAGTTTGAAAATGGTGGCCACTGGCCACATAGGACCACAGGACGCCTGAACTGGGCAAGTCTGAACCGAAGGTGGGCTGTGTGAAACAAGAGACCGGGTTCCAAAGTCTTAGTATCAAAGAAGAATGTGTCTATCTCATTAATACTTTTAGATATTGATTACTATGTTGAAATAACAATTTAGAGGTAATGGGTGAATTCATCATATCTTTAAAATGACTTCCCAGGTTCTTTTGACTCTTTAAGATGCAGCTAATAGAACGTTTTTTTTTTTTTTTTAAACATCTTGGGAACTTTTAAATTATTTTGTTGTTTTTTGGCTGCGGTGCACAGCTTGTGCGATCTCAGTTCCCCCACCAGGGATTGAACCCGTGCCCTTGGCAGTGAAAGCATGGAGTCCTAACCACTGGATCGCCAGGGAAGTCCCTAGAAAGTTTAAAATGATACACGTGGACCACATCATACTTCTGGACAGTGCTGGTGTAGATAGCGGTGAGGATGGGTGGGAAATTTGAGGAGAAAATGCAAGACCGTTCTCAGAGAGAAGAAACTGTTTTCTGAGGAATGCAAAAGAGAAGCCCAGGTTAGGTGAGGTTCCTTTCTCCTGCGGGCCTGTGTTCCATTTGCTCCTGGAGGTGGGCAGGGACAGCCCTGTGAAGGAGAGTCACCGTGAGCACTGGCACCTGCGGACAATTCTCAACCGCAGGATAATTCCAAAATCCGGCTTGGCTTTTAAAGCTGAGCGAAACTCCCCCTTGGTGTGGCAGCCATACACAGCTGG
This sequence comes from Lipotes vexillifer, assembly GCF_000442215.2. NCBI lineage: Eukaryota > Metazoa > Chordata > Mammalia > Artiodactyla > Lipotidae > Lipotes > Lipotes vexillifer. Next base: position 2,009,955 of record NW_006790710.1, on the reverse strand, counting down.
AGCATCCCAACCTGCGCTGCCGAGGAGGCTGCCAAGGGTTTTGAGGGGGCTCTGGAAAAGGAGGGGCAGCATAGAGACTCCAAGGCAAAGTCAGGAAACAACCCCTCCCCTCTGCATTCCTTGTCACCTTCGTCTTCTTTTATTAAAACTCTCACCTTTAATTAACCTCTTCCAGAGAAATAAGCCCAATTGGCCTCACTAAGCTGTTAAAAGTCAATGAGCTTAGCATGGCACAGGGAGAGATCAGCTCGGTGCTTTGCGACCACCTAGAGGGGTGGGATAAGGAGGGTGGGAGGGAGACGCAAGAGGGAGGGGATATGGGGCTGAGTCACTTTGTCATACCGCAGAAGCTAGCACGACACCGCAAAGCAATTATACTCCCATATAGGATGCTGGTCCTAACTACCTGCCCCACCCCCTCCCCTGGCAATCCAGCCTCAGGGAGGAAAAAGAGAACCACCAGGTCCTCTTACAAAAGAGGAAACTGAGGCCTGGGGAGGGCTTGTTTTAAGGCTGTGCGGCTCAAGTCCGAGTACTATGCCTCCTCCAACTTCAGTGCTTTCAGCACAGGGCCACAGCCAGTGGGTACCAGGGCGCAGACAAGGGTGCCCTTCGGGTGGCACCATCCGCCAGTCTCACTCTGTGTGAAAAGCACGGTCACGTGCACGCCATTCACACCAAGAACACACCCTGCTCCTTCAAAGGTTTCAATCTCATAGACACTGTATAAAAACATCTAACCGCAATTTTAAAATGGTAGAAAATTAGAAAGTAAAGACAAGCAATAAATAAGTCAAAACCCTATCCCCCAGAAATAAAAAATAACAATTTGGGGTACATTCTAATTTATAAGATGCTTTTAACTTAATATACTGTGACCCCCCTCTCTGGGTTACTACATTTTCAGCTGTACCATTTTTAGAGGCTTCAAAATATTTCACTGTATATACTATATACTGTAATCACCTACACATTTAATATTTGGTAAATAGATACATTATTTATATACTAAAGAAAATATGATTTATTAGATCATCTATTTTGGATTGATGCTTTATTTAAAAAATTTCGACTATTATGAACAACAATTCAGTGAGTGCTTTTGCAATGGAATCTTTTCACACAGCCTTCATTTTTTTAAGGATAAATGTTAGGAGAAGAGCTGCTGGGTCAAAAAGCTTATGTCCTCTCAGCTTCACATGTGAATTATACCAAACATTCAAAGAAGACTTAATGCCTGTTCCTTTCAAACTCTTCCAAAATATTGAAGAGAGTGCTTCCTAACTCATTTTAGGAGGCCAATATTACCTGATACCAAAACCAGAGAAAAACAATACACAAAAAGAAAATTACAGGCCAATATCTCTGATAAGCATAGGTGCAAAATCCTCAACAATCAGTGTGATGCACCACATTAACAAAATGAAGGGTAAAAATCATATGGTCCTCTCAATAGATGCAGAAAAAGCATGTGACAAAACTCAACACCGTTTTATGATAAAATAAGTATAGAAGGAATGTACCGCAACATAAGAAAGGCCATACGTGACAAGCCCACAGCTAACATCACACCCAACGGTGAAAAACTCAAAGCTATCCCTCTAAGATCAGGAATAAGACAAGGATGTCCATGCTCACCATTCTTATTCAAGATAGTATTGGAAGTCCTAGCCAGAGCAATTAGGCAAGAAAAAGAAATAAAAGGCATTCAAAACAGAAAGGAAGAAATAAAACTGTCACTAGTTGGGGATGACATGGTTTTATATATAGAAAGCCCTGAAGACCACAAAAAAAAAACTATGAGAAATAATAAATGAATACAGTAAGTTGCAGGGTACAAAGTCAATATATAAAAAAATCTGCATTTCTATACACTAACAATGAACTAGCAGAAAGAAATTTAGAAAACAATCCTGTTTACAATTGTAACAAAGATAATAAAATACCTAAGAATAAATTTAACCAAGGAGGTGAAAACATGTACACTGAAAACTGTAAGACACTGTTGAAAGAAACTGAAGAAAACACAAAGAAATGGAAAGATATTCCATGCTCATGGATTGGAAGAATTAATATCGTGAAAGTGTCCATATTACTTAAAACAATCTAAAGACAATGCAATCTCTATCAAAATCCCAACGACATTTTCCCAGAATTAGAACGAAGAATCCTAAAACTTACATGGAACCACAAAAGACCCCAAATAGCCAAAGCAATACCGAGAAAAGAGAACAAAACTGGAGGTACCGCACTCCCTGATTTCAAATTATATTACACAGCCACAGTAATCAAGAGCATGGTATTGGCAGAAAATAGACACGTAGATCAATGGAAAAGAATTGAGAGCCCAGAAACAAACCTACACTTATATGGACACTTAATTTACGAAAAGGAGCAAAGAACATACAGTGGAGGAAGGATATTCTCTTCAATAAATGGTGCTGAGAAAACTGGGCAGCCAGATGCAAAAGAATTAAACTAGACCATTATCTCACACCATATACAAAAATCAATGCAAAACGGATTGAAGACTTGAATGTAAGACCTGAAACCATAAAATTCCTGGAAGAAAACATGGGTAGTATATTCTTTGACATCAGTCTTAGAGATATCTTTCTGGATATGTCTCCCCAGGCAAGGGAAACAAAAGCAAAAATAAACAAATGGGACCACATCAAACTAAAAACCTGCTCAGGGGCTTCCCTGGTGGCGCAGTGGTTGAGGATCTGCCTGCCAGTGCAGGGGACACGGGTTCGAGCCCAGGTCCGGGAAGATCCCACATGCCGCGGAGCAACTGGGCCCGTGAGCCACAACTACTGAGCCTGCGCATCCGGAGCTCGTGCTCCGCAACAAGAGAGGCCGCGACAGTGAGAGGCCCGCGCACTGCGATGAAGAGTGGCCCCCGCTCGCCGCAACTAGAGAAAGCCCTCACACAGAAACGAAGACCCAACACAGCCAAAAATAAATAAATAAATAAAAATTAAAAAGTAAGTAAATAAAAAATAAAAACCTGCTCAGCAAAGGAAACCATTAACAAGAAGACATCTTACCAAATGGGAGAAGATATTTGCAAATCATATAGCTGATAAGGGGTTAATACCCCAAACAACAGCAACAAAACCAAACAACCTGATTTCAAAAAAGGGCACAGGAGCTGAATAGACATTTTTCCAAAGAAGACACACAGTTGGCCAACAGGTATATGAAAAAAATGTTCAGCATCACTAATTACTAGGGAAATGCAAATCAAAACCATAGTAAGCTACCACCTCACACCTGTTAGAATGGCTATCATGAAACAGGCAAGAAATAACAAGTGTCAGCAGGGATGTGGATAAAAGGGAACCCTCATACACAGTTGGTGGGAATGTAAACTGGTATAGCCACTCTGGAAAGCAGTATGGAGATTCCTCAAAAAATTAAGAATAGAACTATCATATGATTCAGCTATTCTACTGAATACTTTTGGGCGTTTACACAAAGAATACAAAAATACTAATTCGAAAAAATATATGTACCCCTATGTTCACGGCAGCATTATTTACCATAGCCAAGGTATGGAAGCAACCTAAGTGCCCATTGATGAGTAAATGGATAAAGATGTTATAAACACACACACACACACACACACACACACACACAATGGACTATATGACTTAGCCATAAAAAAGATGAAATCTTGCCACCTGAAACAACATGAATGGACCTTGAGGGTACTATGCTAAGTGAAATAAATCAGATTGAGAAAGATAAATACTATATGATTTTTCACTCACACGTGGAATATATAAAGGAAAAGAAGGAACCAAACCAACCAAACATGTAGATACAGAGAACAGAGTAACGGTTACCAGAGGGGAAGAAGGGGGAGGAGGTGAAACAGGTAAAGGGACTCAACTGTACGGTGATGGATGGAAACTTTCAGTGTCAAACACGCTGTAGTGTACAGAGAATTCAAAATATAATGTCAGATAAATTAGGAGTTTGGGATTAACAGACACATATCACTATATATAAAACAAACAAATGACCTACTGTATAGCACAGGGAACTATATTCAGTATCTTGTAAAAACCTACAATGGAAAAGAATCTGAAAAAGAATATATATATATATATATATAAAAACTGAATCACTCTGCTGTACACCTGAAACTAGCACAACATGGTAAATTAACTATATTTCAATTAAAAAAATGGTTAAGAAAAATGAAATACAATGTGGTATACATGAAACATAACAATGTTATAAGCCAATGGTACCTCAATTAAAAAAAAAAAAAAAAAAAAGCTGTCCTTTTAAAGATGTCCTTTTTCATACCATGTTCTCTCCAGGAAGGTTTGCCCAATGTTTACTCTTACCAGCAGTGTTGGCAGGGGGAGGGAGGGGCTGAGGGCACATTTCCACGAAACCCTGGCCAACACGAAGCACCACTATTTTCGGAAACATAGCTTATCTTTTTTTTTTTTACCCATCAGATGTTGCACACTGATTGGCAGCTAATTATTTGACGCCAGTTTAAGAGTCACTCCATTTTACAGGAACGTACACGACATGCCCTTCTCTTTGCCAGACCAGCTAGCAGAAGACCGATGGCTGACCTTGAAAGTCCAGTGGCTGTGACTCGGAACACGGTGTAAAATACCCCAGGGATGGTCACTGCTCTTTGGCTTCTGTGACCACACATGAAAGTCACTTGGGATTCCTGAGTCTCGCCTTATATGTACAAAACATGAAGGTTGTAAAGGATGCAAAAGATGTCTAAGAGATAAGCCTGCTTGCCCAGAATCAAAGGAGAAAGATCGCTGCATTTTCTTCTTCAGATATGTGCCACTCGCAGTCTTGGCCACAGAATTTAGCCCACAGTAACGTTTATTATTTTACACTACATTGTAAGAAAATAATTGAGTTGTCTTTCCAGAAACATCCTTCCTGTTTGTCCCAAAGGGGTTGGCACAGTACAAGTATTACTACAGATACTGATGACATTCTCTGATCACCCGTTTGATTTAGGACCTTGTAGCCAATATGACGCGTGTACGCTGTACTTTTTACATGAGCGTGTTGAACTTGACCCTGAAGTATGTGAACTTGTAGAAATTTTTCCCCTTTAAACGCTCGGTGAGTTTTCCTTAGAAAAACTATAGATGACATTTATCTAGAACTCAGACCTTTATTTAGAAGATTAGGTATTCGGCACGGTGCCACACATACTGCTCATTCAATCCTCAAAATCATGCTACGAGGCAGGTACTACAATTATCCCTAGTTCGCAGATGGGGTAACTGAGGTCAAACGCAGAGGTCAAACAGCCCAGGATACACAGCAAGTCAGTGGCAAACTAAGATTTGACCCTGGTCAGTTGAACCTGAGCCTGAACTTGAACCTCGGCTTCGGAACCAGACCCACCTGGACACGTATGAAGCTTGGTACATGCATCTGACATGGTACTGAGCTCTTAGGTCTTAGTGATTAAAAAATTAAAAAGAAATTAAAAACCACCATTGATGAGAAACTATATTTCAGACATGCCTTTGAAAGAATAAAGCGTGCAAAAAAAAAAATACCACTGATAGAACCCCAATCCTTTTCAATACATTTTTTGAGGGATAGATGTCAGCCACAAAAACAGTACATACCCCATAATGCTATTTATATAAATTTCTAGAAAAGGCAAAACTAATCTTGTCCCGATAGAGAGCAAACCCATGACCATTGCTTAACAGAGAGATTAACTGGAAGGGGTACGAGGCCACTTCCTGGGGTAAGAGAAATATACCAACAGGGGTGTGGGTTACACACGTGCATGTGGTCGTCAAAACTGCTGCAACTCTTTGCTCCCTCAGATGTGCAATGCACTGTTTGCAGAATACACCTTGATATAAATATTTAAAAGTGACCCCTCCCGCCTCACTAAATCATCCAGTAATTGTGAGATTTCATGCTTTATCTCAACAATCTCAAAAGGGCACCTTTTTTTTTTTTTTTTTTT
>NW_006790710.1:2000486-2003911 GCF_000442215.2 Lipotes vexillifer | reverse complement strand
GGAGCACAGACTCCGGACGCGCAGGCTCAGCGGCCACGGCTCACGGGCCCAGCCGCTCCGCGGGATGTGGGACCTTCCCGGATCGGGGCATGAACCCGTGTCCCCTGCATTGGCAGGCAGACTCTCAACCACTGTGCCACCAGGGAAGCCCTCAAAAGGACACTTTGAATGAGTCTTTTGTCCATCCTTGGACTGAGAATAAGATATTCAAGTGACTGGTATGGGCCTTGCACATTCAGGGCGTCCTGCAAGCCAAAGCATCCTGCAGTCCGTGCTTTAGTAAACGGATCTGCAAAGTGAGTGGCCTTTCCTGAGCTTGGGAAGGGTGGCCCTGTGATGACAGGGAAAGACACTGTGGACCAGGAGTCCGGCCAGGGGAGCCGGGTTTTGCAGGATGCACGGGCAAGTCACACTGGGAAGCACAGTCACCAGGGTCACGAGCGGTGATGCTGACATCACCAGACACACGCTGACCTGGGGTCATCCTGACCACGAGATAACTACTCCATCAAATCTCAGCAGAAGCACCATGGGGAAAAGCCACGGTGACCTGCAAGTTTGTCTTCAGTGACCAGAGGAGTGTCCCAGCAGATGAGGAGTTTGATGGACAGCACTAGGGCTGGGGAAGGCCACACTAAAGCCAGTGCTGGAACGGTGGTCCTCGGTCCCTCATTAAACAACCGCCCAGCTGGCCATCACAGGACTCGGGCTCAGCATGTGGCAACTGTCAAAAGATCCCCCTTTTTAAAAGGATCAGGGAGATGGGCTGTCCCGGCAACAACTGGACCCCACTCCCTCGCCTTGGGAAACAGGATTTCACTGTAAATATGCACATGAAAAGTACTGTTCCTGTTTCTACCTGCTCTGGCCCCCGTGGGGCCCAAGTGTAGGCGGGCTGGCCAAACACCATCCCCGTTCTGCAGAGAGCCCGACAGAGTGTTAGCAACATGTCAGCAAAGCTCTCCAGGCTGCCTGCGAACAGATCGTTTAGGGGAGCGTCCTTTGATGACTGCTTCACAGCCAGATGAAACCCGGCAGCAGGGGGGAGTGTGTTTCAGAAATAAGGCGCGACCCGGTGGGTGCAGGGGACCGAGCAGGCGCGACAATGGGGTGAGCGACACACAGGGAACCGCAGGCTCCTAGCTCAAAGCCAGTGGCTGTGTTCCTTGCCCTTGAATAAGTCATTCAGCCTCCCCCTGCACCACAATTTCCAAACCACGTGTGCAAACATCAGGGACAGAGTCCTTTTCAAACTTGTGTTGAAAGCAGAGAGATTTCAGGAAGCCATGATAAGGTCGGATGTTCACGTCCGTCTCACCGGAGTGCATCCACCTCCAGGAGATGAACCGCCTGATTTCTGTCTGTAGAAAATCAGACTTGAGAAGCTGCTGCTGAGGCAAGGCCGCCTGCTGGGTTCCTCTTCCTCCCTCCACCTGCTCTGTGGCCAGGGGAGGATCTAAGTCCCCTGCCGCCTCCCTGGGGCCTGACTCTCCGCCCACAGTCCTTGTTTCCTACATCACCTTCTCTGCCCACTTAGAGGGATGCGCTGGATGAACACGGCTGGCTTTATCTGGCTTAGTAGGTTTTAGGTGAGGGTACCAGTCAGTGTCTGGAGGGCCCTTGGTAGGTTTGGGAAGCTGCATATTAGCATTTATAGAGGAGGGCAGGCGAGGCCCAGAGGTCAGGTTCCATGCCAGCACCGTGGCAAGGACAGCTGTGCCCTCCGGTGGCTGCAGACCACACCCCTTAGCACCCGGTGCAGCACCACCTGCTCCAGTTCCCCAATGCCCTGGGGAGAGCATCCTGGCAGCCCCCCAGCCAGCAGCCTCCGCATCTGCATGTGCCCCTCCCACGGCTCTGCACGGCCCCAGGCTACCTCCCCGGACAGTCTCGGGGAGAAAGGCAGGGAGTTAATCCTGGGTGACCATCAGACCTCGAGACTCATCTCTTAGCAGATGTGGCTCATTTGACAACGTGGCTGCAGGTTAAAGAGGGCTGAAAATGACTCTGGAGCGAGGCTTGGCCTTCACCTTGTCCTAGAACAACCCTCCTCTCTACCCGCTCCACCCGCACCTGGGCCCTTGTGCCTGCCCTGGAGCTCAGACGATGACCTGGGAGCCGCCACCCCTCCCGGTCCCACTCTGCCCCCATCGGGCGCTGCGGGGCATGTGAGAGGTGCTGCTGGGCCGCCGGAGGGGCCCACCTTCCCCAGGTCCCACCTCCCAGTGCCTCCACCCTGCCCGGGGTGTGGGGAGACAGGGTCCAAGAGTGCTCCGGATAATGAGGTGGACTAGACTCACACCCGGGGGAAAGCAGGACACACCTTCCACCTTTCAAGTGACCAGGTCAGAGGCTGGAGTCAGGAGCAGGGCACGCAGAGAAGCGGGGCTGGAAGGACGGAGGAAGGCGCCTGGTCGGCCCTCATCTCGGCCTCCGCCCCTGCTGCAGCAGAAAGATGAGTCAGCGCCTCTGTGGGCTTCCCGTGCATCTTCTCATCTCAACGCACAAGCATCTCAGGAAGCAGGCACCACTGCTCCCATTTTACAGATGGAAAGACTGAGGCCTGGCCATGGTCTGCTAACTTGCTGCTGGGGACCAGAACCCAGCTTGGGCCATTTCCATAGCTACTGTCTGTGTCCTCTCCCGAGAGCTGCTGTCTGAAGCTTCCACCACAGATGGACGGACGGACGAGAAAAGCCATTATGCTTATCTTGGTTTATCTTTAAAATAAACTTCCGAAAGCACCTTTCCTGACCTCCAGATACTTTAGGAGACTAACCTGATTAGGAATGGGTGTTCCTTAAGTGACAGCAACAATACTGCTTGGGGCCTGGGAGTTTGCTCGCCACCTTCCAGGAGCCTCCCCAGGGTCATGAACCGGCCTCCGGCTTTCTCTCTGCCTATCTCCCCGCCTCTGTCCAGCGGGCTCGCTCCCAACTTCACCTGCTCACCAGGAGACTTTTTCCAAGTCAGGAGGCTGCGGTCAGGAAGAAAACCTTCCGCGCCTGGGTTACAAGTCTAAGCGAGATCAATATTTCCGGTAAGCACCACAAAATGCCTCCCTTTCCTGCTCTTTCCTCGTACAAAGTGCTCAGGGGGCTCTCCTCTCCCAGAACAGACATGGAGTCCAAGGCACAGGCAGGCTGCAAACTTGACAAAGCCGACTAGTGATTCCTCACCTCGAGGAGGAAGGTGCGTATGACCAACACGCATGTGGGGAAATCAGAACTCAGTGTATCAAGATGGAGATTAAGGAGACTGACCAGTGGTCCCTCGGTGTTTGCTGAGCCTGAACAATAAACTAAAAATGTTGGCTGTCGTGTTTCTGGCCACCATTCTCCACCATGTTCAGGGGGAATCACGGTCCCCAAGCAGCTGAAAGAGGACAAAGTGCCACGTGGCAGGGAGTGGGCGAGGAGAGGGTG
>NW_006790710.1:1975323-1999604 GCF_000442215.2 Lipotes vexillifer | reverse complement strand
GGGGTTGGGAGGGGACAGGCACAGACACGCTGCCACCTGGTCATCCTGCGTCCTGCTGAGCCCGATGGCAGCTGTACTGTGTCTCACTGCTGTCCAGTGTCACATGCAGTTCCCTCTGGTCACCGACCCCACAACAGCCCAGCAGCAAAGCACCGAGGCTCAGAGTGTGGGCTTTGGGGACAAACTCCCTGTCACCAAGTACCTGCTGTGTGACCTCCGTGTCCTCAGCTATAACATGGGGACACCAACTGCAGCTTTCCAAGGGGTTCCTGGAGACTTAAAGGTCCGGATGCCGTGTAAGAACCCAGCGGCTGCGCTCTGGGCCGTTAGGATGCCAGGGGCTGCTGTAACTCGTGTGGGCCAGCGCTGGAGAGGCCGGCCGGCCCGCCCCCGGTGCTGCCAGAAGTGGGCAGGCAGTGGGTGAGCTGGCACATTTGGTCTCTGCAGCACCGAGGGGCCACGTCCATCCTGGAGGTTGTGCTTTGCAGGGAGCATGGAGAACACCAGCCTTTTCCATCTGCTAGAGATGCGCTCCTGCCACCCCCGGCCTTGGGGGCTCAGCTTGTCTCTGGCCTTGATGGCTTTAGTATGATGGGTGTGAGAGGCCAAGGTCACCTTGCTTTGGGCCATAAGATCTCTAGCTGGAAAGGCCTCTCATAAGCCCCATGACCACGTAAGAGGCAGCGGCCTGCGTGGACCACCACACATTCATGGTCACCACTGAACATGTGGGCCCAACTGGGGGCGTTTTAACTCTTCTGCCCGCAGGACCTCACAGGTGTCACAGAGCATCCCGGGAGCTCCCTGCCTCGGACGTGTCTCTCCTCACCGCTTCTTGGCTGTTGGTGCTTTGCCATCTTGGAAATAGGTTCCTGAACATGACGAGGATTGCATTCTAATCCCTCACCACTACCTCCCAATCACAGAGACCCTTCTCCCCTCGACACTGGAAAGGGCACCCCGCTTTGTGACGTCAGAGTCTAGGGATAAACGCGTCCTCTCCTGATAGGGTGGAGGTCTCCTCTGTCAGGACTGCTGACGAAATTACGTGCAGGTGCCCCACCTCGCACGGCACGGACGCTGGTTCTTGTTCCACTGTGGAGAACGGGGTTGATCCCAGGGGATTAAAAAAATCTCACACACGCTTTGTCAAGAAGAAAGCTGGTCATTAGAAACCAAAACTGTCCACAGACACAACTGTAACAGAAGGACTGAGAATTTTAAAATTACAGATAATTTCCTGCTGTTCCCACTGGCTTAGAGCAGCCTCGATGGGATCGGAATCCTACTTTTACCTCCTCTGTCCCAGGGACACTGCTTCTGTAAGCAGTGCTAGGATGCCCTACGCCGTACAGCTCTCCAGACCGTCTTCCGACTGTTAAGTGAGTCTGGGTTGCACACAGCCGTACGGAGCTGTGCGTCCATCTTTTAACTGTGATGCCATGTCATAATCTCTAAGTATTGAGGTCAGCCCTATTTTGTGTGTGGAGTCGTCCACTGGATGGACACTCCACGGAACCTTTGGCTGGCCACTTACTTTCACTTCTCTTTTATCTGCCATGCGGCATAGCCCCAACAGTTTTGGGAAACAAATACTTAAAAGTACAAGCTCTCAAGTATTTATTGAGCCTCTATTATGGTTCCTCTGAAACTCTACGGAATAGGTCAGTATTCTTACTTTTATTTAACGCGTCTGGAAAGGTCGAGTCTGACATTCTAGAATGAGAACGTATTCGTCTTCCTTGATTTATCCATTCCACACCCCCAGGAGAAAACTCCGGGGAAAGTGACTGGATTCTTAGAGGGCTTCGCACGCGTTCTTTAAAAGACGCTGATGATCTCAGGAGGTGAGGGCTGTTTTGGGTCGTCTCTTCCTTGCTCCGTAGCAGGGGTGCTACCGGCATTCTGGGCAAAGCAATTCTCCCTTTTGTAGGACTGTCTGGGGCTTCAGGATCTCAGGCCCCTAGGACTAAATGACAGTCATACCCCCCACCCCCTCCACCGCCGCCCCATGGTCATTTCCAAATGCTTCCTGGGCTGAAAACTACCAGAGGGTTGAGAAAGGCTGGCACAAGGACCATGGTCATTTGCAGACAGAATTCCATGCTCACAAGCCATGCAGTCGACTTCTCTTCGGTGCCTCCAGGTGACCAGTGTGAGCTAAGTTCAGCCTGCTCCCTGGCACCGTGTGAGATTACAGGAGTCACCTTCCCGGTCTGGGGTCCTCTTCTCTGATCGTAAACACAGACATCTCCTAATTTCACTAAGATCGTGAGGACCAGTGTGAAAACACAAGGGGCAGCACGTGGAGGTCCTTGAGGAGAAAGTCACAGCTAAGTCACCATGGTTACGTGTTCATCCTCAAGGGTCATAAGATCACGCACATTAGAGATGCTTTTCATGTGAGTCCCTAAGATTGAGGGATGTGTACTCCAGGTAATGTTTATCTTCTGGACTCCAGGTTGATGAAATTTCGTATCAGTTACAAACGACATTTAATTATTTGAAGCTTTAGTGCTGCTGTCACTGCTGTTCCCACTCTCCAGGGCCTCAAGCAGTTTCTTGGAGAAATCGCGACTCTCAAGCTGGGAGAAGCTTGCTTTGTCCCGCTGGCTTGGGATGGTAACGCCCTAAAGCCCAGAGACCCTACTCCAAAGCCAGGACAGGACAGGCAAGGCTGGGCCTCGGCCACGCTTGACCGCCTCCTCAAAACCACGGGGCATAAACGGGTGCAATGTCCACCTTTGTTAACGCGAAATCAAACTGCCAGGATTTTACGGCTGAAATTACCTTTCACTTGTTCTGCCTGTCATTTAAAGGCCTCACCATCCACCCAATGGCCCAAGAAAGAAAACTAAGTATCACCTTGGATGTTCGTCCTTCCCCAGGCCCCCAGCTGGGGTGAGCCCTGATGATGTTATGTCCCCGAGATCCCTTTGGTCCAAATGCCTCCTGAGGAAGGGCTGTGCAGCCGGCAGGACCCGGGTTGGATTCTGGTTCCTGCATTCACAGGCTGAGCTTCTCAGGCCAGTTTCCTTGTCTATTAAAGGGGGAAAGACATCGGTTTGTCCTGTGGATTCCAGGAGCCAATGGCTGTGACATGCCCGGCCTCTCACGGCTCTGGAAGGCCCTCATATCACTGATTATCACTGATTCCAACTCACCAATTCACCTGGACATGAGGCGCCTCTTTCTACCAGGCCTCACCCTCCTTTGGTCTGCCCACCCCCCCAAGTGCAGGGGGTTTTGGCGGCAGTGCAAATCCTGCTCAGAGCTCTATGCTGGACGACCCCCTCCCGCAGCTCCCCCAGCCAGATGAGGGGCAGACACGCTGGCCAGGCCGACCTTCCCCCACCATCCGGGCTTCAGCCACCCTCATGTGCTTCTGCCTCTTTGCCCAGAATGTTCCCTCTTTGTGGAATGCCCTGCCCCATCTGTGCTGCTTGGAAATTCCTTCTTTTTTAAAAAAAATTGACACAATTCATATACTTTTTCACATTTCCTACAATTCATGCTGTAAATGTGTATGCTTTGGTGGACTTTTAGTTCATTTACAAGATTGTAGAGCCATCGCCATCATGGAAATGCAGACAATTTTCGTTATCTCCCCCGCAAAAAACTTGTACCCTTTAAGCAGTCACTCCCTGGACACCACTGCCCCTCATCCCCCAGCCCCTGGCAATCACTGATCTACCTTCCGTCTCTACGGATCTGCCTACTCTGGCCACTCCATATAAATGGAATAATACAATACGTGGTCTTCTGTGTCTGGCTCCTTTCACTTAGTATAATGTTTGCAAGGTTCATCCAAGTTGCAGCACATATGGTGTTTTATTGTTTTTTGTGTCTGAATAACATCCCATTGTATGGATGCACCATCTTTTGTTTACCCATTCATCATTAAAATTTTTTATTTTATTTTATTGAAGCATAGTTGGTGTATATCCATCATTTGATGGACATTTGGTTTGTTTTCACTCTGTGGCTATTATGAATAATGCCGCTATGACCACTCATGCACAAGTTTTTGCATGGACATGTGTTTTCATTTCTCTTAGGTATATACATACAAGAGGAATTGCTCGGTCATACGGTAAGTCTATGCTTCACTTTTGGAGGAACTGCCAGACTGTTTTCCAAAGTGGCTGTGTCATTTTACATTCCCACCAGCAGTATACATGAGGATTCATATTTCTGTACATTCCCACCAACACCTGCCACTGACCTTCTTTTTTATTATGGCCACATCTTAGCGAGTGTGCAGTAGTATCTCAGTGTGGACTGACTTGCATTTCCCTAATCAGTAATGATGTCTGGCATTTTTTTCATGTGCTTATTGGTTATTTGTATATCTATCTTCTTTAAAGAAATGTCTATTCCAACTCTTTGCACGTTTTAAAACTGAGTTACTTGTCTTCTGTTGCTGAACTGTACACATTCTTTATACATTCTGCATATTAGACTCTTATTCGATATACGGTTTTCAAATATTTTCACTCATTCTCTGTTTTCAATTTCTTGATATTGTCCTTTGAAGCACTGAAATTTTTAATTTTGATGAAGTCCAATTTATCTATTTTATCTCTCTATTTTCTTCTAAAAGTTTTATAGTTTCAGTTTTTACACTTAGGTCTTTGACTCATTTGGAGTTAGTTTTTGTATACGGCAGGAGATGGGGTGTCAGCTTCAGTCTTTTGTATGTGGATATCTAGTTGTCTCAGCGCCACCTGTTGAAAGACTATTCTTTCCCCAATGAACTGTTGAAAATCAATTAACCATAGAGGGACGAGCTTATGTCAAGACTTTCAATTCTATACCATCAATCTATATGCCTATTCTTATGCCAATATCACAATCTTGGATTATGATAGTTTTGTAGTAAGTTCTGAAATCAGGATATACGAGTGCTCCAACTTTGTTATTCCTTTTCAAGATTGTTTTGCCTATCTGAAGGTCTTGTGAATTTCCATATAAACTGTAGGATCAGCTTGTCCATTTATGCAAAAAAAAAAGCATCTGTAATTCTGAAAGGGATTGTGTTGAATCTACACATCATTTGGGGAGTGCTATCTTAGCAATATTAAGTCTTCTAATCCATGAACATGGATGTCTTGCCAATTATTTAGGTCTTCTTTAATTTCTCTCAAAGATGCTTTGTAGTTTTCAGTATATAGGTTAACTTTATTCTTGAGTATATTAATATTGTAAATGCAACTGCCCATTTCCCACGTACAGAAGTACAACTGAATTTTGTATAGTCCTTTATTAGCTCTAATAGTTTATTCTGAATTCCTTTAGATTTTCTCTATATAAGATCACATCATCTGCAAATATAATTTCACCTTCTTTTCTAATCTGAATGCCTTTGGTTTCTTTCTCTTGCCTAATTCTCTGGCTCGAACTTCAATGATGAAGAAAAGTGGTGACAGTGGATGCCCTTGTCTCGTTCCTGATCTTAAGCGGGGAGCTTCCAGTACTTTACCGTTAAGTTTGATGTTAGCTGTGGGTTTTTCATAGACACCCTTTATTAGGCCGAGGAAGTTTCTTTTTATTCCTACTTTGCTGTGTGTTTGCATCATGAAGGGGTACTGAATTCTGTCACATGTATTTTCTCCATCCCTTGAAATGAGTGTGTAGCATTCATCCTTTATTCCATTAATGTGGTATATTACTTTGACAGATTTTTGTGTGTTGAACCAACCTTGCATTCCTGGGGAAAATGACATTTGAACACAGTATATAATCTTCTTGTAATGGGGGCAGACACAGAGATGTTCTCTGTGGGTTGTAGCACCTTTGAGATGGCATACTGGATATAGAGTACGGTAAAGAAAGAGGACAGACACCTGAGTCTTAAGAAATGAGGAAGAAAGTCCAGGGACTTGGGCTAAGACAGGGAGAGGGACTCCAGGCGGGTTGTGGGCGTTCGTGGATACTGCTCGGTGTAGACCACTGCTTCTCAAACTTTTAATATGCATAAGAATCACCTAGAGAGTTAACACACATCGTTGGGCCCCACCACAGGGATACACTTGGAATGGCGTCCGAGAACATGCCTTGCTGATGCTGCAATAAACCACTCTACAAAAAGCAAAAATAAACCCGGACCGCATATGCCACATCAGCAGACCCTCCCCAGCACCTGAGAGCACACAGGCCACTTGCCTCTCTCACCGCCAGCATGCAGGACCCAGGCACAAAGCTGATTGAGTTTTCCAGATAAAGAGCCCAGGAAACTTCCTAAATAGTATTTTCTTTTAGCATTAAATCTACATGATTAAGTGGGTGGGCTAATGACTAGTTTCATCGTACAAATGAGAAAATTCCCTGGTTTTCAAAAATCAAAATCACGGAAGATGCTGGCTATGAAACCAGGACTAGAAATCCTCTGGCCTGGCTCCATATTTCATCATGCAGATAATAAATACGATTGTGAAGCTTCTGGAAATACAAGCTAAATGTTTTCAACAGACAGCGTTGGGTCAGGGACATGAACGGAGGGAGGTTCAGGCAGAAGGATGTGGTTACGTGGAAAGCTGGGGCTCGAACCGTGTGACTACGTTGGCTGATCTGTATATTTAGGTCTCGGCACTGTTTTCCAGAGAAGCTCTAAGGATTAGCACTGACTGCAGAAAATTAAGACTTTAGAATCATGACTGAGTGACTCGATCAGGTTTGCTGTATGAATGCAAAAACTAAAATGACTGATGCTTTATTATCTGTAAGTCACCGTGAATGAGGCTATTAGGTTTTATAAGTGGAAAGACATTGTAGTTATGCTATTATACATAATAAATTTACACTAATAATATATAAACACCGACACACTAATGGCTGGTAGGAGTGTGAGCTGGGGTCAAGGGAAGGAGAGGGAATGTACACTGGTAAACACAGTGGTACCTCCAGATGCCACAACTGACCATGGGATGTGGCCATAGGACGCTGAGCAGAAAAAGGACGGGAGCAGCAGAAGGACCAGGGCAGAGTGTCAGGACTCGGGTCCTGGGTTCAACTGACCTCTGCCCCTTAGTCCCGGGCGAACCTCGACTAGTGACTCCAGGACCCTGACCTCACAACCTTCTCACATGGGAAACGGCGGTCCTCCCACGTCGTAGGATGGCTCTGTCCTAAGAAAAAGCACCCAGTACACTGCGAACCCTGGGCACAGGTTTGTTTGCTTCTGCCTCTTCATCGTTAGAAAGAAGAAAGCAGGACCCTCCTCAGAAGACAGAAGGTTTCTGGTGCAAAATGATCAAAACACCACTGAGAGAAATGACCTTCTGGAAAATGCTCTACTTTTGGAGGAATCAAAACAGAGGCAGTTGTTGTAGAGTATTTACAGGCCCCTGTTTAGAAGGGCTCCCATGATCTAGAATTCAAGTCTAACAGTTCGCCACCACGTTACACTGCTTCACCTGTGGACGCGGGCTCAGGAGTGGTCAGGGCACCTACAGGAAACTGACGCTGGCAGATGACTCGCATTTTCAGCTGCCAATGATAATAAAAATTCTGAACAATAAAAAAATTCCTTGATTGTCTCCATGGCTACATTGCAGAGAGTAAATGAGAGGGGTTTTCAACCCAAGACAGCTCTCCGGTCGCAAAGCTGGCTCCCACATTTGGTTTCCTACAGGATCAAATAAAAGACAGGTTTGTGTGTGGCAGGAGGACGTAATAAACCAACAGCACTATTTCATCCATCTTCTTCAAAGGCAACTGGAAGGAACAGTCATGCTGTAAAACGCGGATCGCATTTTACTTAACCTTACGGAGAATCTTGTTAGATCCGCCTTTCTTATAATTAGGGCTAGTCTATCCTGAGAGCTTAATCGGAGAGCACTGCCGATGCACAGATTCCCTCCACGCTCCCTGCCTGCAGTGTACCAGGGGAACTGCTCTATCTCTTGTCAACCGTAATCTACAGGTATTATTTTTGAGGCAGTGTTAATGCACGTCTCATTTGTACATTCTCCTAACTGACTTAATATTGATAGTGGAATATTTCTGATCTGGGTGCAGAGCTCGGGTAAACCCAAGCATATTCAGCAACGTGCTAATGAGGACCACCCCATCAAGGAGGGTGGCTGAGTTACGGCTCCCGGGGTCTGATTCCGAGTCGGCCTACTCTGAGAAGTCCCTAAAATATCTCAAGTCAAATCCGAGGTCCCCGAGCTGCTGTTGGGTTTGCAGAGCCGCGGACGTGTGAACTTTATTGGCAATAAATGTCGCTCCTGCACGCGGATGGCGTGCCTGCAAACCCAGGGCTCCTCGGAGCCTGCCACTGTCCCCACTCACTCAGGACACTGTCCCCGCCTGGACCCGAGGCCGGGAGGGTGGGCCCCGCTCCGGCGGCTGGGGCCAGGGCATGCCCGCTGACAGGCGCGCCACGATGACAGAAATGCACTCTGAGTTGCAATTAGTGGCACTGTCATTTTCGGGGGCTCCTGCCAATTAATTAAGCCTGTCAAACAGAAAAACCACAGCGCTCACATGATAATTTATATTGGAAGAGACGAGCCTCATGGAGCACAGCGGCTCCCTCTGCAAACAGAATTCTCCCTCCGAGCATGGAAACACATAAGAGAAAATAAATAAAATAGAACAACAACACAAAAGGGTGGATGGAGGGGAGGTGGAGATGGGGTCCTGCACGGGGAAGAAGAAAGTGAGGCTGTCCTTGTTATAACTGTTAACTCTGATCGCCAGAGTCGAAGACAGGCTGATTAAAACTCCAAACGAGCCCCCAGCTCCCTGAACCCTCTGCGTCCGTCCGGGATGATAGAATCAGGAGTTTATTCATACCATTAAGCCCCAGAGAACTTAATTGAAAGAAGAGCACAGCCCGGACCTTGACAAGCGGGAGGTCACAGTAATTGCTGCCGGACATATTTAACATTAAGATAATCAGGCCATTAATTACCCTTTGGATCATTAAATCAGCCAGTTGCAAAATGAAATTTCTGCCTCTATTACTCACTTGAGAGACCACAGGGGTGGCCTTTAATTTATCAGTGAGCTTGAGATACAAAGGCTGGGGCTGGGGGAGGGCAGGAAGGGAGGGGGCCGAGCGGTGGCAGTGGCAGCGGCAGCAGGGCATCAATCCGCCATGCTCGGTGATCCTGGCAAATTAACTAGGTAAGATAACCTCCGCTTCCAAAGGCAGAAGCTGGGGGTATGTAAATAGATGAGGGCAGACAGGGAGATCGGAGTCTGCACACCACTTAGCAGGATAATAAAGGAAATCATCCTTGATTATCAGTGCTAATTTGGACACTGCCGGTAGCTTGTTATGCGTGTTCTGAGTAGCATTTAATTAATTCAATTGCTTGTTAATGAGGGAAGTGACATGTGGGGAGCAGATGCCACCCAACTGCAGATGGGTTCTGGTCATCACTGCAAAGTCCTTTTCCCCCCCCCCCCCATTTCTCCCCCTGCCCATTTTTCTTTTTTTTAAGGAAAGAAAATAGGAAAAGGTGTCAAGCATAGAGGAACACTCAAAAGAGACAAAACACTGACCTCAGCAGGGCCAAGAACTGTTGAAAAATAATAAGATGAGACAATCCTGGGACCGCGTGGGCCCTCATGTTCCCTGAGGCCACATTTGGATCAGTGCATCTTTATGCCAGAAATTTGAGCCTGAGATTACTATATTGTGATCTTACGATCAAACCTAACGAGACAGAGACGTGGCCAAGTGGTGCTGCTTTTAATATCTCAGAGTTAGCGGTGGGGATCCAATTATTTTCAGTTTGGATACATTTCCCCTTTATCAATATCTCCATGTGCATAAATAAGATGAAAGTGGCGTTCGGAAATCAAAAGGACACGGAACTTGGATCACCGGGCAGACTCGCTCCGCCTGGAAGTGAGCAGCCCGTCTCTCCCACGCAGATTTCTGACGTCTGGCCCCCAATCTTCCTCCTGAAGTGACATCTTTTTAGAGGTTAAACACAAGAGGGGAGTTTAGGGGCGCAGGTGAACTGACAAATAACGAAACCCAGAGAAAGGATGCTAAGAGAGGGAAGGGAACATACGCTAAATCAGCAAACTCGGTCCCCTTCCATGTGGGATCAAAGAGGTGACGGGTGATTTCAGTTGGGCCTAGAGCTTCTCCCAAGGGCTCTTTCATGGAATTGAGAACACAGCTCTCTACTTCCAGGTTCCTTTGACTTCCTAGACCAAAAGGGCAGGCCCCAAACCACCTTGTAAACAGGATACCTGCCCTGAAATGCAAATAGCAACTGGTCCCTGGTCCCTCCCGGGCCAAAGCCCTCGACTCGGAGACACAAAGCTGGAAGATGAAGAGAGAAAGCCGCACAGCCCAGCTGAGTTCGGCTTCTGCCAGGAGGAATGCGGTTCCAGAGAAGCTCCGATCGGTCCTGGTGGGAAATTTATTTTCACCGCAGTCAATCGAAAAAGCTTCTAAGTGAAAGGGGGATGAGAATCAAGGAGGACCTGCCTTAAGTGATGCAGACCGGCCCCGAAAACACCAGCGCGTGGCCGAGCGTGAGAGGATGCACAGAGAGGTTTGTTTGAGACGGCTTCACCGTGTGCTGGGAATTTCACTCACAAACACACGGGGAGTTCTGAGGCCCTGAGGATGCAACCCCCCCCCCCGCCCCGACACGTGTATTCCAAGCTGACCAGTTTCCTCTTTCTCTCATTCACCCATTTGTTCACGCACTCCGGAAATAATGCACGTGACTGTTTTAACATCTCTACCTCCGAGCTGTGTCCTGACACTTGAACCAGAGCCCTGCCTGGTGGCTCCAGGCCCCGCGTCCAACTCCACAGGACAACGTACTCTAAGATGCAACACACCAACTCACATGCTGACCGTCCTGCCGACAGCAAACTGCCCCTCCTTAAGGCCCTAACACCTAGTTCGTTCTGTTACCACTCCTCCCCTACTACAGCAGCCCCATTTACAATCAATATTTTAAGTGTGTGCTTAAATGGTATCAATAGCAATTAGAGGGGAATTCTGATTCCACCCCAGAGGTAGTTAATTGTTACAGCATCAATCACCTCTACCTGCTCCTTTCTCCAAATTAAACCTCCATTACAGAGGGGGATGAAGGGCATCCTCACCCCTCCTGAGACAGTAAATTTAATATCGAATGCACTGGGAAAAAAATGGCAGTTGTTGCAGAATCCATCCAAAAAGATTTTTTTTTTTCTTCCTGGGAGTAATTAAAAGATGCTTTTCTTGACTAATGATTCCCCGGTTTAGGAATGGGAAGTCAATACTGCTTTGCCGCCGTCAGCTTCGATTGATCTCAAAGCTGTTCAAGTTTGAACGGCAGTTCTCAGGGCAGCTGAGAATCGCTGGAACCAATTACATGCCGTCCAAAGCTGCCCTAACCAGGGGTGAAGGCCCAGCAAGCAGTAGGGCAGACGGCTGGTCAGAGGAGCCTGTCTGGGTGACACCAATGCGAGCTGGCTTCAGCTGTTGCTTCGGAGAAGGATCTGTCGTGTTCTCCATGGTCCTGAGTGTGTGTGTGTGTCTGTGTGTGTGTCTGTGTGTGTCTGTGTGTGTCTGTGTGTGTGTCTGTGTGCTGGGGGAGGTATGGCACATTTCTAATTATATTCCACTGTCAGAATGAATCTTCCGAACAAGACAGAATGGATGGAGCTTCTCGGGAAAACAGCTGGGCCCTTTTTCAAAGAATTAGACTGGATATATTGCACTTGGCTTTTCCTCAGACAGAGATAAAATTTTATTAAAATATTTCTTTTTAGTATTACCTGAGGGCCACATTAGAGAACCGTCCAGCTCTTTTTGTGCTAGTGATCACAGGTCCTGCAGAGAGAACGAGGCAGGGCAGGTGGGAGGGCATGTCTTTCCTTGTCTTGGAGAGGCGGGAACCAGACTAGGTATCCATTCTCACACCGCAGACTGAATTCCATGTGGACATTCCAGCCCAAACTTTGGGATTTTGATTCTGTTTGAGGAAACTGCAGGAGGTAGTGAAGGAGCTGGGGATCTGGATTGTTGTTTTACAATTACACTGGGCGGTCTTTGAGTGTATCTGAGGCTTTGCCCATGTTCCACCAGGACCGCAGCCTTCCAACTGACCTCCTTGCCTGTCTCCATCCTCTCCTAGGATGCTGCTGGCTGCCTCTAGTTCTCCTGGGAACAGGTGGAACATACACGAACACAGAAAGAGATCCAACAACCCACCCTCTGCCCAACCCCGAGAGTCGCTGTTAAAACACCAGCCCGACTCACCAGACCTTTGCTCTGTTGTGGCCTTGCCCTTCCCCACTTCTCACTGTGCTCAAGGGTCCAGCTCCCCGTGGGCCCTGAGGCTTCCACGTTCCTGTCTGTGTGTAGGTCCCTCCCATCCTCTAGCACACACACTCCCCACGCCCCTAGGCCTGGAGATCACAGCACAGTTTAAAGTCAGCTCAGATGACATTTCTCCTGGACCTTCTGGAGTACTGCAAATCCCTCCAGTCTGTGCACGCCACCGAGTCCTGGCAGCCTCGGCTGGCCCTGAGAACATTCACCAATCACCGCACACTTACGGTCGTCACCTAGCAATCACTTCTTTTCTATGAGGAAGCACTCAATGAATATTTGCTGCATTTAATGAAAAATAAAACTCCCTGGGAGAATTACTAAAGCACAAAGGTATATTCAAGTCTCAAACATGTTTATCTTCTTAGAGATGGACAGAACTTAGAAACCCCGAAATTACCACTGGAAATACGACGTAACCACATCACCTCACTGTAGGGATTTCACAGCAGTGACTCCACTTGTGAGAAAGAAAGACTCAAATGTCTCTAAGATGTAAAGATACGAAGTGTATAACGCTACACAGAAGAGGAGGTTACATACTCAAGAGCTTAATTCAAATGTACAAGTTAGAAGGATAAAATACCCTTACATACGCCATCTTCACTTATGAAGATGAAATTATTATATAATATTTCCCAGTTAAAAAATTAACCTACGTCTTTGTTTGTAATCATTCTAAATGGTTTCTAATTGTGATAGATGGAAAAACAACCAAACTTTTCTAATTCATGTATTAAAAATAGTATATACGCTCCTTTTACACACAAACAGTAAAATGCATAAAGTTAATTTTTTCCCAACTTATTTTAATGTTTTCTGCATTCACACGTTAAACTCAATCCGATTTCCAATCATTTTTCTTTTTCAGATCTAAATACCCTCCAAGGAAACTATATGTATGAAAAAATAGACATTAAAACATGAATTAATCTTTTAAGAATGCGGACAACCTAGTGGACAACCCTGCGGATTTCTGTATCAGTGTTAAATCAAAATTAAAAAACTGTAGAAATGTATCACTTCTTCAGTCTGTAAGACAGCTGCCCACGTGTATATTACACGGCATAACTTATATATAAAGAGCTCATGGCGCCAACCGGCTCGATTTTAAACAGATGTACTTTGTGCGCATTTCTTGCCCACCCCCGTCCCCTCCCCACAGAGCACCTAATAGGAAGGGCAGGGTTAATGACACCAGCTTCATTCTCTCAAGTGAACCGAAGGGGGCACCACAAATTCATTTTTTAGTGTTGATGAAACGAAGCCCACCGGTTTTCCACGTTATTGGCGGTAGAAACCAACTTCTTACCCCTCGCATGTGGCCCGACCACAGACGGACACCTGGGTTTCCTTGTTGTCTGATCACCAGCAAAGCAGACCCGTGCTGATGCTGGGAGACCTCTTCTCCCCCTTCACCTCTGCACACACCTGAGAAGTGAAGGCTGAGCCCATCCTGTGCCCCTGCTTCAGATGCTGGGATGCCCCCCAGCTCCCCGAACAGCCGTGGAGACAGGACGGTCCATCCTGCCTCTGTGAAAGAGGCTTTCTCAGAAAACGCGCCATTTTACCACCTCTTAGGTACATTAAATATGCATGTGTACTAAAAAATGGCTTATAATTGCTGTAAATGAAAAATGAGAAACGAAATGGACTCAAAATAAATGCGTTTTTTACACTGGGTAACAATTAACATTAATGAGGAGCCACCGTAAGTTACGCCATACTTGGTTGATTAAATGGGTTAGAAGTATATTTCAGAAAATAAAATATATCTGGTTACTGTAAACTCACTTAGTGGGAGTTGGGGGGAGAGGGGAACCAATGGAGTAGATGCTTATCAAAGACATAAGAATAACAAAATTAAAGAATCCAAAGTTCATAATTAGTGTTAACAGCCTAGCTTACGCCTATTAGAAGTGTATTAATTAAAGTGATAGATTCATAAGGTTAGAAGCTTAATACGTTTCTAAGAGAGGGAGAGGAATCCCCAAAGTGTAAAAACAAGCGTAAAAGATTAAGGCGTTTGAATTACCCGTGTCTGCGGAAGAGCAATTTTTAATACAGATGTTTCTGTCCGGGGTAAGCAGCTTCCCACTGGTTGCTGGGGCAGTTCCAGTGGTGGCTGTCGTTAAGGTCATTGCTGGTTGTTGAACTGCCCGCAGGGCGCCCCGTAAGATTAAGGCGTTTGAATTACCCGTGTCTGCGGAAGAGCAATTTTTAATACAGATGTTTCTGTCCGGGGTAAGCAGCTTCCCACTGGTTGCTGGGGCAGTTCCAGTGGTGGCTGTCGTTAAGGTCATTGCTGGTTGTTGAACTGCCCGCAGGGCGCCCCGTAAGCACATGCTTCCCACGCCCGGGAAGAGGAAAAGGGTGCCATATGCAATCAGACCGTCATCACTCATCCCAACTGTCCTTAGGTCTCAGGAACAAAATGGCTAATCAGACTTCCCATGCAACAGTCCCTCCCTAGAATCACAAGGCTTGAAAATGCTCCCTGGCCGGTACTTGGAACTGTCTCAGGCGTCTCAAAAGATCTGACATGTTGGCGGCAACTTTCAAACAGCTGGCTTTAACCAAAGCCTTGCAAACAACTGGAAGCATTGGTTTGGATAGAAAGACGCACTTTTGGATAATTCCGCAGCGGCACTCCCCTTGAGCAGGCAGACACACATGAAAACAAAATCAGGCATGACTTGCCGCCTACTGTGGATGGCAGCGGACAGTGGGAAAGAGAAGGTGTGCTGAGGGACAGCTGGGTCATTCCCAAAGCTACCAGGTCCCACGTGACCACCTCTGCAACCACGGGCACATCAAAGTTTTCAGTGAATGATGCGCACATTTGCAAATTTCAAAGATGAAAGAAAGGCACACCACAATGAAAAAGTATGCTTTTCAGGGATCTTATCTAAGGGCAACCACCAAAGCAACTCCCGTTTCTCCATCCTTCACTGCTGGCAAGATGGCGGACATGGTCCTTTGGTTAGGTTACTACCCAGGATGATCGACCCTGATTCTCGGAATAAATGGTGATGGGCTTTGGGCTGTGACACTGCACCAAGGGCACTGAATGAGTCCAGAGAACAGCACTGGGACCCCTGAGTGGGATCAGTCCCTGTGTGAAACTGGCTGACACAGTCAGAAGACTGAGGATTTGGACCCAGGGCTGGCTTCATGCTAGAATCACCAGCTGATTTGCAAAGACGGGGCTGACCTTGACAGTCAATGGCTTTCACCACCGACAGAAGCAAATAAGGCTTACATCATCCAAGAGTAATCAATATTTACCCCAGGTGCACTTGAAGAGTCAACAAAAAACCAGGTAGCTGACATCATATTTATTTGGAATCACTCTGGAAATGGCAAATGACCAGGAGTGGCCTTATGCTCATTCAGCAGAAATCAGCCAGTCATTTACTTAATATCTAATACAAAGGCAGGAAGGTGGTGATAGAGACCATGGTGGGGGGCACAGAAGAACAGGGGTCTGTGACCTCAGAGACCGTCTGCTTGGGAAGAGGAAACAGATGCCCCTAATAATAATAATAACACATAAAAAACAAAACACCTTTGCTAATGTGTCATCTCTCATGTCCTTGACCTCAGCCCCTCGACCTTCCCCTTGTCCTCTGAGAAAATACAGCAGGGCAGCCAAAGGCTTGATTTGACTCCTGCTACACAGCTGGCTCTTATGATGGCCTGGGGTATATAACTTGACCCTTCAGATTCTTCATGTCACCCTATAAGCGGGACACACTGTAGTAACAACTATCACAGTCACAAGAATGGAAAGAGACAGTGCATGGTGGGACTGGGCACAGACCTGACTGATAATGTGTTTAAGGAATGGGAGTCTAAGACCTCTTTTCTCTCCAGATTTGTCACACTTTGTCCCTGGATTCCTACTCAGGTGGCCTCACTCTAAACAAACTGGCCCCGGAGCCTCTCCCAACCTCCCTCTTCCACCTGCCCTCCCCACCTGGGCACTCGCCCGCCCAACCTGGCTCTCAGAATGTTCTCTCGACCTCCAACTGGCCACACACCACAAAGCTCAGGAGCCACGGAATCTTCCCGTTAAAACAATCCGGTAGATGACGGTGGAAACCACTGCAGACGTTTCTCCTAATGGAGGGTCTGATATGTCTCCGATTTTGTGCTTTTAAAGATGTTACTTTGAAACTTCCCGATAAAAACACACTTCAAATAACGACTTCTCTCTTCTAACTTCATGTCATGACACATACTGAAAGTAACATTTAAAAATTCAAACAAAAGAAGATGCTTTAAACTCCTTCAAGAGCTTCCCTGGTGGCGTAATGGTTAAGAATCCGCCTGCCAATGCAGGGGACACAGGTTCCATCCCTGGTCTGGGAAGATCCCACGTGCCGTGGAGCAACTAAGCCCGCGAGCCACAACTACTGAGCCTGCACTCTAGAGCCCAAGAGCCACAACTACTGAAGCCCATGCGCCTAGAGCCCGTGCTCCGCAACAAGAGAAGCCACCACAATGAGAAGCCCGTGCACGGCAACGAAGAGTAGCCCCCGCTCGCCGCAAACAGAGAAAGCCCGTGCGCAGCAACGAAGACCCAACGCAACCAACAATAAATAAATAAATTTAAAAAAAAAACTAAAAAAAAAGAAGTCCCTCAAGATAGCTGAAGAGGAGACCCCTTCTTTCACCTGGAGGCCGCAGACGTGGCCTTGCGCTGTCCTGCACTTACCTGACCTGCCAACCAGTGGTCTCTCCCAGGTGGCTCTCCCCTTTTATCTGTGACAATCCTGAGTTCTTCCTGTTAGGTCACACAACTCCTACCTGGCCAGCTTCCTACCTGAGCAGCAGCTGCTCTTTTCCTGAACAAACCAGAGCCGTTCAGCTGTGCGTCCTGCTGCTTCCCTGACTCACAATGACTCCCTCCCCACCTGCTCTAATCCTGCCCATTTCCTGCACAAGGTCTGCTCTGAGTTGCTGTGTGCCCCTAACGGCCTTTCTCCATGGTCCCGGGATTTGTGGCCACTGGGTCCAGGCCTCGCCCACTGGGCTTCAGGCTCGGGATGCCAGGGCCACCTTACACCCTAGCCTGGTGCTGGCACCTTTTATTTTGTTTCAGCTGGACTCTAACAACAGCAAAAATATATGATTGGGAAAACTTTACTGAATGGGCCCAGCACTGTGCCAGGGCTGGAAGGTGAAGAATGAGAAGTCAGTCCCTAACTTCAAGGATATGAACTACAAAAGGACTTTCTCAAAGGGAACGTGGCATTATTCCCTGGACAACGGAAAGCATGGAGGAAAACTGGGTTGCTCCAAGGCACAAAGCATAATTATGAAGTCTGTCAGTTCAATCAAATGCTTTTAGTGTGTAGTGAATTCAAGATAAAATAAAAAGATACCATTTGATAGCAAAATCTAGAACATATGATTTTGAAATAAAGAAAACAAACCCCAGAAATCTCTGGGCAGGATTTAACCAACTGTACTCTATTTTTATGGAAAAAGCAAACAAACATATGATCGTCGATTAAGCCAAAGGTTGGTTTCTGGATGTGGCACAGAATCTGGGCAGGTGGCCTAATCCCTATAGCATCTGTGGTGTGACTGTGGCTCATGGGGATGCCTGAGGCATAAGCAAGACTTGTGAAGAACCAGAATGGAAAAGAATACGCAGAAGGATATACGCGGGTCTATTTTTAGCTGAATCACTTTTCTGTACAGCAGAAATTAACACAACATTGTAAATCAACTACACTTTAAAAAAATTAAAAAAAAAAATCAAACAAACAAACCGACAACAAAGAGCTACAGTGCCATCAGAGAGGCATTTGTGTGAAGGGCACTGTGTTAAAATAAAGTCCAAACAAAAATATTTCAGTTCCTTAAAAGCCATTAAATCATGTTATAAACCTTACATGCCGGATGACAGATGTGGGTTTGCTGCAATGCATGCTGGGTCAGACCACCCCATCTCCCTCTGCCGAGGGCCAAGCCCCACTTACTTTGGGTCTCGCAGTCCACACAGTGGGAGTTCCCTCGGATGTTCCGTATCGACTGCAAGGCCATGGCCTCACTCTGGCTGGTCAGTCGGGACTGGCATACAGGGAGACATACAAACGCAAGATATGAGAACTCCGAGAAAAAGGTATATACCTGCTGATAAAGCCTGGGAAACACCAAACAGATGGTAAGCGAATATAACACGAGGGCAATTTCAACAAGGGACTCCTCTTTAGACGTCTTTAGGATGGAGCCTAGTGGATGGAGAACGGATCGGCACTACCTGTTAAGATGCGTCAGATGAGAGACTCATGCCCTAAGACACATCTCGTGACTCCTCGTCAGGAGACCACACGTGTGTGTGGCTGGGGGTGTTTATGCTTCAACGTACACTTACTTGTCTTCTCTAAGCAAGTTAGAAAAACACAGAGAGGGGAAAAGAGGAACATAAAAATTATAAACTATCATACGGTTAAGTTTTATTAACATTGTGATATCTATTCTTCTGGCCTTTTTTAAAAAAGCACATGTATACAGATAGATGGGCTTAAAAAAAAAAAAGCCAGCGCGGTGTATGTTGCTTTGGAATCTGCCTTTTCAGCCTAATGACATAGTGTCACCTCTCAATGCCATCACATAGTCCCTGGCACGATTTTATTTAATTTTATTTATTTCTGATGTGACGGATATTCAGAAGTTTTGTTTTTCTATATGTTTAAGTTTGATTTTGGAAGGTAGCTATTACCTATGTTACTGATTTTTCAGTCTTTCAGCACCAAGACTCCTTAGGAAAAGGGTCAGAGCAACTCTGGCATCATTTTAAATGGCTGCATAATATTCCACTAATGATGACTTAGTTACAAAGTTTTCTTTGGTGGACATTTAGACTGTTTCCAATTTTTGTCTGCTATCAACAGTGCTGTGAATATGCTTATTGCTAACTCTTTGCACAAATTTGTGATTATTGACTAAGGATGAGTTCTTCAAAATAGGAGTACCAGGTAAAAGGATGTACATGGTTTTAAGGCTTATGATGCATACATTTAATATAATGGCTAAAGCCAAATAAATCCCAGAGGGCTCTTAGAATAAGCTTGATTTTTGTGTAAAAATTATTCACAAATGGAACCATCTTATGTCAAACGGTTTGCTGTGAAACAATTGCTTACTACTTAATCATAAACTATAATTTATTAATTGCTACTGTCTGATTAGCATAATGCATCATTGGGGTTTTATTCCCTGTGGTCAGATGCCCAAGTATTCAAAGTGTGTTTAACAATTTCTATTGGCATCTGGAGTGTGCGTGTGCACATACAGAGATGTGTCTGTCTGCCTCTGTCTACCTCCATAATCTCTAGGGCATATGTATGTATATCTACTATTGCTCCCAATTCTGAATCATCCACGGAGAG
Source organism: Lipotes vexillifer (assembly GCF_000442215.2). Lineage (NCBI taxonomy): Eukaryota > Metazoa > Chordata > Mammalia > Artiodactyla > Lipotidae > Lipotes > Lipotes vexillifer. Next base: position 1,979,894 of record NW_006790710.1, on the reverse strand, counting down.
CTAGAACACCTTACAGCCCATTCTCAGCTGAGGCTGTATTTTCCCCTCCAGCTATTCCTTGTGGATATTATTTCCATGCTGTACACCGTCACACCTGTTCACCAAGCGCCCAAAGTGCTCAGTGAGTCCTTCTCTCACAGAGAACTCTGGCCTTTGATGGCACACATCTATCGAGAGGAGAGAGGCAGCATTTTAAGGCTGGTGTTTGCATCAGGCCGAGGTGACGCTGTCTGTTTTCACAGAGAGCTGGGAGGCATCTGGCAAGGGTGTGAAACAGAAAAGGCCAGTGCCGTCCCCCACCTTCCTGAATCCGATGACCTGGCATACATTCAGGGTCTGACTTGAGATACTGTGATTTTACGCAAAATTTGGAGATGCGTTTGTCTGTTCAGCCACACATGCCCTCCCAACGCCTGTTCTGAAACCGAGTTCCTGAGCTTTGTGGGTGACAGGTGTCCTCAGTCCCCATGGACAGGAGATGCGGAAGCATCCTGAGTTTGCTCTTTCAGAAGTCACATCTGCAGCCGTGACTCAATAAAGCCAAGGTGCTCAGAAATGAAAGGCCCTGATTCTCCTCACTGTGGGTATAAAACATCTTTAAAAAAGAGAGGCAAATTACATTATAATAATAATGACTGTGGTCTGGTTTACCCTGGTTAAAGAGGGTAATAAAATAAGACACTCCATCTTTTTGAAAGACAGACTCCCTTCTTAATGACAAAGCTGAACATAAATCATTGGCAGAAATTTCTTTAAATGGTTACAAATGAAATTGCAGGTTGGAAGGCAATGTCCTTTCTCCTGGTTTCTAGTTGTTCACAGTTTGAAAAATCAAAATGCTCTCCAAGACTTTAAAGTGTCCCAGAGAAGGGGTTAAAAATATCCAAGCATTAAAATAATGATTTTTGAAGGAATCTCTGATGGGAAAAGGGAAATGAGAAAAATGACCTTTGTATAAGGAATATCATTGGGCAGTAATTCAGAAGATGCAGGTTAAAGTCTGCTTTTCCTGGCTAAACAAATGCAAAAGAATTAACTCTAATTGAATAAACCCCATACCAGGCTTTATCAACAGAATTTAGAAAATGGACATTTTAATCTTCCCTAAGCTCTTTGCATGCTCATATATGTGCATGCACTTTTCATCGAAGCCTGTACTAAGGGTCAGTTTTCTAACTTGACGTGGATTTGAATTTGAGACGTTTATGAGAATGGAACGGGTGCCTCCTCGTAAGTCTGCACTTCTTTTCCTGAGGGTATTCAGCCTAAAGCAAAAATCAGTGTGAACAAAGAAGCCACAAGGGTCCAAAAGATTCTATGATCTCCAATAAAAGGTCAATACTTTACATTTGGGATGAGTCGAGAGAGCAAAGATTTAAAATGGGATATTCTGCCATCTGAACGTGGTTAAGCTAGGCTACTAATCTATGATACAGGACACATATCGACACGGTTTTTTTTTTTTTTTTATCTTTGCAATTATTTTGCTTTCTGCTCAGAAACATTTAAGGGTCTCACCCGATGCTCTCCCCTCCCCCACCCATTTCCGTTTCAGGATCAGCCGCTCTTGATTTTGGTGGTGGGGCCTTGGGGGGGCGCGGCAGGCTGCTCCGGGTCTTACCTTATTCTTGCTGCTCTCGCACGACTGTAAGCTGGCGAGGATCTGACTCTCGATGGCCTGGACCCACGCGTCTCGCTCCTCGTAGGTGGTGGCTTCAAAGTGCCACGTCTGGCCAGTAAGGGACACAATGATAAACTCAAAGTTTTCTTCTTGTTCTGAAACACAGAGTGGTGGGGATGAAGAGTTTAGCTTTCATGAGATCACGGCCCCTCTGCCAGCCCTCGGTCATGAAAGTGCCTTTGGGTTCAATCGCGCCTGCATGGGGCCGAGGCACACACAGGACCGGCCGCCCCGCAGCGGAGATCTGAATCTGCAGACCTCCAAACACTCCAGATTTGGCTCCTAAAGCCAGCATGGCTTAGCTAGGTTTCAATCAATGCTCAGGGGATGAGGAAAAATGAAAATCAGCGTGTGATGTCAGTGTCTCTGTGCTGGGCACAGATGAAGCAACTTAGGGACGTAATATTGTAACTCGTGGCCGGCTGCTGAAATTGACAGTGGGATGAAAATCAAGTGAACGCTGCTCATCTCAGGGTACAATTTAATTTCTTCATAAGCACCTGTGCGCCAATCCACAGATACACGGCGGCAAAGAGGGAGGCCTGAGGACGGCTGTCCTTTTAGGGCAGAAGGGGGAAGGCTTTAGTCTGGAGGAGCGAGTGAAATTCCAGGCGATTTGAAGGGGCCACTGTGTACCAGGAAGGGGGGTCCTTACGTTCAAATCCTGCCCTGCCACTTGGCATGCTGGAGTCTGGACAAGTTCTCAACCCGTGCTGGGTTCATTTCCTCACCCTTAAAATGGGAGGGGAAAGCTGCCTTCGTTTGCTGTGTTTTCCACTGGCTAAATGACGTGCACTAGCTCAGGCCCACGCTGGGCGTGGCCCCCGGAACACCCTCCGTGAGCGCTGGTGTGCGTCCCCTGTTCTGATCTACCCTCCTGCCTCTGCCACGGAATGAAAGGCAGAGGAGGGGCCACGTGCAGACAGCGTAACCAGCCACAGGTAACCATGAAGACGTCTGGAGCTGGACTTTTAGGCACCAGCATGTCTCACGTGATCGGCAGTCTCCCATCACTTGTTGCTGAGCCAGCTGCATCATGATCCCCTGGCGAGCAAGTGTTACTAATAATGTGAATAACCTACTGCTCACCCAGCTGACCTCTGCGTTAGTCAATCACCTCTGTCACCCACACTTGGCTTGCTCGCATCTGCACAAACCTCCACCTTCCACACTCTTGGGTCCTCTAGCCTGTGTCCCCAGCACTCCTCATGGCCCCTGACCTCTGCAAGGCTCCGTGCTGCCGGGTTGGCCCCGCCCCTTCTCAAGGCCCTGCCTCACTGGGAGCCCTCGGCCTGGCCTCCGAGACAAGGATGCTCCCTCAGTCTTCGAAGCAACTGCAATCATCTCCAGACGCCATCTCCTCCTCCCCTTTCGTCTCAGAAGAGAAACAGCTCCCACTACTGTGGCTGAGAGCCCCTCCCACCTGACCCCACTGATCTGGGCAGGTGGGGACAGGATGCTTGTGTCTTTGTCAAGCACACCCGGGTCTGGGGAGCTGCTCCAACACCGACTGCCACAGAAACAGGGCCGTGCCACCTTTTCATGAAATCTTTATGTACCCTGATAACAACAGTATCGTGTTCTAGGTGAAATCCGCATTGCTGCTCTTCTAGAATTCAACCTGCTGGCGGGCTGGGCCTCAATCTGTGGAACCTGTTCTCAACAGCACGTGCAGGAAGGTCAGGGACTCTCCTATCAGTGCGTCCAGCCTCACGGCGGGTAACGTTTCTCCAGCAAGAGGGTCCACGGCCCCCATCAGCTTCTCAAAGCTCTGTGACTCTCCCTGCAGCTGTTAAAAGCTCCCGGGACGGGGGTGCATCGTGGGGCTGTGGAAAAGCAGGCGTGGAGCGCAGGCCCACCCCCCGAAGGGGGCCAAGCAGGGCGTCACCTGGAGCGGACCCGGGACAGCTCAGGGAAGGGGCTGAACGAGATGGTCCCGGTCCCCGAAGGGGGAGAGAAGGGCAGCTGGGATGCAACCGACACACGGAGACAGGAAATCTCTCTTTCAAGAAACAGAGTGGGATAAAGATATTTTCATATAAAAAAACTGAAAGAATCAAGAGCCCTTCCCTAGAGGAACTGGTAAAAGACACACTTCAGAAGATTCTACAAAGGTCTGAACCAGATGGGTTAGGGAGCAAATGGATAAATATGGAAATACACCTAAATAAAAATTATATCAAATACTACTTTTCTTATCACGTCTAATTTGGGGAAGGTGCAAAATACTAGAGAAATGAAAGTGGACATGGGGACCCTGGAGTTAAAATGCCCTAGGACTTTGCATTGTCCCACAGGGGAGTTAAGAACTAACTTCAGACTCTGGTAAACTAGGTACACGTGAGAAAATACCAGGGTTATAACCTCTACGAGAAAAGAAGGAGAATGTATGACAAAGAAGGAAAATTTAGTTAAAAATATGATTAAAATCTTTCATCAAACTAGGAATAGAAGGGAATCCTCTTGCCGTAGACAAACAGTACGTATCCGAACCCACAGAACCACTATTCTTAAGGAGGAAATGTTAGAAGCTATCATTTCACACCAGTTCAAGGGCTCTCAAGGCCAAAATGTTCACGGTACCAGCCCTTGTTCAGCCCTGCTGGCCGGCGCAGTGAAACAAAACAGCGAAGTGACAGATCCGGAGACTGGAAAGATAAAAGACACCAAACCGTCATTCACAGATTACAAGGTTGCTTACATAGGAAACCCCAAGGAATCTACAAATGTCGAGAAGTGATAGTAGCAGTTAGTAAATGGGCAAGATTTAAGACCAGTATAATGAAACGTTAACTGCATTTCTGTACACGAGGATCTAACAGAAATCACGTTTAAAATATATGTTTATAAATTCATTTCTCTCCATCTGTGAGGTAGGGAAAGAGAGATG
>NW_006790710.1:1960311-1975313 GCF_000442215.2 Lipotes vexillifer | reverse complement strand
CAATCTCTGAGGTAGCAAAAGAGAGATGCAAAGAAATGTGAACAAGCCAAATAATCCCCTAAAAGTGACAACACAGAGGATGACTCGGAACCCGTAGTCTCTGGTAACAGGTGGTAAAGAGACGACTCCAAACTGCGTTCGACGTGATGGATTAACCCAAGCTCGTGAGTGGCCAGAGAGGTTTCATGCTCGTCTCTGAGATGAAACCCTGGCTGATCCACTAACAATAATGAAACACCAGGAAGGCTCAAAAGATCAAAAAGATGCAGGACATCCCGTGCCCCCGGCCTGGTGGAGAGCAGCTCATGAGAAAAGGTTGGGATTGGAAAGGTGAGCCCCGTGAACACAACTGGATGACCCTGGAAAGCACAGCCATGTTTCACATCCTGATTAAGAACCAGCTGTGCAAGCACTCCGCACTTCCTTCATCTGAGACAGTTTCCTTGGGGGGGGGGGGGCAGTGGGGTGACTGTCAGTCTGGAAAGGCACACAATCATACGAATAACAAAGAGGGGAATCAGAACCTACGGTCCCAATACTTCGGTGACCACGTCAGCGGCATCAATAAGCGGTGATGGCCGTGACTGTCTGTGTACGAGTTGTCTGCTTCTAAGGGCTCTGAAGCGTGCACATGTACTCAGGTACGTGTCAGGACTTGTGGTCAAGGCTCTTCACGCTATAGTAGCTCACTATGCAGTGAAACACTGACCAAGCGTTCTTTTGCGAAATATTTATTGTTTTAACCGAAGGGCTTGGCCTAGCCCTGGAGAGGCAGGAGACACTCCTCTCCAGTCTTGTCCACGCAGGGTCCGGCAACAGCTCCCAAACAGAAAGGCCTCTGATGGTGCCTCTGTTCCTGGGCTGGCCTCTCCCAGGCGCGCCACATTGAGGGGCTCCTTGGTGAACTGTGGATGCGAACATCAGGGCTACCTGGAGGACAGGGGCCCAGCTCACCATGGAGAAGGCAGGGAGGAGGGGATGGAACCGCCCCCTAACACCGTTTCAGTACAGAGGCAGCCCCACAGGGGTGCTACTCCAAGCCTTCTTTTAGATTTCAGGCCCCGGTGAAGATGTCTTTATAAGAAGCTAGGATCCCCCATTTCCTGAGTAAGGGATTAAGATCTGGGCATGGAGTTTAGTTGTAATCACTCTATACCACCGGCATCAATGGAATCCAGCTGATGCTTAAGTTTTCGTGTGTTTCCCAGGGTACTGTCTGTATGTGGCTTTTTTTTTTTTTTCTTTTTGAGGGAGGGTAATGTGTTAACACTTACAGATACAGTTAGAGTTTCAGAACGAAATTATACCTGCCTTATGACTTTCCTCTGCCTCCTAAAATCAAAAAAAAGAACAAGGATTATAGAGAAGTTGCATTTTTAATCATGTTACATATGACTTCCACGAAGGACTACTTGTTTCTTTGTAATGAATCTACTGCATGGAATAATAAACATAAAAAAGAATACTACTGGTCTCCAAGTTCGTGTCAGAAAAAATGCTAAGGACGTCACAGGCATCATCTCATTTAGTTTGATTATTTTCCTCTCTTAAGGTGGCCAGCAGTGCTTTCTCTGTTTCTCAAAAATAAAACAGTAAAAAAAAAGTTCTCCTAGGGTGTCCAGCAGGAGACGGATGGGTCTCCCCACTTCCCCGTGACCTTTTCTGTTATTTCCCCTCGTTCCTGATGTCAGAAGAGCAAGCTGTCAGGGTCTTTGAAGGTAATTTCCCCAGAAACCCCTAAGCAGCTTGTCGCTAGTGTCATATTTCTTTTTAACTGGTCACGTCTGGAGAATGCTAGGGGACATGATGCCATGGGTGTGGCAGTCTAAGCTGGGGACATTCCAGCTTCCATCTTCCTGCGTATCTGGCTCTGTAGCCAGTGATTGGTCTGCACGGGAAGGAAGAACGGTCCCAGCTACACCAGGACAATCAGAGCATGGGAGGTTCTTGGCCACTGATCTGTCCTAGTGGGGGGCACATCATCCAAATGTCCCACTCCAGGTTTTCTTATCTGAGCTGGGGTCGCAGAGCCTCCTTCCTCTTATCTCGGACTGAACAAGACACAGCTCACAAGTTATCCACGGGAAGGAAAGCCTGTGCTATCTAGGCCACTATCTGTGGACAGGTAAGAACACTGCTGACCAGCAGACAGAAGCAGGGATGGGACAGACCCGATACCTGCCAGGTCCCTGGGTCCCTGCAGCCAGCCCAGCTGCCTGTCCTTACAGTTGGATTGGATAAATTAATCCATTCTCTCTTCTTTTTTTTTTTTTTTAAACCTAAATCCCTTTATATTTCGATCACTTCCAAATCCAGTTCTAACTAATCCAGTGGAGAAAAGATCTATCCCTGATGGGAGCCTCCAAGCTGCTGCCTGGTCATCTTCTTCAATCAACACCTGGCAAATCTCTAGATTTAACCCTGGCTTATATTTCTGTATCATGGCACTGACCATGAACACTCATTAAGTAAATAGTACATCTGGGGACCTAAATATTACCCCTTCTTCTGTGTGGACAGAACATTCACAACACAAGCTCCTCCTCATGTTCAAACAAGAATTTCTATCAGATGATACAGCCCTATTCAAACCACCAGTGGACCAGAAGGATCCCATCACATTCTGAAGTGACACTGTGATGCTATTTTAGTATCAGCAACTAGATAAAAAAATGATAAAAATAATAATTGGCAGTGGGGGGCCAATCAGTCAGAAAGACAGACGGAGCATTACTCTCCAATGTTACCCTCACTTAAAATGTGAAGAATGAGAGCTCAGAAGGTGAGGACGAACAGTGGCTACGTTTCAAGTGGTCTCGGTTCACTGACACAAACCGACTCTTTGTGACAATTACAGCAGCTTATATTTAATACATTCTGTAAAAATAGAATTCAGGCTGTAGAAATTCCTGATGACATCTACGTGACAGGAGGTTTCTTAGTTTTAGATACACAGGTGATCATCAAAATTCAATCCCCCAGATTCCCCCCATCATAAAAAATCAAAGCCCGCCACACCCAGAGCCCGAAAAGAAAGAACCGTGTTGTTGCCCAGTGTGACATTCCAGGGCTTAGTGGTTTAATAAAGTTCTGTGATTGGGCTCATAGGGATTTAAACAGTTTTCCGTGTTTAACGGTTAGCTGTGGAAAGGTCCACTATAATAGTATTTTAGCACCATGAACCTGTCGAAATCAACCTGCCCAATTATTCCAAACGACATTAATAACACCGGATATTACACTAATTGCGTCCAGCTTCTATGCAGACGAGGCCCCGTGGGGCTAATTTCGCCTCCTTAGGGGCAAGCAACTCAGCCACCAGACTGATTTCACAAGGAATCCCTCCTCATTACACAAGTCCGGGCTGTCAAACTTTTTTTTTTTAAAGGTTAATGGGCCAATCAGTCATCAATTATTTTTGCGGAATCCTAGCAGTCAAAGGGTTAAAGGGCTAAACACAGCTGCAACTGATTTACATTTGGAGGTTGTTTTCAACAGGAGACATCTGACAAGGGTGCCTTTTGGGGGAGTGGGTGGAAGAGGAGAGAGACGGACAGATGCGTACCTCTGTCTTGAGGGGCAAGAGATTTGGGACCAGAACCATTGCCCTGTACTTGTGCAAAGGCCGAGGATCCGGACCCTTACGCCCATTTGATGCACAACGGCTCAAAAACGCCTGCGAGATGCAGGTGTACTGTGTACGGTGATGCTGAGATTTGTTTCTCTTCGGAATTTACAAGAACCCAAAGTGGCTGCAGAGGTCACTCATCCCACTTTCTTCGTTGGCAGGATGAGGAATCTGGGTCCACGTTCCTGGGCTCCCCTGCAAACCTGGAACCCAGACCCGGATGCCTATTTCTGTCCACGAGGCTAAGTGTCCTTCCCAACACATTTAATGACAAACATGACGAAAACCTGTTATTTAAATGGTGCAGAGATGACAGTGTCCAGCACGGAGGGGCCGTGTGCCCACTGGCAGAGGTGGCCAAAGGGTCCACCAAGCCCAGAGGCTTCTAGATGGCCACCATTAAAAAATGATCTGACCATCGAATAGCCAAGGATCGCAGGGAAATCGCTGTCGTCTCCACCTGTGACTTCTGTTGTCGCAGAACTGGGACTTTTGTTTTAGGGTACAGCACAGCACCCTGATGATACAGCAACTCAAACCACTGGTCAAGGGGCTTTTCCTCATTAACGGGTTTCTCCCCGTTTCTGCCTGAATCTCCCCATTCTCTTTTCTTTGTGTCCTTGGGGTTTTGGGCTCCCATTTTTGGGGTCCTCACTCACGCTTTTGGGGCCTTTCCCACTCTGCCATCTACTAACTGGGGCCGAGCTGCCCATTTCACCCTGCTGGTCTCAGCTCTGTGGTCCAAGGAGGTGCCAGCAGGGACTGACTGGGATGACAAAGTCATGCTGTCCCTCCCTTTCTTCTGCCAGGGAAGACCTTCATCACTGACCCCAAAGGGCCTGAGGGAGCCTCAGAATCCTTCCTAGCACAGTTCTCCAGGTAGCCACTATCAATTCATCTAAGTTGGAAACCGAGATGGAGTGTGTTTGCTATTCTGCCCCCTCCCCAGGTCGCCCACTATCTACACCCTTCGAGATTACGCCAGGCTTGGTCAAACAGAGCCCCAGGCTTTCATGCTAATTCTGAAGAGTCCTACAATTTGTGAAATACTTCCTGCTTTCAAAGCATATATTAAATAAGCACGTGGCTTAGATATTTTGCCCAATTATGATGAAAACGACACACGTTTAAGATTTCAGCCCCAAACCCACCACAATACTGAAAGTCAGTTTTTATTCATTTTCGATTTTTCCTCCCATTTTTGTAAGAAAAGATAAATGTGAAGGATTTGCTCCAGGACCGTGCAGAACCAAGACCTATGGCAGAAAAGTAGGAAGTTTAAAAAAATGCCCTCTTCCACTCGAGTTGTTCATTTTTAACAAAAAGAAAAAGAAACCATTATTTTCTGGTCTTTATAAACACACACAGGTCATGGTTCTTGGGTAAATATTTTTGCAAGCTCTCAACCTGGTAAATATCTTTGTTTAGCAGCCCAGAGTCCAGCGGAGGTGTTGTCCTGTGGTTTAATTTAGGACAAGAGTAGAATTAATTCTGTGAAGAAGCAAGACCCCAGAGGAGGCCACCGGGTTAGGGCTGTTTACTGCTAAATGTTATCACAGGAAGATCCTCATGAAACACAAAGGAAGTTTTGATTTTCCAAGCATATTAGACAGAGGCGGGAGGGCAGCCAGAGAACCACGCAGCACGAAAGCTGCTGCTTCCAGAACCATAGGGGGCCACGTGTTCCCTTAAATTAAGGAGAGTGTCTAAAATAAAATTCCTGAAAAAAAATAAATGATTGGATCCCAAACTGAAAACCTCTCAGGAGGCAGAAGACGGATGTGTTAACATGTTTTCTGGCACCTGCTCAGGCCCAGGCACCCCGGGAAAGCTCGAGGCCCAAGCTTTCGGTTTAGAAAGAGAAAAACTGGAGGCCCCTGTTGTAATTTTACCTGGTTGCTCTACATGCTTTACCATTTGTTACTCATTCTAACTTACACTCATCACTTTTCAGAGGTCTCCCGCTCTCCTAATCACAGGGACATGGGGCCCAGGGCCCTTCCTCTGCTCAGAGCCTGGCGGGGGGGAATGGGGAGACTTGGACTGGCAGGTTCCAGAACCTTCCACGCTGCCTCCACCCCCAGCTCTTCTCTCTCGGTTGCGGCTCAGCGCGTGGATGACTGTCAATCTCATCATTCTTTTAAAAGTTGAGGGCTGGAAATATCCGCAATCCTGCATCTCTCCCCAGAAAGTCGGTCCTGGAGCTAGTGCTCAAAGGGTTTCTTTCCTAAATCTGAATTTATCTGCATGAGATCTTAACCTGTGCCATTCATGCTTGACGAGTGCTGGCTTTGGCCCATCTTGCTCTGCCTGCATGGACACATTCCACAGGCCTAAAACCCGTGTGCTCCACGCACTGTGTTCCTGGAGATGGTTTTCCATGACGTAAGCATTTGTGACAGTTTCACAGCAACCGCCGCGGTCACCCTCGCCGTGTGCCCAGCTCCCTGGTAAGGGCTTCGTCCGCCTCTCTCAATTTCTTCGTCAATTGTCATTCGAGGTAGCTTTTACGGTCTCTGTTTCGGAGAAAGAAAACTAAGCAGGGGAGGAGACACCCAGCAACCCCAGTAATTTACACAGCTCGGAAGTGGCAGAGCTGGGATCGGACACAGGCATACTGGACTCAAAGACCCAATTTCTACATCTGACGGTTCTTTGGAGGATGAGAGTAAATGCAACTGGGAAGGGCAGTGAAAAAAGTCTGGGAAAAAAGAAGTTTGATTTTTAAATCCCATCTTACATTTTCAGGGGCAATGTTTCCTGCCGAATCTCTGCTCCCCACCACGTAAATGACGCTCAAGCATCTGAATCTTCTTTGCTATAGAGACTCTCTGGCACTCCTGACACTAGGAGCAGTGGTAGTGGCGACTGTGGGCACCGTGTTACCCGCCTCTGGATAGATGACCTCACTGACTGCCCCCAGTTTACAGATGGGGAGACTGAGGTAGAGAGCGGGCACAGGAATGACCCCAAGGTTAGAGCTAAGAAGTGGGGACGTGAGAACCAGACCAGTACCATCTGCTCAAGAGTCTGGGCTTGAAACCACTGCGCACACCGTTGCTCACAAACCCAAGGATGCACGGCTTCTGATCAGGAACCAGGGTTTGACTGCAAGTATGTGAATGACTTAGGGTGAGGAAGAGCCCAGCCCGAGCGTGGAAGGTGGCCTCAGACGGTGGCCCCGCACAGGCCTGCAGGCACACAGGGCTTGGGGAAAGCTGCTGGGGTCTGGGGTGGGCACTGCATTTGGACACCACAGAGTCCTTCAGAAGGACAGCATGACTCGTCACACCAGCTCAGGCCTTTTTCCTCCACTGCGGTGGCAGCTGTCTGCTTGGCGTCATGGTCCCGACGGGGATGTGTGCTGCACGTCCATTGCCGAGCCCTCATCTGGGCTTCAGCTGCAGCTCTGACCCGAACACCTAGCCCACCTGCCACGGTCTCCACGTGCCAGTGTGCCTTCCCGGGGCTCCTGACTGCCCCCTCTGTGCCTTGGTTTCTCCTTTTGTAAAAGATCAAGGACACGATCTCTCTTAGGGGTTACCGGGGAGCAACACGACAGGATGCCAGGAAGTCTGAGTACTCAGCCCTGCAGCCCGTCATGACTCCGAGACCCCTGAATCCGACGTAGTCTCGCACTCCACTAAACCCGCAGGGTACCCAGGGCCTCGCTGGAACTCCTCCCTCACTCTGCATCAGGATCTCTGCCTGACCCCCCTGGGCTGACTGTCAGCCCGTCCCCTCCACCTGCCTGGGGCCCAGCATTGGGTACCCACACTGTGGCAGGAACCCAAGACCTGGGCAGGCTCGTCACCGGCTCAGGAGGGATAGTGTGATCATCATCTGTAATTTAACTGGACTGGAATGAGGTGGACGTCTCAGATCTGTGACTGTGGACACCGTGGGGTGGAGAGAGCATCACGGAGCTAGGCCGGCCATGGGAAAGGCCTGCTCTCATTTGCTCATACAGAAGGGATGGTCTTGGCCATCTGGTGGAGGAAGAGGGTGCCAGCCCTGACCTGGGCCCGAGGGACGAACGATACCCACCACGTGTGTTCTCCAAAAGGAGACTCGTGTTTCTCCACGGTGCGGCCTGTTTGGCAACACTGTGTCTGGCACCTCTGCGTTCATCCATCTGGGCCACCACACTGTGGCAGGGGACCCCAAAAAGGCTTCACAGGCCTGTCTCTGGGGCAAGTTCCAGACCCAGGGACACGGACTCTACGAGCAGGGCTGAGTCGGGACTCTGGGCTATACTGAACCCGGCTGGTACTTGCGTGGCGCGGCCTGTTGGATGCATGCAATGTGGGTGGGCCTGACACCCCAGGAAACGCCCCTCATTCCCCAATACATCTCTTCTTTACGCATTTACGCTTCATCACATGCCGTCTTCTGCAGGACCATGGAGGAGCTAAAACACCCCGGAAGAGTCTGCTGTTGGCCCACCTCACAGTGGGTGATGGTCCGCCCTGTCCCCAGCGGCGCAGGGAAGGAGAGGCCTGAGGACACCCGCACAGAGTCTGTGTGATCCCTCCTGGGCGACGCTGCTCACAGACCGCCAGCCGGCCGCCCTGCCACGCGTCCTTCTACAGAACGTCCACCTTCTGCTCGGGTCTGAGAAAAATGTTTCCAGTGGAGTCGAACATTCCCAAGTCCAGCCTCATCCACCCGATTTGATACACATTTTCCTCGTGGCTTAGGAGGCAGCTACGAATTGGAGAATCACAGCATAAACAAACTTTCCATCGCAGTCCGCAGGCTTCCGAGATGGAAAAGTTAAAGTTGCATTCTTGTGGAAGGAACTTAAATTTCACCAACCCTGGGAAAGAGCTGAATTGTTGTAACAAAGATTTTAAAATTAGGGCAATACAATACACACAAATGAGGTTTCCAGCTTGGTTTCAGAGATAATTAGCCCTAATGGACAAAAAAAAAAAGGGGAAGAGAAACATATTTTTGTTTGTTTTCTAATCCTGTCTATGTGCTTCCCTAATTAGTTCGGTTTAATTCGTTTTTATCACTCCTGACGTCCATCTTTGACCATTTCCATGAGCACCCAGGAGTGGGTCCTGGAGCTGAGAGACCTGGGCATATGTCCTGTCTCCAGAAGATGGCAGCTACCCGTCCTGCAGAATATCACTTGACTTGTCGAAGCTCCAACTTCTCATCTGTAACCAAGTACCTACCTGGCAGTGAAGATTCAATGAGATAACGTAGCGCAGGGGCCAGATCGTGAACGTAAGAATAAAAGGGCTTTGGAGAAAGACCATCAGGTTCATTTCTTGGTCCTACCTGTCTTTCACCAGCCTGAATCCTCGGGTGAGTCCCGTAACGTCTGGGCTGTTCTCTCTAGATCTGGACTGCGGGGCGTGGACACGCTTCTAGGACAGGGCCTGGCGCACAGCGGGCACCCTCCTCTCTCCCCCCTCAAGTTCTAACTTCCTCTATAAGAAACTCTGGTGTCAACAATATTTTGTGGGTACCTCTGAACAGATTACTCAAGTGGACCAGTTTAAAAACTAGTCCATTTGGGGATGGGTATATTTAGTGGAACACTCAAGGTCTCAGGTTACGACAAAAGTTAGAATGTTCGGGATGTGAATTTTCCTAAAGGATGATTTTATAGACAGAGAAGACATGATGACATCATACAGCAAAAGACTGGAAATCAGAAAGGCATTCTGATAATTTATTTTATATAATTATATGAATTCAGTACTATTATATTGAAAGCTGTATGAAATGAGACTGGATGCAGACAGACATTAATCTTGAAAGAAACCTACAGTAAATGAAGAATGGTCACATGTCGCTTAATTGAAGATTCATAAATGTAATCGAATGCCGAAGAGAAATGAAAGAAAATGTGAAGGAGGCTAGTCATTATTTACTCCAATATCTTCAGGACTGCCTTGCGTAGCTATTGGCCATTGACTAGGGACCCTGAGTGGGTAGTGTTAACCGTATTTACAGATTTCAGACAGCAGAGAGCATCATGGTCCCTCCCCACCCAGGAGGGCTGGGCAGGGCAGTGTTGCAGGTTACCTGGTTGGTCAAGGCTGAGAAGTTCCCACTTCTGCAAACTGTCACACCTGTCGTGAGACACCTCCCCGCCGGCGTCTCCAGGAAGACCCCCATCAGCAAGTCTCGGGGGGGCTGTCTGCCTGCCTCCTCCTGCCCCCCCAGCTTTGTATATAACCACAGGTAAAACCAGACCTCACAAATATTTTTTAAAGGCCGAAAGTCAATAAACACGTTTGTTGTGATAAATGGACACACATACAAAAGAAAAGCATATCTGATAAGGACACAGGGAAGAGAGATGATTATGCACTCTAAGTTGAAACACTAACATTAAAAAATAGTGAATGAGAATACTTAATACCCTTTAAAAGACAACAAGACATAATACTGCATGTGACTGCTTCTAAAATTCTGTTCTTTTTTCTCTCTCATTTTGTCTCTCTTGAACAAATGCTTTGAAAGAAGATACCAGGGGGTCAAGTTCCATTGGTACCTTAACAGACGACAGTTTCCCCTTGAGGAATGAAAAAACAAATTATGATTAAAAACAGGTCTTTAACAAGCCATCGTGAAAATGTAGTTTTGTTTTCCGGATTCATTTTATTTTTTCTTCTGGCTGAGAGCAGGGCTTTCAGTGGCGAGACAGGAGTAATTGTGAAAGGAAGGAAAAAAGGATGGTGATATAAATCAGCAAAGGTTAATGATTGGGATGTGAAGAGGGGGACTTGTTTACAGAAATAGTGTGCAATTTAAAATTTACAAGAGATTTAATGCCACTGCTTGCCAATTGCTAAAACCAACAGCCTAGAAAACAGTGACATTAAGAAAAATATTACAGTTATAATCACCCCCAAATAAGTCAATTAGTGTTAGGGCACGAGCTTGCGATTACTTGACCCATTTGGCTTGCATTTAAGTGAAAAAAAATGTACCCCTATTATCCCGAGATCACTGGATTGTGACCTATTTTGCATCACACGTATTGTACGCCAGCCTCCCTTACAAGGGCTTGGGCTGATGGGGGTGGTTTTCCTTTGCTTGGCATCAAAATAATTCTGACCCTTGACATTTGTAATCATAAAAAAAAAGGGCAATTTATAATTGTGTTGTTTCAAATGAAGGCTGGGGTGGGGGGAAATTCAATCTGCTATTATACAAAAGCAATGACGGCTGTCTTTGGTGAAAAAAGCAACGCACGTCAATTTGTGAACTTTGGCACCAGACGACCTTTAGAAACACAACAATATACTGAATTTACAAGCAACAGCAGGCCATGCAAATGACCCGGGCCTGGCTGCCTCTGTATTAGAGCTGCAGAGAGCATTATGGAGAATGTTTCCACAAAACAAATTAAGACTGTTACTTAAATGTCACGGCACACTATTGTATTTGGCTACAGATCATTACACCTGATACTAACACTTTTAAAAACTGTAATAACTTGGGAAATATTACATTGAGTGCTCACGTGTATAAAGGAAAAGAAAAAAGAGAAGAAAATAGGTTTGGGAAGTAATTTAAACACCACTGCTCTACGACTGCAAGGGAAAGGTCAAAATTTAAGTAAGCTGAAAGGAACATGAATGGGAAAATAAAACACACAAACAAAAGGATGGAAAGACCACGGGAATGACTGTGCAAACACAATCAGGGTGCATGCGGCTTTGGGCGAATTGCATTTCCAGTTCTGCGCTGGAGAGGCAGGGAGGCAGGAAGGCTGGGAGGACCCGGCGTAGAGGGGGAAGGGGCCGAGGGGCGGCGTTACCTTCGGTGTTGGTGCTGCTGTTGTGGATATTTCGCAGGCTACCAACACGGTTTAGTTTCCATGCTTTGCGTTTGGCTGCATCCCGAGAGCAGATAGGGGAGAGGGGGAACAAGAGAGAAAACAAAAAGGAAAAGAAACAGATGAAAAGGGGAGAAAAGAAATGTCCAAGTAGCACGTGACGTCACCTCCGGCCTCCCGGCCGGGCCTCACCACCCCAAAGCACAGAGAAACTCAGGAAGGGCAGAGGAAGGCCAAAAAAGCATCCTTAGCTTTGCACAGAATCCAACGAACGCCCAGGCAAGGGAGCCCATGCACCCCTTTCGCCCTGCTGGGTTCCACACGAGGCTACTCAAGACAGTGCAAAGCTGGTCTTTTCCCTGGGGGCTGGTAGCATCTTTTGAAGGAGCTACGAGGCCGGTCGCCATAAGCCCTCTGATTTGGCAAAACGCTGGGAGCATGTCAAATCAGAAGGGACTCCAGTGATTAGCCGTTCCTGTGTATGCTACAGATGGTGGGTGTGCAACGCCCTCTCCCCAGACGTAGTTTGATCTGGACAGGAACCTACACTAGCAAAACTCGACTACCATCTTGCTGTGGTTGAAGGGTGGTCCATTCTCCTTCCTATGGGGAGGAGGCTGGAGGCTCTGAATGGAGGAACCCACAGAGCACGTGCCTCCTTAAGCTCTCAGCTCACTGAAGAAAGCGTCTGAGAGAAAAAGACAAATACCAGGTTACCCACAGAGCGGCCCTGGGTTCAGAAGTGAAGTGCGGGACAAGTTTAACACGGGCATGACATGCCCACGGCTGACACGGCGCGCTGTGACTAACAGGGGTGAGATGCCCCCTTCCCACCTCCGCGGACCCTCTTCACAGACACCTCCTCACCTCCTCCGCCCTCCCAACCCCCCACTCAGGAATGCAGACACCTGTGGCCAAGAGGCTGCCTCCTGCCAGCCGCCCTTCAGAGGAGACACATTGTAAAAAGCAAAGAGTTAAACAGGGTTTTGAGGAGCAAGTCTTCAGGCTAATGTGACTAAAGATCCAGCCACAGATCCAAGGGCTGGACGGGCAGTGTGGTCGGTGACGGCCACAGTCACCCACGCTCCTGAATAAGGGGCATAATTGGACCATCTGTCTCTTCTGACTTCCACAGGCGGGAAGAGAAACTCGTCAAACCTTGCACGCGGCTTTCATTGGATAACCACTTGTTTAATGCAGGTAAGAAGCGCTCACCTGGCGAGGCAGGTGTGTGCATTTCCACAGGTGTGTCTGAAGCTCACCGCAGAAAGCTAGGCTAACCCACTCGGTCACAGGCTGACCAAAGAACGAGGCATGCACTGGCCAGTGGCCAGCTCTCTCACCCCAAAGCATTCCTGGCTTAGGACAGATTGGCTGTTCTTGCCTTTGGTAGCATTAAGGCCAAAAGACTCAACCTCAACTAGTACGGTGGACGCTTCAGGTCTTCCCAGAACCCCAGACCCCCCGGTCTTCACGAGGGGTTCTGCTGCTAGAGTGAATCTCAAGCACTTTGGTGCACATTGGATTGCTCTGGGGTGACAATATAAGATACACGCGAGAAACAGAAACACGGAAGGGAACCAACGCAATTCCGAAACGGTACTGTATAATCAGGAGGCAAATTTTATGTTAATGAGGGTACAAACTTAGCCGTGAGTTAGCTGTCGCCTGATTCGAAATGAGAAAAAGTGAAGCTATAACTAAACAACTAACAATGACCTTGTGGCTTGAAAACCCAAATAATTTAACAAAAAAATGTCTTGGGAATTTGGGGTTAGCAGATGCAAACTATCATATATAGCATAGATAAGCAACAAGGCCCTACTGTATAGCACAGGGAACTATATTCAATAACCTGAGATAAACCATAATGGAAAAGAATATGAAAAAGAACGTGTATATGTATGTGTAACTGAATCACTTTGCTGTACAGTGGAAATTAACGCAACATTGTAAGTCAACTATATTTCAATAAAATAAATTAAAAAAAAACAAAAAAAGAAATGTCATCTCTAACCTAGTAAGGTTGGTGACTGAGACCCTTCTATAGTATACGCGTCTAAATTTAGTTTTCCGTCAGTGGAGAAGTTTCCCTTATCTCTACATCCTTAAGGTATCTTATCTATACGGTTACCTGTCCCAGGTAACACCACACGTGGCAACGGGAGTTTCAGGTACACCCGCTATTACAAATGTCATTCGAGACAAAGGAAACCTGTCACGGTTTGCGAGTGTTTACTTTGGAAATGTTCAGTGGATATTTACCGGGTTCCTCGTATAACTGAGACGTTCACAGAATTAAGCGTGTGCTTAATTATTTCAACAGCCCGAGCTCTGGCGTCTCAGCCCATGTTTCACAAGTTCCAGAAAGTCGTAGCCACAGAGGCTGCACTCCTCAGTGGAAAAACTTACCTCTTTCTAAAGCATTTACATATAAATAGGCAGAATCTGGGCTGGGCACCTCTGTGCAAGGGAGGGGAGCTCTGGTGCAGAAAACCTCTTTCCTGCCTGCTTTCCGCCTTGCATTTTTCATACCCCAGTCTCCCATTACCATATGGATATATGAGCAGGAAGTGAACTTGCAGCCTGGTTTTCTATTAACCTATTGATGAAATAATCAATTTTAATGTGTAAAATGTCATGCCTTTTTCTTCCTCTTAAACAAATGGACTTTTTCTGGCTGATACCAAGGTCCTGAGACGTGCGTTTGTCTCCTGGGGCATTGATTGCTCTAAGTCCACTTGTTTAGAAGCTTCTCAACGGGAAAATACAATCATATTATCATCAATAAAATCTCTGGTTATGTGCAATGCTGCTGCCTGGATTCACTGCTAAAGGAAACGAAGACACTGCACCAAACGGACCCAGGAATTATCCAACCTGCTGCCGCCGGCTGGATGCCCAGCTCCACTGACCAGCACACGCCATGGCTATCATGCTGGCAGCACCCCGTGACCGCAGGCCTTTGGGATAGACGGTGATTCTTTTTTTTTAAAATAAACTTTATTGTTTAGAGAAGTTTTAGGTTCACAGCAAAACTGGATGAAAAAACACTGAGAGTTGCCATGTACCTGCTGTCCACCCCCTACTCACCCCACACACAACCTCTCCCAATATCAACATCCCACACCAGAGTGGTACATTTCTTAGAATAAATGAACCCACACTGACGCATCATTATTTCCCAAAGTCCATAGTTTACATGAGGGTTCGCTGTTGGTGTTATACTTTCTATGGATTTGAACAAATGTATAGTGACATGTATCCACCATTATAGTATCATTCAGAAGAGTTTCACTGCCCTAAAAATCTTCTGTGGTCTGGCAACCACTGATCTTTTCATTAGTTTTGCCTTTTCCAGAACGTCATATGGTTGGAATCATACAGTATATGCAGCCTTTTCAGATTGGTTTCCTTCGCTTAGTCATATGCATTTAACTTTCTGTGTCTTCTTGTTAATGGCTTTTTTTCTCTTATACTTTTTTTTTTTTTTTTTTTTTTTTTGCGGTATGTGGGCCTCTCACTGTTGTGGCCTCTCCCGTTGTGGAGCACAGGCTCCGGACGCAC
>NW_006790710.1:1923389-1960272 GCF_000442215.2 Lipotes vexillifer | reverse complement strand
CTCCGGACGCGCAGGCTCAGCAGCCATGGCTCGCGGGCCCAGCCGCTCCGCGGCACGTGGGATCCTCCCGGACCGGGGCACGAACCTGCGTCCCCTGCATCGGCAGGCGGACTCTCAACCACTGCGCCACCAGGGAAGCCCGATAGCTCATTTCTTCTAGGCGCTGTATAATACTGCCCCAAATTGGAAGCAACCAAGACGTCCTTCAGTAGGTGAATGGATAAATAAACTGCGGTAATCTAGACGGTGGTTCTTGAGGACGTCGTGTGGACTAGCTCAAAGGACTAAATTTTCTGGATGATTTTTATTTTAATTAAAAAATTTTGTTTTAAAAAATATTTCAGGAATATAGTTTCTTTCTTTTAAACAAAGATTAACTTACTTTGCTTTTCTCACTCATGTTATCTCCCCTGGTTTTGGACAAAAAGGCAGCAGACTGTGGGCATTTCCATCAGTGTTTTCCATTCTGCTGTTCTGCTGATTGGATAAACAAGAGTCTCTTCTGTGAGCAAGTTGCCACAATGCCTTATATAACTATTTAAATGGCATCATGTCTCAGCATCTTGTCCGGTGTTTGAGAACATGCATACACCTCTCAATGGACACAGAACCCCACAGCACGTAATCCCAGATCTAGTGCAAACTGTCATCCCCAATGCAGATGGTGAGATGGGCCACTCCTCCCTGCAGCCTGCAAGTTAAATGGAACTTTCTGAACCCCAGTCTGGGTTGGCAGAAACGTCAGCAGACCCAAGAAAGGGAGCCTTCAGCAAGACAGTGTAGCATTCTCCCCATAATGGCGCCAAAACATGAACCGTGAACTTGGGTTAAACACCAGACTACTACGTGAATATCACAGCAAGAGGCGGTACACGGGACACACAGATGATGGTAGGAGGAGGTGAAACTCGTCATTAGGTTGGTTGGAAGATATTTTCCTGGGATCAAAATTTCGCAAAAGGCAGGTGAAGACAGTACAGAGACTCATGCCCCACGTGGTAAGAAAACACAAAGTTTACCGCCCTATAGTAACAGTGGTATTGTCACTTCCCCTTAAAATTAATAAAGAGCCCTCTTGCGTATGAACACTGAAGGTGTTATTAAAACCGAACTTTTAAGGCGATCTTTGAATTACAAAGGGAGGAAAAAGAGAGGTGACTTTGGTACTAACGGTGACCAGTGTAGGAGCGTGCGCACTGGGGGATGTCATGTGACACTGTCCCCTCCTGGGCGCAGCCCTGAGGTCCACATTCTGCACTGATTAATTTTCTGGGGCAGTGCGCTACCAGATTGGCAGGTGGGTGGCTGTGACCCGGCTCACGCAGGTCCCAACTGCTGCCCGTCCTGAGTCGTACATCTAAAGAAGAAAAGCTGATATAAAGCTGAATTCACAGAACGTTTCTCTAAGGTGTCTGGGAGTTACAAATGACGATTTTTGTGCTCGGATGACCGTATGAGGTATGGCACCATACGCTCAACTCCTCAAAATTACTAACAGACAGTCACCATCTTTTCAAAGGAAACAGAAAGAAAGGGAAAGTGTGCATTTAAATTATGGCTTTTTCTACCAAGAGTAGCTGGAATCATTTAGAGTTAACGACCCCCAATTATCACACACCGATTTATTTCTGGAAGCTACAGGTTTTCATACAAGTTCGTGTCATGATCATGAGGCATTTAAAATTTTATTTTAAAGGAAAATTCATCCTGTTTCTCTAAAAACAGCAACAACAAAATTTTAACTACGGCGAATGAATGTCTGAGAACTAATCACACAGCAGAACTCCAACATGAGAATCCTCTGACTAGCTCTTTACAAGTGGAATACAAATATTCTGCGGTCTGTTGGCATGCTCAAACGAGCAGGGTTTTATCCTAAACTCTTCCTCCATCCTAGTACCAGGAGACCACAGACTTGTATGAACGCCCCCTCTGGTCTCCTTCTGACAGTGCTCTTTGTTGATTAGATAAATATTCCTCAGATAGCTGATTACAAAATGATGCAGCCAGGAGCTGTGTGTCCGAGCCTTGTCAGCCATGTTGGATGCTCAAGTGCGCATGAATTACATCCCTGGTGTGCACCGAGCGGGGCTGGCGAAATGCACGCTGCGGCCCTCAGAATCAATTACGAGACCTAATCGGACCTTTCTACCTAGGCAGAAGAAGGGGCTGGCTTGACGAGGGTGTGCCACTCATTTCTAAGACTGTCTTGTCTCAGCACGAAACAAATAACCCTCTCCATTCCTACCAGGGAGTGTAAACTTGTACCTCTTGGAGGGGGCACATGATAACCTCGTTTGACAGCACCGCTCCCCATCCACAACGGATGTGTATTTATTTATTTGTAGAGATGCCATCAGTATAAATGCCACATGTGCAGGGGGGACTGCATGGGCTCCCTGGAGCATTGCAGCCGGACCGTGGCACCAGGATGCTGGATAAAGGCAGTCCCCCAGGAACCTCTGCAGGCAGGGTCGGATTCTGCTGTGGTTTTGTGTCCCTTCCACTTTAGTGCGCCCGATGTCCCGCGATCTTTTGTCGGTGCAATTTCATTGTGAGGTTAGAGATTGGAGATTTCTTTTGTGCCGGCCATCTGAACATTCATGTGCTCAACGAGACTGGGTAAATGTTCTATTCTTTTATAAAAAGGCAGTGGGTTTTTTTCTTTTTTGTCCCATAAGATGCAACCCCGAAGATTCTCCCGCTATGTGAACTCACTACTTTAGCTGTGAAGGGGCTTTGACATAATGGTCGTTTCCTAGAGGCTACCACACAGAGAGGCAGTCATGTTGAAACGTCCATTAAAAGGGCCTTTGAGAGGATTAAACAAAACCTGAGGCCAAGCAAAATAGGACAAATGTGCAGGAAGCAAAATAACTTCATCCTTCCCCGTTTCCAGCAAGACGAGTGGTCTTTGCGTAATTTGAAGTCACGGGACACAAGACAAAACACCAAATCAAACAGAACTCTGAAATCCGAAATAAGGAATCAGCCCTTAATTAGACAATTTTAATTCCATTTCCAATAACTCATAACTGCTTTCTTAACAGCCAATACAACTTCTGTATCGGGGGCTTCCTTACAGCTCTTAGGATTTGAAAACTGCCGAGGGCTTCCACATAGTGGGCTAATGGAGACGCGCGCAGAAAACACCATTAACCCTGGAAGACATGGAAAATAAAAACGAAACAAAAACTCCAGGATACGCCATAAAACCAGAAGTTCCAATTAGGTGGAGCGTTAGTTTCCCTTTTGGCCTAGAAACACACTGAGTTGCAGAGCAAGGGTTCAAGTGTACCCAAAATTAATTGGGTATTTCAGTTTGACACCACGAGTATAACTTTCAATAGGGACTGAAATAAAAAAGTGACTTCGAGTAGAATATCCCCATTTTAGCTTTGGCGCATTCTCAGATGGAGATGAGAAATACATCAGTACATGATGGAAACTTCTTTCCATGTCTTCAGGGAGTAGCTACTCATTTTGAGAAGGGGAGGCTTTTGCGGGGCGGGGCGGTGGCTTGTTAGGATGCTGAAATCGGGGCTCCCTGGCCTCTCAGCGTCACTCTCTTTCGGGATGTGATAAGGGTGTGAGAACAGAGCCCACTCGTGACAGTTGGGTACCCAGCATCACGAGGAACACTGCTTGGGTTTCTTAGCGAACAGGGTAACGTATACCCTAATCCTTCCGTGGTACAGGACAGGACACGTGGCATTCAAAATAGAAACAAAAAGTAAATCAAATTCTCACATAAGCAAGAAAAGTGAGGTTCAAATCAGTTTGCTCAAGCTGGATGACGTGTGTGAAGGTCGTCTTTTGTGAGATCCGTGAGCAACTGTGCTCACCCAGGCAAGCAGGGGCAGCGTCTGGGCGAGGTGGAGGGTCTCCCGACCTGTCCCCGTCTCGTGCCCCTTCTCCGAGGGCCGGCTGCTCTGAGAAGTGGTAGGCAGGCCCAAGGCTGGCAGTGCTGGGAGGGGAAGGCCGGCACGCGGGGACCACCTTAGGCTTTCTGAGACTGAAATGAGTGATAATGGGAAACATTCGTCTTTTCTTTTTTCCTCTTTCCTTCCTTTTTCGTTTTCTTCTTCTCAATCTCCTCCAGTAGAATACGTGGAAGGCCTTTTTCCGATTTTTTTTTTTTTTTTAAACACACAACATCTTTCTCAGCAATTCTAGAAAAAAGTTTTTTAATAAAACCTCAAATTGCGCTATCACATTTCAAAGGCAATGAGCAGTGAGAGCACCTAATCAAAGGCAAAATGATTTAATGACTGCGGCTTGTGCTCCCTGGAAGGGCTGTAATTGAGGGGCTGTGATCACTGGACCACCAGCTTCAACAATGGCAGACATTGCATTTGATCTGCCATCTTTGTAGCTGACTTCCTACAACCACCAAGTGAAATGAGACCCTTTGGGGTTATTCAGCCCATCATATTCCCCCTGTGGCCATCTGAATCTGAGAAGACTGGTGAAAATATCTTCTAGAAAACGTTTTTAACATTTTGCATTTAAAGAAGGACTTCACCGGAAATTCTCAATAGCATTCTGATTTGTGGCTTGAGAAATCCTGGAAGCCATAAGATCCTTGGTACTTACTGAGTCAATCAAGTACAAAGATCAGAGTAGGAAAACAAAAGAAGAATTCGAAACTTTTGATTCTTCTTGCTATTATGGAAATACATTCCTTTAAGCACTAACAGATTTCTTCCCCCTAAAACTGCTTGACTATAACTTCACAACTTCTTAGCATGCTCCTTGGTTATTGTGAATGATTAAACAATGTCGTTATTATCCAAGGAGGGCCTGGAAAAGTACTGCAGTGCTGACACATCAAAATAACAAATGTCTCATTTCTTTCGTTTAAAAACAATTTAAATACATTAACTTTATTCAGCATCCAGCAAGAACACGTTAGATTACTTGAATATTATTGCAGAAGCAAAATTAATTCCATAGCAGTATATAATATTAAGAATAAACCATGACTAATCTAACTACCCCTTCCATTTTCCTTTTAGAGTTCTTATCCATATACATATGTAATTATCACACTTATAAGTATAGCTCTGACAGATCTGGACTACTTTTGTATGTAAGGTGTTACAGTTACCAGAGTTTTCAAGACTATCCCTTTTAACAGTTGCATTGTGGAGTTAAAATACATCATAGTTGTAGCCATTCCTTACTGTTAAACATTTAGCGATTTCCAATTTTATGCTATTAAAGATACTATAATCTGTTTCACTTAATATAGGTACAGATAATTACATATAGAAATATTTATATATATGTGTATATACATGCTAGAATACACACATGTATTTCTTCTCTTTGCTAAGTCTGCTGAGAAGACCAAGAAGAAATGACATCCCAGTAGCAACAAGCGTACCTAGACCCCAGACCTTGGTTTCTTATACCATTCTCCAATAAAGAGAACCAGGGGTCCTTTGGAGGAATGGCTAATTCTAGGACTGAGACAGGAAAAATGCAAGATGAGTCTGAAGCACCTTGTAGTTCTAGAGAGTAAAGAAGTGCTAAGACAAACAGGTAAACAAAACCCACCTTGATGGGTTTTGTAAGGATGGGGGTAAGGACGAAAGGGCACGGGAGCTAAGTGAAAGAGCCCCCGATGGCTGAAGCTGGAACAATTCGAGCATGAAGAAAAACAAAGTAGTACTGGATGATAACCTCAAGTATAAAAGAAATATCCAAGAGTCCATGCCGATATAAATGACTGAATAAATTAATAGATGGGGGGAAGAGGCAAAGCTTCCATGCAGAAAGAATTTCAAAGAGTTTACATAGGTGTCGCACCTAAAGCTGGTGGTGCATAACTCTCCACTGCTTAACTGAGGGCTGTGCAGAGAGACCTCCCCGCGAAGCAGAGAGTGTGGAAGTGGGGATGGGGAAGGGAGAGACCCACAGTGGAGGAAACTGACAAACACAACGTCAAGCTATAGGTGATCAAGGTCAACAGTGGTCGTCACAAGTCACCTTGATAGCGTGTACCCTCAGTATGATGTGACGAAAAGGGCACTTTATCTCTGTGGTCTTCCTTCACCAAACCTGTAACTCCAGACTGATCCTGAGAAAAATATCAGACAGATCCCAACAGAGAGGCATGCTACAACATGCCTGACCAGTACTCCTCAAAACTGTCGAAGTCATCAAAGACAAGGGAAGCCTGAGAAAACGTCCCAGCCAAGGGCAGCCTAAGGAGATGTGAGGATTACATGTCATGAGGCATCCAGGATGGGACAGAGAGAGGCACTGGGTAAAAACTAAGGAAATCTGAATAAAGTACAGACTGTAGTTAACATTTATGTATCAGTATTGGTTCATTAATTATAAGAAATATACCATAGTAATAAAAGATGTAAATAGGGAAAATTGTACGTGTGTGTGTGTGTGTGTGTGTGTGTGTGTGTGTGGGTGGGGGGGCATATCTGTACTATCTCCTCAAATTTTCTGTACCTCTTACATTTTTCTGGAAAATAAAGTCTACTAAAAATACTACAGTCAGCATCTTTGGGCAGGAATGTTTTTGCCTCCCAATTATTTTAATTGTTTCCTTGGAATAAAATGGCAGGAGTAATATTACCAAATGAAGGGAATATTTTGTAACTTGCAATATATACGGAGAGAACCATCTCATCACAATATATCATTTATTCTACTCACTAAATCCACTTTTACAAGCTAAAGACAATTTGAAAGCTTAGTGTGGCATCAATATTACATGTCACATGTGCCGCTGAAGTTCTTAATAACTTGAACGCCTACCCCAACTGGCAGTTGTGTGAAAAGATGTGCTATTTATGATTGTGCAGGTAGGCTTCAGAGTATGTTTGCTAACTAATATTCTTTAGAAGCAATAATATACCAGTGCTGGTTCTTTGGGTTACTGTGCTGTCTCCTTGTATTTCATTTAGAATTGTTGACCTTTAAATTTTTCCCCCCCTCTAGTGGATTACAATGTATATTTAATAAAAATGTACCGTGTTTGAACACGTTTCCAGCTAACTTCCAGGATTAGCTTTTAACAAGTAAAAAATGAGCTTTGATCCACTGAGAAAAAAGTGTTTGTGCTCATGTTGAATTTAGATCTCAGCTTCTAATCAGCACATAAAATCACCTTTTAAATAAATGTGACAGGATTTAATAAAATTAAAGAGAAGAGTCATGCTAAGCTGGCTTCCTGAGATTCATCTGTGGTGACGTACCTATTCCGGGAAGATCTGAACTTAAGAACGACCTTAAGACTTGTCAGGAGACAAAATTAGCATCTTTTAAACGGGGATGAACAGTGATAGTTATATACGAAAAACAAGTTTCTAATCACTAGTGCATCCAGAAAATACGGTCCAAAATACATATGTTTTACTAGGACACACGATATGAGGTGCTATTCTCACCAATGCCCATTTCATATATAAAAACCCCAAATAAATTGCAAGAAAAAGAAATACTGGGCTTCCCTGGTGGCGCAGTGGTTGAGAGTCCGCCTGCCGATGCGGGGGACGCGGGTTCGTGCCCCGGTCCGGGAAGATCCCACGTGCCGCGGAGCGGCTGGGCCCGTGAGCCGTGGCCGCTGAGCCTGCGCGTCCGGAGCCTGTGCTCCGCAGCGGGAGAGGCCACAACAGTGAGAGGCCCGCGTACCGCAAAAAAAAAGAAAAAGAGAAAGAAATACTAAACTGACCATGTCACAGAAGTACTGAGTTCAAGGCCTGATGGTTTTAAGGTTTTCAACCATCACTTTCATGAATGGATAGGGAACATATAAATCTGTACCATATATGCATTATTTAGGTTAAAAAAAACCCGTATAGTTTAAACTTCTCTAATTCTTTGGGGGAGACAGTGATGTTTCACAGAGTGGGCAGGACATGTAAACTGCCAAGAAAAAAGCATCAGGACAACAGTGCACCGCCCCCTTCAGGGAGAACTGGCTGCAGGGCGTGTGTCTGGTCTCAGTGGGTTAAGGACTGAATTTGATCAGTGTGGCGTCTACACTGCTTGCTCCCAGAAGTGGCAGGTGTGAGGTACGATGAAGAACAGCTGGGGAGTGGGGTAGGAAAAGCTGGCGCTCAGGACTCTCGCTGCCCTAGCCGGCAGCAGCGCAGGGTGGCTGTGGGGCGACTGGGGCTCTGTGACAGGTCCCCTTGGCATCAGCTCCGTCCCAGAGCTGCCATGAGGAGTAAAGCAGACAACATACCAAGAAGGGCAGAAAGTCTGTGGGCTCAGGACCACTCTACGTACACAGATGCATGGACAGAAAGTCTCAAACAGCATGAAGGACACGAGTGAAGGCAACTCCGGTTGCCTGAACCTGTAATTTGAATGATTTTCTAATGAACTTCTGCGTTAGTTCTGTGGACCCCCCAGCTCCCCCTTTTTTTTACAGTGAGCAAAGTAAAAGAAGTGCTGGAAATAGAGCAGGTGTCTTGAGGGTGTGCTTCAAATCCAGCCGCTCTGCCCCTCCTACTCAGACAGATTTCCTTCTTAGGAAGCACAGTCATTAAAAAAACAATCTGAGGACATGCTGAACTCAAGGCAAGAAACAGTATAAATGGAACGAAATGTGTTAATGAAAGAGCTTTCCGTAACTTTTGGTAAAGTTCAATAATTTTATGAAGTCCAGCCATTCAGCATGGCTCCTATGGCATCATCCATCTCCCTCTTTTTAATGTTTAAATGCCCCATCCAAGGGGTACAGAAAGATGCAATGAGCTCCATCCTCAAAGGCCAAGAACCCCCAACGAAGAGAAACAGATGAAAGGCTTTCTTACCAAAAAAACTCTGTAACAACAGCTGATGACCGCGCCATAGGGGGTGGTGGTGACACTATTTGTGAACATATGCCTTTCACATCTCTTTTGCCATAAAACTAGAATTTGAAGCAGTCTATGAAACATACAGTAGCTCTCTCTCACACACAGGAGGGCTGGAGAGAGGAATTTCAACAGAAGACACTACTAGAATTAAAAGACCAGAACCTTTCATTTGAATGGACTTAGAATTTTTCAGATATCAAGAAGACAGGTTTTTTTATTACGTATCCTGGAGATGGCACTGGAGTACCTGGAGCAGCTTAGAAGGTCTCAAAATGACATCTTCTTAAACAATAAACCAAACGTTTTAACAGGGATCAATATATAATCAACCACTAACCATACAGTATCTGGACACAGGTGCTATGGGAATTGAAGGTGCAAGATATAGCCACAGCTCTCAAAAAAATGTACGACAGAGAGGAAAAAATACAGATGATTAATCTTAAGATAGTACGGAGATATTTCTGAAAGTTGTAGAAATACAGTTCAGAATGATTTCTGGAATTATAATACTTTATAAGTCCTTCATTAAAGGCACTATGCATGTTGCTATGTACACACACACACACACACACACACACACACACACACAAGCACACACTTCTCCACTGCTGGCCACGTAACACTCTACTGGAATCATCAGGTAAGGCCCCAGTGATATATAAATTCAGTGATGTTTCTCTTCTACTTTTAACTAGTGGTAGAACTATGTTTTCTGATAAACTCAACTTGGGTGAAAAGGCAACAACAAATTGGCAGAGATCAACCTCTCCCAGCAGTCCCCAATTTTTTAAAAATATGCACTCCCTTCTGGATGACAATGATTCGGCAACATTCTAAAATGACTTTGCTTCCTGTCAATCACAACGTCAGTACACATACACTTCTGTCTATACAGAGGACACCTGGACTCAAGACCCTTGGCATCTCCAGAGGTCCTTTATCCGCAGGCTGGGAGCTATGGCTCCATCCTCTTTCCTCCCTCCAGATAAACTGGGTTTGATGACCAACAGAAAGTCCCAAAGGGGCAGGCTGAGAGTCGGCAGGCTTGGCTCTCCAGCTCATGCTTCCACCCCTGACTCAGGGGCACGCAGAAGCAACGTCACCTCTCTAATCAAGACGGGTGGCATTTAAAGGGCAAAAAAATTTAAATAAAAGGCAGGGTGGGAGGTCAAAGAAAAATGCCCACCCGATGACTAGAAACCATGTCAAAGCGTAACTTTAAAAATTAGAAGACATACACCAGACACTTTACTTCTCTCCCTTTGTCAACCTGCCATGCCTGGCGAGTCTGGCAACCCTCCCGGGGAGAGCTGGGCATCAAAGGTGTCCTCAGCTCCCGTGCAGACGCCGGGTGCCCGCTCAGCCAGCAGAAGCTCTGAGTGGTTAAATACGGATGAGTGAATGACAATGGCTGCTACTAATCGTTTATTGAGTAATGAAACTGACACAACTGATAAAAGGTTTCAATCTTGAGAAAAATGATTTATCGTTTTTCAGTTTACTGGCACTGCCATTTGTGTGACAAACGGTTGGAAAGCCCCCAGTTAATCTCCGCACACCTCCAGCCTGAAAAGGCAGCTCCAGCCTGCGCATCCAGGTAAATCAGGAACAGCTAATACCCCGGCTGCGCTGAGGCAGTGAGGGCTAAATACTGGTGTTTTATCAAGGCTGATCTCCGAATCAATTTGCACAATGGATTTTTTTTTCTTTTTGGCGATGGGTGAGGGAGAGAAGAGACAGAGAAAAGAAAGAGGTACAACGAGAAAGAAAGATAAGGCACAGCTAGAGAGAGCACGGTCCTAACACGGAGAAATGGAATTGTCAGTAGGATCAAAGCATAAATGACTTTGGATCGTCCTCTGGATGGCAGATAGATTTTCTCCATGGCAAAGTCTGATCTGCGGCATCAAAGCGCTCTATCACGGTTGTTTGTCACCTGAGAGTGCAGGGCTGCTGTGCACAGAATGTTCCTTCCACCCATGAGGAACAGAGGATGTTTATTCTTTCGGTATATTTTTTTCTGTTTTTCTATGGGTGGGTTGCAGGTGGGGGGCAGTGTGGCTTTAAGGACATTAAAGATTTTATCTATATACAACACTCAAAAAAACACACTTATTCCTATGGCATTACATGTTGCGTCTTACTCTAATTTTGGTAAAAATCAAATCAATTCAACAGGCTCTTCCCCTGAGAAACTAACATAACATGAAAACCAGAACAGCTTTGGCGTTTTGAGCCCTCTGCTGCTGCTTGGTGCCTGTGTCATCAGATAGGGGGGAAAGTAATTAAACAAGATAATGCACAGTGTAATTAGTACAGAGTTGGCAGAGAATAAACAGTAAATATTAGCTATGATGGTGGTGATGATCATCTGCTTCTCAACTTTCAAACCAGAAAGGAACAAGCCTCTACGTATACTATTGTCACATCAATCGGTACATTTAAGATGTACATAAGTGCAAGCACGACAAGACTTCAGTTACAGGAACGGAAATGAATTTGAGGTCCATCTTATAAATTACATCATCTCTATCGGCTATTCTACAGCGTGAAAAAGTTGGGAAAGACTTCTAAATGTAACCAGGAGTTTCAGGAATACATAAAAACACAGGCAGGAAAAAAAATGCTAAACGCAGTGGATTTCAAAGATAGGCATTCTCTAAGATGACTGTGTTTGCTGAGATGAGAAAATGAAACTACACGGTTACTAATTAGGACACATATGGAAAGTGTGTTATATAACTTCAGGTGATGGATAAAGGGTATTTTAACCCAAGCACCGAGTCCTGGAGGAATCAGAGGCTGTGGATCGACGTCTAGATGGAGACGCTGCGGAAGGTGTCTGTACCAGAATCACCGCCTTGAGGGCGCCATCATAACCTTCCTTCCAAGGTTAAATAAGTTAAAGGACGGGGTGGGGGTGGGGGTTCTTTTCCTTTTTTTAAATGCAGGGCTTCTCAGAGCCCTCAAGTTGCTAATGTGCATCTAAAACTCCAAGACGGAGCTAGACTAAACAACACTCTGCAAACTTTTGTCTTTCAGAGCATCTTGCTGGATTCACGTTCGATAACACAAACTTTTGGAAAACACTGGTTTATATCACATAAAACCATCCTCATCCAAAAGAAATACTTTGGAAACCAATTAGTACCTCCAAGTGGGCCCTTCGAGGTGCTCTTCTTTTTCTACCTGGTGGATGAGCATCCATGAGGTACACACCACGGGCGTGCAAGGTGCTGGGCTTTTTGGGGACACGAGCACATAGGAGGGTGTGTCTCCCGCCTTCTCGAGCTTTCCGTCTAGTGCAAGGGGCAAGACTAGCCCATGTGAAATGTTTCAAACCAAACGTGTCATGGACACACTACAAGGCTGCCCTGTGGCAGAAAGTAATTGTCAACCGAACTGCGGAGAGCGACATGAGTTGAGGAAAAGATCATCGTGCCCCCTGCCCTCCCCCCTCCCCCACCAAGGGTCAGCCTTTTTAGCTGTACAAACGTGAACTGTGGGCATTTCATACATCTTGCTGTCAGTGCCAAGGGAAAAAAACTCCACGTAGGAACTAGATTGTCTAAGATGCAGAGTCTTTGGTAAAGTTTCATTTTCAGGCCATGCACATGAAAATCCATGTCTTAAAATTAGGAAGTTTTTCTTCACCTTTAACGGTAACTTTTTGCCACTATTTTACCAGGGACCTTCCATGACCTTGTCATGATGGTGGTCATGACAGTGCAGACATTTCTAGGTTTGCCTCTGTGGCCGGACAGGCTCCCCAGCCCTGGACGAACCGGAGGCAGACGGAGCATGGTTCACCCTGGAGATCTACCAGAAGGGGCTGGAAGAGCCCAATGAGTGGGACCCACTTCTACGTGGCAACAGCTCTTACCCACCCCAAAGTGCACTGGGAGTGTGCACTCTCCCTGGTGCCCACCTGTGCTCACGGACCCGCAGGTGGGTAGGACATTAGCGGGCGGGGTACTCTGGGTGAGTAGAACGATCAGCTTAAAAATTTCATCCATGCTACTTAGTGGAATAACCTCTAGTGGTTACTGTCTGCAACCTTTGAAAGAAAGACAAGTATCATATGCTATCACCTATATGTGGAATCTAGAAAAATGGCGCAAATGAACCTATTTACAAAACAGAAATAGAGTCACAGATGTAGAAAACAAACTTATGGTACCAAGGGGGAAAGGGGAGGGGAGGATAAATTGGGAGATTGGGATTAACATATACACACTACCATGTATAAAATAGACAATCCACAAGGACCTACTGTATAGCACAGGGAACTCCTCTCAGTACTCTGTAATGACCTATATGGGAAAAGGATCTAAAAAAGAGCAGATATATGTATATGTATAACTGATTCACTTTGCTGTACAGCAGAAACTAACACAACATTGTAAAGCAACTAGACTCCAATAAAAATTAATTAAAAAGAAAACAATCACTATGCTGTACACCTGAAACTAACACATTGTAAATTAACTATACTCCAATAAAATTTAAAAAACAGAAAATAAAAAAATGAAACTTTGATTTACATGCTTAAAGACAAAGACAAACAAACAACAAAAAAGAAGAAAAGCACAATTTAACAAGTGATCCCTTAAGTCAGAACCCAGTGTCCCTGGGCCTTCGTTAGGTGAGCCAGTATAATCTCCAAATTTACTGCGAGTAACTGGGTTCCCAAGAGTAATATTTTAATACACATGAACTGAATCCCAAGACAGGAACTCGGGGCAAGCTCTGTCCCACACATGCGCTCACGGAGCCCTGACAACAGTCCTAGGTGGCTCACTGTCCCAGCTCATGGCTGAGAGCTCCGGGGCAGGAAAGCACGAGGAACCGGGCCAGGCCATCACCCCAGTAAGAGGTGGAGCCGGAATTCAACCCAAGATGGCCTGAGTTCCTGACCATCCCTCCAGCTGCCTGGCATCCTTACCTTCACCAGCACAACCCCTTTTGGTGCTTGGCCGCCTGCCTGCCTGGATTGGCCATACACTGTGGGAAGAAACACACCAGGAGAGCAGAGTCTCACTGATAATTGAGGAAGAACAGGCATCTGGGCACTTGCAATGCTGGCTGTTTCGCTTTCAGGGACAGCGAGATTCTAAGCATTTTTTTAAAAGTTTGAATCTGTAGAGAATCTTTATACTTTTTTTCCCCGTGACTCACAATTCAAGAAGATATTAGAGGAGACCATCAGAGGTAAAAGGAACATTTTCCGAAGTCGGAGCAAATGAGTAGAAATAAGACCCTTGCAAGAAATATTTCAGCAAAAGAGAAATTCCTTCTTCATTAGAGTAAGGAATTGCAGAGTGAAATGCCTTAATTACCCGTGAAGCAAGATAGCCCTATGTGATTGCCTTCGCGCTGAAAGCACTAGAAAGAATACCCAGTGTTAGATGCTTGTGTCTTTTTCCAACTGTTGGAAAACTCCCAATGCCATTCGCCAACCTCTGAAAGTAATCCTATGCAGAATAAAACTATTTAAAAACTTTAAAATATTTAATCTACTTTATCTTAAACTGTTAAAGTGATGTACGTAAAAAGGGATCCATTTTTCTTGAGCATCCCTCTGTATGTGGTGGTTCTCTGGACCACTTTTAAAAACAGTATGATTTTCTGATTCATAGAGCTGCTTGGAAAGAATAAATCCTGTGAATATGGGAATATAATTGTATGTGGGGAACAAGCTAGAAGATATTGAAATTAAAGACTGGAGAAGTAAGGAACGTATAACAATTTTTTTTTTTTGGCCATGCTGTGTGGCTTGTGGGATCTTAATTCTCCTACGAGGGATTGAACCGGGGCCCCGGCAGTTGAAAGAGCGGAGTCCCAACCACTGGACCGCCAGGGAACTCCCAACGATTCTTAAAGGAAATAAAATATTTCCCCAGTTATTTGACCAGCAATTCCAACGCTGAGACTGAAGTAAAAGTCAGCTTGTTTAAAATGATACGGTCGCACGTAAACATGCATATAGATCACTACATTGACTAGAGACAAGTGCTGAGTTTAATGAGGCCCCCATAACTAGAGCGAGATCATGATTCCTTCACCGGGAACACGCGGACCCCAGAGGGCCACCTGCCGCCAGCCTCGCCTCTGCGGGCTCTCTGCTCCGAGTCTCCTCGGGAGCCTTCCGGGCCCCTGTGTCCCCGAGAAAATAACCTGGTGGACCTGACTCTTTTCCTCTGTCTCATCTCATTCCACTGCTTGATCACAACCGGACGTATCATATATTTATTTACTATCTGGGACACATTTTCCACAACGGCAACAGCAGTATGGGGGTTCACAGGCTTTTCTAGAATCTTGCCACATTCCGGCAGGAGTGTGCCTGGAACCAGGACTTCGTGTTTCCTAGAGATGGACAGCGTGCGTCCTCCGAGACGAGGACACGGGAGGAAACGTGGCTCCCGCAATGCTGGCCCACTGTGCTGGGAGGAGGCCTGGCCACGTGGAGGGGTCCCGTGTAGGTGTCTCGGCCGACGGCCAAGGTCCCAAGAGGCAGCACCAACAGTCAGACACGTGGTGACCGGCCCCCCAGACGTTTCCAGCCCCTGGATTTAGAGTCTTCTAGGGGAGGTCCCAGACACCGCAGAGCAGAGACAAGCCTTCCCGGCTGTTTCTGTCCTAATTCCTGAGCCACAGACAGCAGGGAAGCTTCTTAGGGGGTGCTCTGCTCCAGAGGGTGGACATTCCACCTGTCTGTCTATGTGGCCGGCTACAGCAGTAGGTCACGTAGAGAGGGAGGGGCAGGTGCTTTTCAAGGGGCAGGACTTGCCTTGAAAACGGCAGCTCAATTACTAATTCTGGTATGTTGTTTAAGAAAACAGATAACGATATTTGAACTTGTATATGTTTGAAATTTGGTTTAAACCAATAAAATTAGGAAAAGTATAAAACCAATATAACAGATGAGGGATTCTAATGGTAGAGCACCCGGGGCAGGATAATGACGACAAGTCGTAAGAACGTCTTCTGGGGGCTGCCAGGTCCTGGAGTGTGACCCGCACTCTGCTGGGTCTGAACCCTGCGCGTGTTCCTCCGTGACACAGTCCTAGTTGACCTTCACCTGGACCTCTGGTTCTCACTCCTGGCTCAGTTGCAATCACCCGGCGCCCAGGCTCCCCGCAGGCCAGCTGAACCCAAATCTTGGTTTCCAATCAGTGATGTAAACATTGTCCAGGGAGCTGGCTGGCTGGCCGGCCTCTCCGCGCGCTTTCCTCCTCCCCTGGACCACAGCGATCCCGTGGCTCCGCCACCCCTGGTGTTGCCTCCGGAGCCTTTCACTCCTGCAGGCCTTTCCCGCAGGAGCTACCTGGCCTGCCAGCCTCTTCATTCCTTCCCCCCACGACAGGGTCCTCCAGTGCCCCCGTCCTCTTGGTCTGCTGCGCTCCCTCCTTTCTCCAGCTGTGACCCTCAGGCAGGCACACCCCTAACTGTCCTGCTTCAGTTCCTGACCCCCACAGCCTGCAGCTTCTGCACAGCCCACGCGGGGCCTCCTCGCCCACGCACCGCCCTGCACAGGACCCTTTTCCAGGCCTTCCTCCCTGGACAACGCTCCCCCAGCCAAGCACATCCTCCCCCGACGGCCCACCTCTCCGTTACATGCGTCACTGCCCAGCTACCGGTGACCCTCCTGCTGTCATCACTCCCTCTCCTCGTCTTCCCCCTCCCGCCACAGCAGCTGCGATGTCGTTTCAGAAATCGGGGCCTTAGAAAGTCCCCGGGGGGCCAAGGAGCTGGGGAAGCTGGCCTCGGGGAGGACCGCATACACATCATTCCCCCTCCTTCTGGACCACAAGCTCTCAGTCGGCAGGGCTGCCCCTAGCTGGTCTCTGGGTCTCAGAAGCAGCATGTTAACAGTGTCCTCTGGGTAGCAAACGGCCAGTAAGTGTCTGTTATTAATCTGAATTAAAGATCCTTAAATTCCAAGATCAAGGGAGGTTACTAGAGGTAACACTGGTATTGCCTAAGTCTTGAGGCCAGTTTTTACTATTAAATATAATGATGATAATCTCACAACTTTATCTGAGGGATAAAGGAGAGGAGGCCTGAGGGGATTAAATTCTGAAGGACAGAAAAACCGAAAGACTCTACAACCGTCGAGGGAAACACGAAAACATGGCATTTGAAGTGATCTGACGCTTTCCTTAACAGACCGAAACCAAAGTTTGTAACAACATAAAATCAAAGAGGCACAAGAACCAGAGAATCATCACCACTCAGCCCGAAGTGGTCTTAAAAAAACTGAGATTAGTGCCAGGTATCTGAAATCGTGTTGGAAAATCCCCTGAATGGTAAGCATCACAGTGGTGGCAGTGACACCCGATCTGGGAAATAAACACGCAATGACCACAGAGAAATGAGGGGCGACCCAAGGGGAGTGAATGTTAAGTCACTAATTCTGCAGCGAAACAGAGAAGCTAATCACGGCCCAAGGGAGGTTGGCGGAAAAAGAAACAATAGTCTCTGGTCTTTAAGATTCCATTTGCCCACTGGGCCGCTCATTACTGGGAAGTTATAGAAAAAATGCAAGTGTCCCAGAGATGATGGAAAAGCTGACCTCTGCAGGCAAACTGAAACGGGAGAGATGCCCGTGTGCCTTGACTACGTAACTACTGCTGCTCGGTAGGGAAGCCAGGCTGTCCAGAGAACACGGACCCTCGAGATTAGAGACTGGCTCCCAGTGGGGAAGAGCATGGGATGATGGGAAATTCCAGAGTACCTTAGGGAGTCTGCGACTGATCCACGGGGGCAGGGAAGGTGACCAACCGTCACTCACATGCCAATGAAAGGAAGTCTGAACTCAGGGTACTTAGGATTTTTCAAAAAGAAAAACAGGAATGATTTAAAAACACATTAAAGTCATAGATTTCTGTAATTAAGAGGGAGCCAAAAAGTGGATTCACTCAATTGTAGGAGATTCTTCCATTTCCTATTTTAGAGGAGGGAAAAAGGGAAGTCAGACAGCAGCGTAAGAAAAGAGGAAACTTGGCAGTTCTTCAAAAAGCTACGCATACTCCTAGGTATAGGTAGAAAAAAACCTGAAAAGAGACTCAAACAGATATTTGCATGCCCGTGTTCACCACAGCATCACACAATAGCTGAAAGGTGTCCATCAGTACCTGAAGGGATACACAAAATGTGGTCTATCCACACACTGGAGTATTATTTGGCGGCACCAAGGAATGACGGGCTGGCACAGGCTACAACATGGATGAACCTTGAAAACATGACGCTAAGTGAAAGAAACCAGATGCGAAAGGACAAATATCATATGATTCCATTTATATGAAATGTCCAGAATAGGCAAGTCCACAGAGACAGAAAGCAGATGAGTGGTTATCAGGGGCCGTGGGAGGAGACGGGGAGTTATTGCTTAATGGCTGTGGGGTTTCTATTTGGGGTGATGATAAAATTTTGGAAATAGCTAGTGGCAATGGTTGCAGAGTACTGTGAATGTAATCAGTGTCAATGGCTTGTATGCTCAGAAATGGCAAGTTTTATGTCATGTATTTTCCCCCACACAAAAAGTTCCAAAATAAAAAAAAAGTAAAGGAAAGAGAATAAGAAAGTAAGGGAGGAAAAAGACGACGACGGTGTGGATGGGAAAAGAGGAAATAAGGGAGAAAAAAGCGAGAAAACTCTTGGATGGAGGAAGGAGAAAGAAAGAGAAAGAGTGAACTGAGGAAAGAGAAGCAAGAATGAGCGAAATGAGAGGGGAGGGCGGCCCTGGAGGAAGGGCTGGAAGCAGAGGATGGGCCCCAGGGAAAGGTCCCGGAGCAGCCCTGCCCGACGGCCCCTCCTGATACCAGTCCAGGGTCCCCTGCAGTAGCCCCGGTCCTTCCTCGACACCTGAGCCTCTGCTCAGCTCCCACCTGCCTGTCCCCTGGGGTCACACCCGGCCCCGGCGTCCCAGGAGACCCGAGCCTCTCCCGGGGCGGCCTTCCCTTCCCAGCTTCCTCCGTGCAGACCACCTGATGGCCCTGCAGTGGCCAGCACCTCAACACGGACTCCAGCACTACGGGATGTGCCCTCACATGTCACAGTGGGCTTGCCCACCTTTATCGTGTGGAGGAGTAATTCGAAAGACTTTAGGGGTTAGAAAAACACTGACACCAAGAACTAGACTTGGCCCATAAATTAATGGCTTTCAGATCCTACCTTAGAATTCATCAAGCAAAGAAACTTGGAAAAACATAGCTCTCCTGGGCGAACTAAGCTGATTTGTTGTGATCAGAAATAGAAGGTAGCAAGTTATTGATGATAACAACATATTCATCTCCAAAAGAAAACCGATGGCCCTCCATGGACATTCTGGAACCGCTCCTGGTCTGGAGGACATGGTGGCCCCGGCAGGGGTCTCCTCCGTGAGGGCCCGTGATGGGGGTGTTTCTATGCTGGTCAAAGACAAACGGGGCCAAACCATGTCTGCATCCCTTCCTGGCGAGTAGAACAGGAGGGAGGCTGCGAACACCCGTCTCCGTGCTCGTGGAGAGACAACGATGATTCATTCACTGTTTACAAGCTGTTCAAGAAAAGATCCCAGGCCACCCGCCACAATGGTGGCTCTTTTTTTTTTTTTTTCAAGAAAAAAAATACCTATTTTTTTTTTCAAGAAAAAAAATACCTATTTACTTTTCTTTATTACAAGAAAAATAAAATACCTAGGAATAAATTTAACCAGAGAGGTAAAATTATTTTAACAATGGTGGCTCTTAACGCGGGCACATCAATAGGTGACCGTGGGCAGGTGAGTTCACTCCGTCCATCAGGCCACGGCGGGCAGGTGAGTTCCCTCCCCGCTTCTCACTCCTGCTGCAGGAGTCTGATCCCACAGTGAGGCCAAAACTAACATTTGGGGAAGCGGTGGAGGGGTTCAAGAAAGTAGCTGACTTAAATTGTTTACGTTCTTTAATTAATCGGCCTTCTCAGGGTAATTACATGGTAATGACAGCACGTATTCTGCACTCGGTGATGAAACTGTATTTTCGAGTTACTGACTCTCTCTCTTTAAATGTGAGCACTGGCCTCATCTGCTCAGGTGAAAACACCAGGCTGTAAACAGGTCATCACAGTGGGTGCCAGCTTTCTAAAATTCCTACCTTAAAACTTGAACCATCTGCTAATTGTGAATTTGATATTTTCCAACTGCCATAAAAATACATTTTGTCAATCTGTTGAAACATTGCCAGGGGTAAAACGACACAAATTTTTAATGGCTTGAATATTAACTTATTATAATTAAAAAATATCCTTTCTTGACAGACTATTGTACAATTCTTTGTTTTATATACATTTAATCCTTAGGGAAAGTCCTAGATAAGCCAAGATTTGGAGTGAGGGAGACCACTGAAAAGACACACGTGAACTTTCAAAGGGAGGGGTGGTCGCTGTGGAGACTCGAGCAGGAGGTTCCCGTAAGGGTCACGAGAGGACACACAGGGAGCGTTTAATCGCAGTGCTGATGTGTAGCAAGGGGTCAATAACTGGGCGCAATGACTGTTGCTAATAGATGGTCAAACTTAGCTTTCTGTTTTGTGATTTTGTCTTTTAAAGAAACATTACGAAACCTAAATTTTTATAGAAGATATTTTATTTTCATGACATCAAGAACAAAGAAATCCTCTGTGTGTGCGTGTGTGTGTGTGTACACGTGCAGAACATGAAGTTAAGGATTCTGGTAGGTTCTCCTAGGGCTGTTGAGTAACCATGCCTACAGTACACCTCGATTTTGCAGAAAGTCAACCGAAGTGGAAGATCATTCCCTCCTGCAGAAAGCAAGACCAAATCCAAATGGAAACCAAGTCAAAGAACAAAGCTACCTACTCATTCAATGAAGAACAGCCAATCAGGTTATCGACGTGCCCAGTGTGCAACGTAAGGGCTCCATCCTCTATGTCCCCCCAATGACTGAGGCCACGGGGAGCACCAAACCCTTGGTGGCTTCAAGATACATTTCTGAAAACATCCCACACCGATCGCTTGCCTGGGCGTGGCCAGTTCCTCACCTCGTACACAAAACAGTAGAAAGAACGTTCACATTTTCCTAGCTGATGACTCTGAGACAATCTACACACCCAGAATCTGAATTAAGAGTATGACATATGAGGAAGAAAAATCTTGGTTTACAACAGTTTTCTGCATATTATCATGTGCCTAACTGAGTTAGCTTCATAATGGGCAACGCCAGCGATCATGCTGGCAGGAAAAAAATCCCACCCTTTCAAATATCACTCGTCTTCGAGACCAATAAGGGGAGGTACACAACCGGGGAAACGATGTGGTGACAATCCTTTGGGCAGAGACAGCAGAGTTCACAAAACCCAGCCATGTCGACGTGCACTCCCCACAATTACTGAACAAAGCCAGTCGCCTGCGGGAAGAATTCGTTTTGTTGCGGTACGCGGGCCTCTCACCGTTGTGGCCTCTCCCGTTGCGGAGCACAGGCTCCGGACGCGCAGGCTCAGCGGCCATGGCTCACGGGCCCAGCCGCTCCGCGGCATGTGGGATCTTCCCGGACCGGGGCACGAACCCGTGTCCCCTGCATCGGCAGGCGGACTCTCAACCGCTGCGCCACCAGGGAAGCCCTCATTACCTCTTTTAATGCTTTTTGCCGAGACGGAAGCTAACCGACAGAGATCTCCCCAAAGCTCGAAGCCTCCCTAGATGAATCCGGGAACCTGAACACAGTGGTCCCGTAACTGAATCTGTCCTCCATGCTCAACACGTGTGCTCGGCGGCCAATGCCATGAAATACCTTCAATATTCTCAAACATGCTATCATTAAACAGAAATTAGACGGAAACAAGGGAAGCCTAAAAATTGACTAGGAGTTCGGATGCTCTAAATGGCTAATACGTCCATTTTTCGCCTGAAACCCTCTCCAAACGCAGTTTTGCTATTAGGCAAAACCCAAAGTAAGGTAATCAATTCCAACTAAAAAGCACTTATCCTGGGGGGATGGTGTGCACGGCCCTTCAAATCCCTGGCTGCCTGCCAAAATCCAGACAACAGCCATCTATGTTTCTGACTAGGCAAAGAGCACAGGGGCCATGCATAATTGACTAGAAGATGGGCTAGAACTGTGGCCAATCAGTGTGTGATCAAAAACGCGTGGAATATTCAGCACCACTTGATTACATGGAGGCTCGTCCTCTCACTCTCCTCATGAAATCTCTTCAAGGTCCAGAGTACTGTAATAAGATCATTACTGTCAAGCGGTACGAATCGCAGGCAATGAGTCTTGGGATAGGAAGTCATACTTCACAAGCTCCCCTGGTCTCTCTCTCTCTCTCTTTTTTTTTTTTTTTGTATTTTACTGCATGCAGAGGCAGCAAGGCAACGAGGTGGCGGATAATGATCACATCGCTGTGTGGCAACTAGAAAGGCACTTTTAAGAAAAAGCAGAGAGACATCAGCTTAAGAGAAACTAAAACATTTTCCCTTTGCTTTTTTTCCCCCTTAAAAAAATTAAATAGAATTAAACTGTGTGCGGTAGTCGCTTTCATGAACTCTGAGATAATGTCATTGAATTTAACCATTTGAGAGATTTTCATATGGCAGCAAAGCCCATTACCCCACAGACAAATGGCCAATTTTCTCCATGTCCCAAGTACAAAAGAAGCCTTGTTAGGTTGTGTGTGTATCTCAGTGGCGATGCCTGAAGTTTGCACCGTACCTGCTTCTTTCGTTGGTGATGACACCCTGGGTTTAATACCTGGGGCCTGTTATATGTCTGAGACGAGAAAGGGGTGGAGTTGAAAGGCAGGGGTGCATTAGCAAAGATTCCTAAATAAACGCACCAAGTTGATCTCGAGCCACACCCACTCTAGAGCATCAATCATACATCGCAATAAAATGAGAGCGCGCGGTGATCACACCCGGCAACAAGGTGCGGCAGACATCTGATCATACTTAAATCAGCAAAGCAGGATTCCAGTGAATGATGGGGAGAGCTTAATCAAGAGCTCCCCTTCTCCCTCCAACTGTCCTGAAAAATGCTCACTCCCCTTGTCCAAAACCCCACAAAGGATATCATCCTCACAACGAACTTAAAAGCTGGGCTCACTGCATCTGAGTTAAGGGCTCACTGCATCTGAGTGAAACATCCCTAAGTTCAAAAAAGTTAAGTGATGTTCCCTGCCTGTTCTCTAATCCTGCATGTTCTAATTGTCTGCAAAGTAGCTGAAGCAGTGATCCGCATCCTTCGTGGAATGTACAACACGCACGCGCACACACACGCGCACACACACACACACACACACACACACACAGACAGACATATATGAGGAAAGCAGTATTGCTTGTAAAGAAGCCATGTCACAACAAGGGTCCTCAGAAAAGAGGCTGAGATCAAAACTAGTAAAGGAATCACTGCTTCCAAGTTCTTAAGGGCAATGGTGGGGGGTGGTGGGCACGCAGCCCCCCACCAGCTGTGGTGGGGAAAAGCAGTGACAGGGGACACAAGGCTGAACCATGACCTGCAGAAAAGGCTCCTCTTCACACCCAAGCCGCTGAGGGCCTTTCCAGGTGGACAGCACAGGTACAAGGCAAGCCACGCAGACTTCCAAGTCCTAGAGGCCTGATGTAGACCCCAAATTCACACTCACCTGCCCATCTCTGGCAAATTACTTAACGTCACCGAACCTTTGTCCTCATTTGTGAAAACAGAGATAACACCACCTCCCTGCCGGATACTATCGGTTGTATGAAGGATGCAATGAGGTAACACCTGTCTAAGAGCAGGCACTGAATCCTGGCTTCCTTCTTTGATGCTTTAAGACCTATTCTAACAAGGGAGGCAAGACCCCGGGGAGGGAGGGGGCAGTGAACAGATCAGGTGTGATCCACAGTGACCCCGTCCATGAAGCCCACAGACAGGAATAGAAAGTTACAAGGCTTTGTGAACCGAATGTTTGTGTCCTCCCAAAGTTCACCTGTTGAAACCCTAACCCCCATGTGATGACACCTGGAGATGAGGACTTTGGGAGATAATTAGGGTTGTATGAAGTCGTGAGGGTGGGGCTCATGGGATGTGGTTAGTGGCCTTATAAGACACAGAGAGACAGAGAGCTCTCTGTGCACTGAGGCCCCTCTTGGACCTTGGTCCGAGCAGATCGCATCACACCCCGGGTCTGAGTTTCATAGCTGAATGAAGTGACATCCAAAGACTGTGACAGCTCCACCATTTTGAGAACATCAAGAAAATGACTTTGAGAGATTATCTTGGAATCCCCTAAAAGTCAGCTGACTCGGGGTCTCCCCCCACAGGCAGAATTCCAACCCCAGGATGCCTGGGGAGAAATGCCTGTCCTGAGTCCTCCTGATGGGACATTGGAGGCTGTGGGTCGTTCATGCAGAAAAAGCAGCTCTAAGTTTAGGGCCAATAAAAGGAACTGGGGTCGGCCGCAGATCTGTACTTGTAGACAGTAAGCTTGAGAGCAGTCTGCATCGTTCAAAGGCGAGTCCACTCTTATGTACAGCAGGAGGCTGAGTATGTCTTGTTGCATCAGGAGTGTCTGCAGGGCCCTGGAGCTCCAAGCCACCTTATACCAAGATTTATCATGTGTTCACTTTTCGTATTTTTTCCCTTTTTTGGAATAGCAGATATTTCATTCTGGAGCCTCCAACACCCAGGGTGCTGGGTCGAGGTCCCTTGGGCTCCCTGCACAGGCTGCTCAGGTGGCCACGGCTTATTGAGAGATCTGCTTTCTCCACTGGACAGTGGGCATGCTGAGGGCAGGGGCCCTCAGTCGCTTTTCCATCCAGTCCCAGGCATAGCTCTTGGCCTGCAGTAGGTGATTAATGCGCTTTCATGGAACTGAATCTAACGCTTTAGTTTGCGTGTACTTAAAAAAAAAAAAAAAAGGACCAAAAAATCCTTCTCTTGTTGTCAGCTCATCATGATGGGAATCCTCTGTTCTGGCTTCTCCTACTGTGATCAACTCATCTTTGTTTATTTCCGACCCACAGACTTCCACAAAGGATCTGTGAGCACTGACAGCTTGTGTGTGTTTGTGTCAGAAGGACTGTACCCTGCAGGATGGCTTTTGAGTCAACTGTGCCCCGTCTAGGATGTCAATGTCTAGAGTAAACCCAGGTCTACTCAATTTTAGCAAGTTCATTCTTGTGGAAGCTGGAGTTACAACCTGAGAACTCTCTTTGGGAAAAATGATCTGGTTTGTGGGGAGTAGGCAAGTCCATCAGAATATCCAGTGTCTCCTATCACTTCCGCCTCAAGGGCGAAGAAACCTAGCCAACCTGGCTCCCTCATCAAAGCTGCTGCATTTTAGGAATATCATCCAGGAAGATGTCCCAGTTCTTGGTTTTCCCCATTTTCTCTAATTAACTGCTCAGCTTACTGATTTAGAGGCACGTACCAACTAGTTTACTAACAAGGAAGTTCAATTAAGAAGTCCTTCCTGTTAGAAGAAATTACTGTTGATTATGGAATTTTGATGGAATGGATGATGG
The DNA here is from genome assembly GCF_000442215.2 of Lipotes vexillifer. Classification (NCBI taxonomy): domain Eukaryota; kingdom Metazoa; phylum Chordata; class Mammalia; order Artiodactyla; family Lipotidae; genus Lipotes; species Lipotes vexillifer. The sequence goes on along the minus strand of NW_006790710.1, from coordinate 1,934,944 downwards.
AGACTTCTGATTTTCTTTCCTTTCACTGAAGGTAGCTGCCAAAATTGTAACAAGGGGTAGATAAGGAGTGCTGCTGAAATGTTCACAAATAGGAGATCCAAGAGTGACCCACAAGAGTCACACCTGACAGCTTTCATAATCTCCCCTAGCTTTCCCCTCTAGACACCTCCAAATAATACAAAATCACACGAATCACACGAGAAAGCCCCTGTGGACAAGAAGCAAGCCATGGTGGTAGCTCCTTGGCCAGCATGGGTTTCTTGCCAGTCATGTGTGCACCATCGCATCCAACATGGAGTAACCAGTATGTTAACTGTGCCCAAGGAGAGAGGAAAGGTGAGAACATCCTGGTGATAAGACACTTAAATAACAAAACTGCCCTCCCAATCATGCTGTGCAAAATCCCCAAATTACCACTGATGCCCCAAACTGCCCAACCCTCAACATGACCCAATGGTCACAGATGAACCCGAGCTTTGATACACCTGTGGACTGCCTTCTTGTAAAAATGAGTACGCAGGGGGCTTCCCTGGTGGCACAGTGGTTGAGAATCCACCTGCCAATGCAGGGGACACGGGTTCGAGCCCTGGTCCGGGAAGATCCCACATGCTGTGGAGCAAGTAAGCCCGTGCGCCACAACTACTGAGCCTGTGCTCCAGAGCCCACGAGCCACAACTACTGAGCCCGCATGCTGCAACTACTGAAGCCCGTGCGCCTAGAGCCTGTGCTCTGCAACAAGAGGAGCCACCACAATGAGAAGCTCGCGAACCACAAGGAAGAGTAGCCCCCGCTCGCTGCAATTAGAGAAAGCCGACGTGCAGCAACGAAGACCCAACACAGCCAAAAATAAATAAATTTATGTATATTAAAAAAAAATGAGTATGCAGGGGAAACGTTGTACAATGCTCCTGCGTAATCATTCTTCATTTCCGCTCCAAAGTCTTCCAAAATATCAACTAATTAATAAAAATTTTTTCGGAAGATAAAAGGTAACTGATCAATTACAGCAACGTCTGTTTTCTTAGCATCTAAGTGAAAACAAAACTTTGTTTTGTGACTAATTCAATCACTACCACTGGTGTTTCAGGTTGTCGTAAATAGAAGACGTTTACTGAAAGAGTGATGCTTTTTGTGGCATTTTATCAAATAAGATAACCATTACGTATTAAATCTGCAGAATCTACGATTAAGTTCTACAACACGTTAGCTTCCCCTAACTTTTCCAACTCAATGCTGTGCTGTCTTTCTTCTGGACCACCCATGCCTCTCTTAAACATTCTGCCTGAAATCCTAGGTACAGTCTCTGGTGCAAGTCTTCCCATATTAAGGCTATGAATGCCTTGGGGTGAGAGACGAACTGAGTTTTATTTCTCTCGTTTCCCATGGAGCCAAACACACAGTGCTTCCTCTGTGCTTGTTGCTTAATATTTGATGAAAGAATAAAACGATTCTCAATGTCAGGTTCTTCTCTGAAAGAACGAAGGGAAACTAAGTCCTGTCTGGCCTCTGCAACTTGAAGTTAATGAAATTTGTAAACATGTTGGAGACCTCTCACCTCTGACGGCTTAGTGGGTACAGCGGTGATGGGCAATTTTTCTACTGTAATGGACAGAGGCCAGTTGTGACTTTTTCTCTACAGGATAGTATTTCAGTATCCATCCAGGATCAACCATACAATGAGTCTATAAAGACCCAGAATGAACAACCAGGGCGTGGGGATGAGAAGAGGATAAAATAAATTTCCTTCTGAGACCTTTAGTAAAAAGCACCATGACCCAAGGGGACCCCCCCAAAAAAACCAAAAAACAAAAAAACAAAAAACCTCACAAAAAAACCCCAACAACAACAGGATTTCTGCATACCCTCTTGTACAATCAGACTGGGTAAATCCAGACTGGCCCTGCATTTTTAAAGAAAGATCTTTGCTACACAACTTCTAGATGTGATGATCCATATAAAAGTCAGTGTCTTTACATGGAATCTGAGAAATATCAAGGAAGCCACTCTGCCTGCCCCACTCCTAGATTCAAAAGCCGCTCCACACACCTCAAAGACTTGCTTTTTGCCTGGTGGAAAGAGTTTGAGGCAGAGAATCAAGAGACAGTTCTGTCACCTACCAGCAACCTGACCCTGGACAAGAAAAAGCCACTTAACCTCTCTCTACCTTTTCACTGCCTTTTCACTGGGGAAACAGGAAAATTAACACTGGATGCAAACTTGCATGAATGTTATAAAACTAACGAGAACCACCAGATTGGGGAACCACAGAACTGGGACCGCAGAGACCACGGGTACATTTCGGCCACAATAACCTCACTCCTGAACCCTGGATAAGAAGGTACCCACCCAGAAAGGAGGGTGATTCAAAGGCAAGGCCAAAAGACAGCAAGTCATAAAAGATCTGCAAAATCCCCACTACCCAAGAGCTTTCCAGGCACACACCCTTCAACTTGGCTCTGGCCATGAACCCAGGGCCCCTGGGGCTAGCATCCTTCTAGAACCCGGATTCCGCTACAGTGGCCCAACCAGTGCTGGACTTGCTACAGGGGACCAGGAACCCTGCCTCTCAGGACAGCCCCAGCTCTTACAAAGTTTTCCTTTTAGTATCTGAACCAAAATCCACCTCCTTGAAACTTCCACCCATTGGTCCCAATGAAACCCATCAGGGCCACCCAGGATGATTCGGGACTCTCTTTCCATGGTTTGAACACAGTTAGGACGCCCCCATGCCTCTTGTGCTGTGTCACCATCTTCCTTACCGACACGTGGACTGATTTCTGTTGATCTACGATCATCACAGAGATCAGCACCCAGATCTGAACATACCCGTTTTCTTAAATATAACGAATAATTCTGAGCAAATCAAATCCAATTTAAAATCAAGACTGTCACTGATATTTTAATATCTGTTGTTCCCAATGGTCTATTAAATAAGAATACAAGTAGTATTCGGGATACAGAAGTTTTGTTAAAAAAGGTTAATAACACCACCTTCACATTTTTAATGGTAAGGCTGGAGGATGCTGGTTTCTAAGAAGCTTACCCTCAAAGTTAAACTCAGTGGTGAAGTGCCCTATTTCTGACGTTCTTAATGAACAGTCGTTTTCCCAGATAAAAACATCACAAAGGTGCATATCATTACAAACAGGGCCACAGAATTGGAAAAACTCTCACATATTTTTAGAGACTGTATGTATGAAAAGAACAGATCTAAACCTGGGGGAGCCTCCAGGTAGGTAGATAGGGGGCCAGATGCCCGGTGATGCAGAATGTGCTGGAGGAGTACATAGGGTCCTCCAGCAGTTAGCATGGCAGCCCTTCACCTGCCCAAAGACACACCTCAGGTCTCAGTCCTGCGAACACCTAGGCACACACCCACCTGTCTGAGGCACTTCTGCTTTAAATGACATACGTCACCCACACTAGCTTGTACCTCTCCATTCTTCCACACTTACCTAAGGAAGGGGCTGGAATACTTTAAAATACTGACTCTTTAAATGACAGTAATAATTATATATGAGCCCAGTGACCATGTTGGAACTCAAAATACTCATAAAGGAATTCTTCAGTCATAGATTCTACTCCTATAAGTCACTAGACTCATTCCATTCATTTTATTTTAATTTTTAAATTTAAAAAATTTTTAAATTTTAGTTTAATTTTATTTTTTTATATAACAGGTTCTTATCAGTCATCCATTTTATACCCATCAGTGTATACATGTCAACCCCAATATCCCAATTCATCCCACCACCACCACACCGCCCCCGCCCCCCACCGCCCCGTGGCTTTCCCCGCTTGGTGTCCATACGTTTGTTCTCTACAACTGTGTCTCAGTTTCTGCCCTGCAAACCGGTTCATTTGTACCATTTTTCTAGGTTCCACATATATACGTTAATATACGATATTTGTTTTTCTCTTTCTGACTTACTTCACTCTGTATGACAGTCTCTAGATCCATCCATGTCTCAACAAATGACCCAATTTTGTTCCCTTTTATGGCTGAGTAATATTCCATTGTATATATGTACCACATCTTTTGTATCCGTTTGTCTGTCGATGGGCATTTAGGTTGCTTCCATGACCTGGCTATTGTAAACAGTGCTGCCATGAACGTTGGGGTGCGTGTGTCTTTTTGAATTATGGTTTTCTCTGGGTATATGCCCAGTAGTGGGATTGCTGGGTCATAGAGTAATTCTATTTTTAGATTTTTAAGGAACCTCCATACTGTTCTCCATAGTGGCCGTATCAATTTACATTCCCATCAACAGTGCAAGAGTGTTCCCTTTTCTCCACAGCCTCTCCAGCATTCGTTGTTTGTAGAGTTTCTGATGATGCCCATTCTAACTGGTGTGAGGTGATACCTCATTGTAGTTTTGATTTGCATTTCTCTCATAATTAGCGATGTTGAACAGCTTTTCATGTGCTTCTTGGCCATCTGTATGTCTTCTCTGGAGAAATGTCTATTTAGGTCTTCTGCCCGTTTTTGGATTGAGTGGTTTGTTTTTTTAATATTGAGCTGCATGAGCTGTTTATATATTTTGGAGATTAACCCTTTTTGTCCGTTGATTCGTTTGCAAATATTTTCTCCCATTCTGAGAGTTGTCTTTTCGTCTTGTTTATGGTTTCCTTTGCTGTGCAAAAGCTTTGAAGTTTCATTAGGTCCCATTTGTTTATTTTCGTTTTTATTTCCATTACTCTAGGAGGTGGATCGAAAAAGATCTTGCTGTGATTTATGTCAAAGAGTGTTCTGCCTATGTTTTCCTCTAAGAGTTTTATAGTGTCCAGTCTTACATTTAGGTCTCTAATCCATTTTGAGTTTATTTTTGTGTATGGTGTTAGGGAGTGTTCTAATTTCATTCTTTTATATGTAGCTGTCCAGTTTTCCCAGCACCACTTATTGTAGAGTCTGTCTTTTCTCCATTGTATATCCTTGCCTCCTCTGTCATAGATTAGTTGACCATAGGTGTGTGGGTTTATCTCTGGGCTTCCCATCTTGTTCCATTGATCTATGTTTCTGTTTTTGTGCCAGTACCATACTGTCCTGATTACTGTAGCTTTGTAGTATAGTCTGAAGTCAGGGAGTCTGATTCCTCCAGCTCTGTTTTTTTCCCTCAGGACTGCTTTGGCTATTCGGGGTCTTTTGTGTCTCCATACAGATTTTAAGATTTTTCGTTCTAGTTCCATAAAAAATGCCATTGGTAATCTGATAGGGATTCCACTGAATCTGTAGACTGCTTTGGGTAGTATAGTCATTTTCACAATATTGATTCTTCCAATCCAAGAACATGGTATATCTCTCCATGTGTTTGTATCATCTTTAATTTCTTTCATCAGTGTCATAGTTTTTTCTGCATACAGGTCTTTTGTCCATTCATTTTAAATTGCAAGTATAAGAAAATGATTGTTCTTAATTTAGGTGACAGCATTTTCTTTTTTTAAAAATTTATTTAGTTTTTAATTTATTTTTGGCTGCGTTGGGCCTTCGTTGCTGCACGCGGGCTTTCTCTAGTTGTGGAGGCTACTCTTTGTTATGGTGCACGGGCTTCTCATTGTGGTGGCTTCTCTTGTTGCGGAGCACGGGCTCTAGGTGCGCAGGCTTCGGTAGTTGTGGCTCACGGGCTCTAGAGCGCAGGCTCGGTAGTTGTGGCGCACAGGCTTAGTTGCTCCGCCGCATGTGGGATCTTCCCGGACCAGGGATCGAACCTGTGTCCCCTGCATTGGCAGGCGGATTCTTAACCTCTGCGCCACCAGGAAAGTCCCAAGGTGACATCATTTTCTACCATTCTGTGTAGAACTACTGTTCTTCTGCAGAAAAGAACTACTAAAATCGAGTCTGATGAGGGCCAGGGCAGCAAGAAATTCATGGAAGGAAGATCCTTATTTCCATCAGGAGCACCAAGGATCCCCAGGTGGACAGAGAGTTTCTGGCTTTTCAGGCAGCATAAATACTGATGATACACTTTAGCCTTTACCTTCTGTACAAAGATGCTACAAAGGTAAGGAATATCCAGCGCTAGAACCTCTGTGCTCAGCTAAGAGCCCGGAAAGGGCGTGGGGGCTCCCTTTCGGACTTGGCTGGGGGACGGCTCAGAAGTGCATCTGGGGAGCTCCGACCCCTCCCTCGGCGGGGTTCAGGCCAGGCCCTCGGGGGCCACGGTGGACAGAGGCTTCCGGTCTACCGTGCTGATGAAAGATCGGCGGACAGACGTGCCCAGGGGCTTGTAAGAGGCACCGTGGAAGGTGTGGGCAGCACATGGCTTCCGCTGGCTCACCTCCACCTTCCCTCCAACGCCCTCAGAGGCAGGCCTGGGTGGCGGCAGCAGTAGCTCTCACACCCTTTGGCTTCTGGTTGGGTCTGGTCAAGGAGGCGGCGGCATGAGACCAGAGGCAGGGAGAAGAGTGAGGTTAGGCGCTTCCCCTGCGCCCCCTCACCCTCTGGGTCACTGGGGTGGCACATGTCCCTCTGTTGAAGGACACAGCTCCTGATGGAGACCTCCCCCAGACACCGCCCTCTCTGGGTCCTCATAACCGGCCCCTCCTTTCCCCGTCACCCCACTGGGAGTCTGCACCATCCCTATAGCTCTTCCCACACCCTGGCCACACCTCTGTAGACAGTCCCTGTGGAAAATTCCTATCAACGACCCAGTTGAGGGTGCCATGTTTTTCCCGGGACCCTGACTGAAATAGCCGAATTTTATTTTTCTTATACTCTAAAGAGAATTGAGTCTAGTCATCTGTTCCAATGGGCTATGTCAAAAACTACACAATTCACCTACTTTATGGACACCATCTAGAGAACTTTTTGCATGTGCAATTGCGACTTTCCAGCACGAGGTCAAGCAAAAGAGAACATACTGGTAATAACAAGTCATAGTGCTTTGCAGGAAAGAGAAGTATTTTTTTACAATTAAAATTAAACAACCCTCTAAAAATATACAACTAGCTTTCATTTCAAGAACAGAAGGCTTAGTTTTGATGGTTCCCACAATACACTTTGATTAGTAAGAGTTGCTAAGAGTACTAAAAAATATTGTATATCATTGAATCGAAAATGATCTCAATTGAACGATGCATTTTGACTTCAGGGATGCGAAAATGTGAAGAAAAAAAAAATAGTGGGTCTTGGATACAATGCAATACACCCTGTCTCCGAAGAATGACTCATTTATAGGTCGGTCGGTAACGTTTCCTCGGGAAAAATGATACGTTTTCTTTTTACCAAGAACTTGTCTTATTTTCTTTTGGAAAGACGTCACACTGTGGCATCACAGAGACAGTCCTCTTAACTACCAAGTGAGGCCCAGCTTCCTCTCTTATCATTAGTGTTGAACTTCTGAACACACACAACCGTCACTCATCGTTCATGCCTGAGACGCTGTTGTGGTTTCTAATTTGGGTGCTTCTTTGGTGGCCGGGAGTCTGTCTTTCTGTCTGCATCACTGCCTCAGCAGTAAGGCCCTTTAATGAAAGGGTCTGTGGTTGGTTTGGGGTTGAGGATCTGACTCAGCATCGTCATAGGCTATTGCTTGGAGCACACAGTACAACCTCAGTAACTCAGGCAGTGGAAGATGGAAACATCTCAGGCGTCCAACAAGCTTACAGTCACTTGGCAAATTTTCTGCAAACTCACTGGATGACCGGGACGCTGATTTAAACCCGCAGCCTGATTAAACACGCAACCACTACTAATTTACTTTCAGGCTGTATCTTATTCACACAGCTTTCACTATGTCAGTAGGTGGGTGGGATGATTAGAATGTGTAAAATGTGTGTAATGTAGTGAATGGTGGACTTGATCACCAGTCTCTACCAAGTGGCAGACACTTCTGAAAAAAGTCGTTGGTTGGAAACACGTGACAGACACGGTACGATATTTATCCGTGAAATGGGCATGAGGCCTTCCCATAGAGCAAATCTTACTCTTCCCCTGGGTACGTGGGGCACAGGCTCCCCACCCTGCTGAGAGGCCAGGCATCTTCCTGGCTTTACCTCAGTCCTTTTGTTGGTGGGGTGTGGCCATCTGTGCATGGCTGGGGGCTTTTTGCCGAAGTTGTTGGAAGGTGTCTCATCAATGCTCAGCATCTGTGGCCGATTTCTTTTCCAAAGGGGAAGGTCAGTGGTGTCTGGGTGGGTGCTTTGATCCATAATCATTATTTTTCACCACTGCTGATATAACAGAATCATCCTCATTTATCATAACAGGAGAGAATTGGTTTTTATTGGCTAAACTTGTTAGCAGGAAGCTATAGGAAGCAAAATGGTAAGAAATGTGGTGACGAAGGGCTTTCAGACTCCTCCCTGCCACCGTGGGAGCCCCAGCAAGCTCCCTGACACTCTGAACCCCAGCTCCTCATTATAAATGAAAACGCCACCAACCAACTCACAGGATTACGGTAAATGACACAGAGCATGTACTGTAAACTCTGTTCCTTCCCTGCTAACATATACGTTGTGGGTCTACGGTCGCATCTTTGGATATTAGGAAGGAACAGGCATTTTCTTCAACACTGAAACTTACAGTTTGAACAAAAGAGTATTCAGAAAAAGTGTGGCAGAAATAGAGAAAAAGGGTGTCAGTTATGAGGGTATTTCCAGCGTGTATGGAATCCCTGTTGAAACCAGATTCTTTTACTACTATTGGTCTCACCAATAATTATTCATGTTATACAGCCATGTTTTGGAATTTTAATTTTCCCTTGAAGCATCTGTTTAACTTGTTTATTGAAACTACATTCATTTCACCTCCCATAATGTGTGCGTGCGTGTGTATCTCCACTCGCATCCATGGAATAAAAGAACACAAGTCCATCATAAGGGGCCGCTTCTGAAAGATCACATCGGGCCATCGCTGAGAATAAAACCCGACTTCCCAACAAGTCAAAGGAGAAGCAAGACAAACTGTGTCAGCGGGAATACTAATGCAGCTCACAAAACAAAAAGAGTGACGGACGCTAACAGAAGGGGCGTTTATCATCACACGTCGCTGAAGGTCAGAATCGGCGTGGCTGTCGTACTAGAGTGAAGTCTACCGGTGTCAGGGAAGATTCCTAAATTAGGGGGCGCCGATCTTTTTTGGAGGAAGACAACATGGCACAGCTCGGTTGGAGCAGACACCTTGACCCCAGGTTGCCGGGGTCGGGGACGACCAAACAACTTGACCAGATGTTACGAAGGGGACACCAGCGGCACCATCGACCAGGCAACAACTGCCAGGAGGTAAGACAGCTGCTGTGGTTGAACGGTCTCGAGAATCAGTGAGTGAAGAGAGGGTCCCCTAGCACCACCTTCTTAACAAAAAGCACACGCGCTGACCTGCGTTATTGTGCATTTGTGGCTCTGAGGATAAATGATTCCACAAATGAGAAAAAATAAAAATTAATTTTCAGGAACGCGGACTCTGGCTCTGAAGTCCCGGGAGGCCTTACCGTCAGCAGTGCCTGAGAGGCCATCGGCTTTGAAGTTGCTGGTACTTTTCTTCCTCCGATGCTTCTTTCTGTTGGCGTGAGGGGAGGGGGGCGGGTCGAGCTTGGGGCTGGTGGTGCTGGAGATGCTTGGGCTGGAGCACACGGAGTCACCGAGCCCCGTGTCTGCCACCGGACCGGAAAAGGCAAAAGAACGCAAAGGTCAACACTTAAAAAGTAGACTTCGCAAAAGTACTACAGCAACGTTCCTCCAGTGCCACATCATGCTCCGCAAATAACACCTGGACGGGAGGCCCAGAGCATCCCGTGTTAAAGGTCATAGCGCCCCTGCAATTCAAAAGCAGGCTCTCCTCTTGGCATCATCCTTATGCTCTGGAGAATTTAGTCTCTCTCTCTCTCTCTTTTTTATTTTTTAGGCCTGTGCTTCTCCAACTTTTTTTTTTTTAATTTTTATTGGAGTCTAGTTGATTTAAAATGTTGTTAGTTTCTGCTGTATGTACAGCAAAGTGAATCAGTTATACATACACATATATCCACTCTTTTTTAGATTCTTTTCCCATACAGGTCATTACAGAGTACTGAGTAGAGTTCCCTGTGCTGTACAAGTAGGTCCTTATTAGTTACCTATTTTATATATAGTAGTGTGTATATGTCAATCCCAGACTCCCAATTTACCCCTCCTCCCTTCCCCCGCCCCGATAACCATGGTTTGTTTTCTACATCTGTGACCCTATTTCTGTTTTGTAAATAAGCTCATTCGTACCATTTTTTTCTTGATTCCACATGTAAGCAGTATACTCTGATACTTCTTTCTCTGTCTTACTTACAAAGTTCTCTATTTTGCATAACTGGAGTTCTGGAAAAGGAGAGCGGGAGGTGGGAAGCCTTTTCCTTATTTTTCTCTTCCCATAATTACTGTGATATATTAGGAATGAAGTAAAGACTCTTAGGAATACACATGAAAGTGTCATCTTAAATGGGGTTGATTCCATGTGTGTACACACAAGATAAAGGTATTCCTGATTCTCTGTCCTCTACCCCCAACATTATGTATGGCTGTACGTTAGTTTATTAGTAGTGAAAATCGGCATGCCACCTCCCTCTCGCACTGATGTCCAGCAATAGGGTTGGAAGTCCATAGTAGACCTGCCAATTTTTGATTCACAGAAGCTACTTACAAAATTTTAAAACCAGGGCACAAATGTGATCATTCACTGGAAGTGAAACTCTCAATTTATTATGTCTGTTTTTACTCTATCAGTAAAGTAAAACAGTAAGAACAGAATGCCATGAAAACACCTGAAATGAACATGGAATTCAACAGAACGGAAAAGTACCCAGAGAAAGTGATGGGGGAACACCGTCTAAACACCTCCAAAGTTCTAAGAATTCTGTATTTCATGATTCAGCATCTTTGTAACTCAAAAGACAGAACGTTCTGTGTGATATATTTCATTCATTCAACAAATATTTTTTGAGCGCCTACTGTGGGCCACCACTTTTCCAGATGTTTGGGATCCATCACTGAGAAAGACAGATAAAGGTTCCCATCTGAGTGGCACTGACACAGTAGTGGGGCCACAACCCACAGCTCATTACGAGGTGGTGAGAGCTGGCGAGGGAGAAGTAGGGCGCGAAGGGTGGACGCTGGGGAGGCAGCAGCGCGGGGAGGGGGAGTTGCCATCTTAAAAGACAGGGTGCGTCTCACCGAGAAGGCGACGCGTGAGGCAATAGTTGAAGATGGTAAAGGCGTGAGAAGGTGAATGTGCACCTCGGGCAGGAGGAAGCTGCCAGAACCTGGCCCGAAGACCAGGTGTGCGCGCCTGGTGTGCTCCAGAAGCAGAGGGGGGTGCGAGTGGCCGGGGCCAGTGAGGATGGGAGACTCACAGCGAATGGCATTGGAGAGAGGAAGGGGCTTGGCCACCGTCTAGAACCCTGGCTTTTACTCTGGGGGAAATGGGGAGGCTGGCAGGATTTTGAACAGAAGGATGACATGATTTCAAATATAAAGATACTCGAAAGCAAAACGTATTTAAAATCTTTTCATTTTCTGACGTTCTAGGACATTTTATCATGTACTGAGAACTGTCAAAGGACACAGTATCTTTTTAGCTACAAATATGGTTCCAG
>NW_006790710.1:1911846-1923379 GCF_000442215.2 Lipotes vexillifer | reverse complement strand
AATGCCCTAGGATGCAAACTCCTGATATCCTAAGACCAGCGATCCCGTCCCATCTCTGCACGGTCGGAATGGTCAACCTTCTTTCCATATCCCCGTCACCTGTGGAGCAAAGGCCTCTGGGAGCCTGTCCTGGGAGGGGTGTGAAGAGTCAACCCACGGCTCCTGCAGGAGAACCTGCCTCAAGGAGTCTGGGACTCCAGGTTGCATCTTTATCCACAAAGTGGCCGTTTCTTCTGCATTCTCTTTCCAACTTCCCATCTGCTCTCCGCCGAAGCTACACTCACCCTGGGTCCGATCCTTACCCCCCAGGCCTGGACGGTACAGCTAACTGCAGGAGGGCTTTCTCCTGCTGGCTTGCCACCTTTTAAGTTGTCCCAGTCTTCCGCAATACGAATCTTCTAAAAGTGGCAATTCTTACATACATTTTTTTTTTTAAATACTAGATCCTACTGAATATCAGATGAAAGCTGTAGGCATCCCAGAAAAAGAAAAAAAAAAAAAAAAAGTCTAGTCTAGTTAATACTTGTGCGCAATTTCAGAGGGTTCAGAAGCTGCCTGATGTTGCTAAGAGGTCCAAGGACCCCAAGATCACCGGCTGATCCTAAAGCAACCCTTTCACATGTTAGTCAATGCTCAAACCTTACAATGAATATTTTTGTACATTTCAAGTATTTGCTGCCCAGGTTTCAAAAGTCTTCACCCTCTGACTGCATCCTCTCTGACTCTGAAGTGTTAAGAACCCATCCTGTGCCGGGTGTGGTGACAGGCCATGGGGAAACAATGGTCCCAATGACCTCCAATCGCAGAGGCAGATGAGGGGCGCAGGCAGAGACAGCTGCCCTCTGCTGCAGCAGGGCTGGCGTTTCATTATTTCACTCTGTCCCTCAGATGTCCCCTCAATGCAATGCACAATGTTCATTCCCAACTATGCCTCTAATCCTTATGTCACAATCTCTCCCAAACTAACATTTCTCATCTCTGAACCCCTACTGATCCTAAAGCTGGGGCTTCCTGCCCTTGGCCGTCTGTCCGTTATCTGGATGTAGCTGGCATGGTTGTTTCCCAGGGCAGCTAAAGGTGCTCACCCCCATACTGAGCCGCCCAATGCTGGGCACGCAGTGGATGCAGCATTATAATAGGGACACCTGGGTCCCCTCCATCATCCAGTTCTTTAAGGTGGGTACCAATATCTCTTTTTAAGATGCTCAGAATATATACATAAGCTATACGGTCATATAACAGGCTTCCATATATGTGAGGTGGCTCTATTTCTGGGTTCTCTATTCTCCAATAATCTTTTCACCTATCTGTGTTCTATTAGCACATGGTTCTGAACGCTATGGCACTTTAGTCACCTTGGTACCTCATAAGGTAGGGCAAGTCCCCACACTTTGTTATTCTTCACAATTGTCTTAGCTCTTGTTGGCTGTTCTGAGCACACAACTTTGTGTATTCATCCAAATCAATGGAAAAGATATTCAACAAGGTGAGGCCAAGACAGAGCCTTGAATCTTCACTCACCAATTCACAACCAGAAGCTTTGTTGAGTCATCACTGAGTAGGACCTGGAGACATCATACTGTCTGTGCATCCAGCTCAGACACCTGTGGACTTGCCTATAAAGAAACTATGGTACAGCCTTGTCAAACACTTTGTTGAAAGCTAGACGGGCACCCAACTTACAGATATGTCTGCCAATGTAAACACAAGAAAGGGAAATCCATTTAATACTCCTTCTCCTTAAAGAACTCTCTTTGTTCAATTAGATCACTGCTTCCTTTTCTATACGCACACAAAGCACAGAAGTATTACCAATCGAATTCAGAATCCGACCTGGGCTGGATTTTAAACTCACTGGCTTAGGGCTCAGAATTCAGCATTTTGGAAACCAAAATGACAGGCGCCTGTTTCTAGGCATCTCCCCTCACCCTTTCCAACTGCAGGAAACTTTCTGCAAAGTAACTGACAGGGACACGACAATCTCATTTCCAAGGTTTCTGAGTATCTTAACAATACGTGAAATTGAGGGGGAGATTCCTGACTCGCTTGAAGAAAGTAGCTAAGTGCCAGTCTCAAGAAGGAACTACTTGCAAGTGATGACACCCACCTTCCCCTAAGGGACCATCAGAGCCAAGCTCATCAGCACCCTTTACAGCCTTCCTTTTTGGGAGCCCATCCTCAACACCAGTGGGTCTAACCCACGTGGCTCCACGTTTCCAGTAACCCGCTGGCTCACCACTGGGAACCCTCACCCAGCGACATCTGGAAACGTCTGGAGACATTCTTGGTTACCAGACCGAGCAGGGTAGGGGTGCCATAGGCATCGAGTGCGCACAAGCCTGAGATGCTGAAAAACACCCTACAACACATACTGCAGCCCTGCCGCAGAAAACCGTCCTGCCCGAGACGTCAGCAGTGAGAAGGGCTCGGAAGGGCTCTTCTATTCTTCAACCTCTCAGGCTCCTCCTCCAGAATCCTGTTCTGTGAAGGCTGGGGGCAATGCTCCTCACACCCGCCACCCTCCTCCCAAAGGCGCCCTTTCCCTGGAGCTACCCTGGCTCTCCCCAGGGACACGTCTCCCCCTGCACCACAAAGCACGCAGGTGGGCGGGGCATCCTCCCAGCCCCGCCCTGCTGCTTGCAGACCACTCTTCCCCCCGCCCCCCCCAAGTCCTGGCCCCTCTGAAGCCTGTGCCCGCCCTGGGATCCCGCTCCCTCCCCAAGACCCCAGGTCCCACCCCTTCACTGCCCGTTTCAGGAGCAGCTCAGCCACCCTGACCTGTGATCACGTCCGGTGCCTCCCGGGCACTCCCTCCAGCATCCTGGCCTCTGGGCCCCTCCCAGGTGACCTCGTGAAGCTCTTTCCTCCCCTCTGCCGCCGCACCCGCTGCTCTCCTGGTCCGGACCTGGGCCTGCCTGCTGCAGGAACCGCCTGCTGGGTTCTATTCCCTGCCATCCCTGCCCCCCATACCCAGTCTGCCCAGCTCACCTACAGCGGGGCCTCAGGTCCCATCTACCGGCCCCACCGGTCTTCACCGACTAACATCTGCCTCACGTTCCACTTCTCTCCCTACCCCGCGGGACGACATCACAGGCACTGCTCCTGCAGATTTCAGCCTCGACGCCCCCTGCCTCCACCTCTCCTGACCAGAGCCCCCAGCAGGATCGATGATTTCCGCCCCTACCTGTGCCGCACCAGCACTCAGGCCCGGGATGGAAGAGAACAGCACCATGCCAACAGTTTCGTCTACTGTGTGGCCCCTTTATGGTGGTGGGGTGGGACAGGGGCCCAAGCTCTGGCCTGTGCTTCAATCCACTGCATTCTGGGAGTAAATCCATCCCTCCCCCTCCAAGAGGCTCTATCACCCCTTCTCCACTCCCCTCAGACACCCTGCTCTCCATCCCATCCCCCTCGAGGACCCCCATTTTCATTTCACTGCAGACAAAAGAAGAAACAAAAGCAGCAACCAGAAGAGGGCACCCCCCTTCCTGTCCCGGGTCCCCATGGACTCGGGGGCCTCCCTCGCCCCGCCCTGCTGCCAAGGACGCCCCTCCCCCGTGAACTGGCTTCCACCAGGCAGCTCGCACCCTCTCCTGCCTGCATTAAACGTGCTGCATCGCTGTATCATCTCCGTTCCTAACGAAACCCTCCCGTGACTCCAGGCCCTCACCCAGCCACCACCTGGTTTCTGCTCCTCCTTAAAGCTAAGCCCCTCAGAGCTGTCCTCCTCCTGGCTGCCTGTGCCAGGTGTCACCTGCCCACGTCTGACCCGCCAGCCCGACACGCCCCTGCTGAGGCCCGGGTATCCCCACAGCCTCGTCCGTGGGCAGGTCTCAGCAGCGCCCCACATGGTTCCTGGCTCCCTCCCTGGCTGGGTAGCCGCGGCGAGGCCTTACACTACTTGGGTGGGAGGAAAACTAGGAAGCTGTGGGTCCTGGGATCCAAAGGATGATGGCCGGGAGAGGCCCCCATTCTGGCCCTCGCCCTCGGTCACCTCCTGTCCAGCCCTCCCCGCTTCCCAGGTGAGGCCGCCCTCACCACACGGTACACCCCGTCACCCGTGCCTTTGTCTCTTCGTTAACTGGACACCTTCTGAAGGCAGGAACGTCCTTCAAACCTCTTCACCAAGACAGAGCCTGAAACGTCCTGGGGATGAATGATGGGGGTTCCAGGCATGTCTGTGGAACTGAGTTTTATAAAGAGTTGATTCTCTCTTGCAGAGGCTTTAACACAGGTGCATGGCACTGCTTTGGGTGTGTAACAGAGAATCACCTTTGCAACTTAGTTTTAAAAGTAACCACAAGCGGGCTTCCCTGGTGGTGCAGTGGTTAAGAATCCGCCTGCCAATGCAGGGTACACGGGTTCAAGCCCTGGTCTGGGAAGATCCCACATGCCGCAGAGCAACTAAGCCCGTGCGCCACAACTACTGAGCCTGCAGTCTAGAGTCCGCGATCCACAGCTACTGAAGCCCGCATGCCTAGAGCCTGTGCTCTGCAACAAGAGAAGCCACTGCAATGAGTAGCCCCCACTCGCCGCAACAACTAGAGAAAGCCCAGGAGCAGCAACAAAGATCCAACACAGCCAAAAGTAAAAATAAATAAAAAATAAATAAATTTATAAAAAAAAAAAAAAAAGTAACCATAAGCATGCTTCTGTGTCAAACCACAGTCAGTCGGGTAAGTTTCCAGCAGTCTGGAACCTATATTTAGGTGAGCAACTAAGACGGTGAATAAAGTCTATTTAAGCTCCCTTAATAGACCCCTCCATCGACCACGCCCACCTCGTGGGCCCTCTGTACTCTGGGGGCCAGCTCTGCCTAGGCGCCTGGGTCACGTCAGAGACTAGAGGGTGAAAATCCCTGTCCCCGAGTTGATTCCAATGACCGAGAGGATGCCTATCTGATCAGAGGACGAAAAGGGGAATCAGATCTACGGCGAGCACACCAACTGCATGGATTTAAACATATGTACACAGAAGTGCCACCTACACGCAGAGAGAAGTAAGGTGAGGAACCACCCTCATGTCCACTGTCACCAAGGTGAGCACAGGCAAGCCGGTCCCATGGCCTCCCTTGAGAAATAGGAATATGACCCTGGGACGGCTGCTCGGGCCACTAGGACTCAGAGTGAGAGTGACAGAGAGCCAAGGTCAGGGGAAGGCCCAGGAGCGGGGCGGGGGGAGGGAGAACAGAAGAACATGAGTGCTGCCCTGGCCCCGGGAGGAAGGGAGGGAGGAGGGAGGTGAGCTTTCAGGATGACACGGGTTGCCATCTAGGAATAAGAGCAATAACGATTAATGATGAAACCAGGAAGCAGGCCCAGCCCTGGTAAGCCCCACAAATTCTTCCGCAGGCAAGGAGGAGCATGAATAAAGTAAGGGATATGCACCAGTCCCCTGGAGACCAAGAAGCGTTTCCCATCCATGGCCTGGTTTGCCGCTCACAGGGTCAAGGTACCGCCAAGAAAACCATCACTGTCCCGATGCAGAGACTTTCCAGGCCCTCTTGCAGGTGAGGCTGGAGCCCTGAGCGCCTCCCTGCCTGTGTCAGTACTCCACCACTGAGGTCCGGGCCCTGGACACGTGCTCCTAACGTTTTCGCTGGAGGAGGGAAAGTAGCCACTATGAGGTCAGGCGTCCCGGTGGCCGGGCTAAGGGGGTGGGAAAAAACAGATGCTCTGGGGTGGGGACAGTGGGAGCAGGCACAGTTCAGGGCTGGTCAGCTGGGCGAGGAAAGGCAGCTGCCCACGAACCAGGAGCGCCCACTGTGCGAGGGGACCTGCACCAGGGCCCAGAGGAGGAGGTCGGAGTGTGAGTCATGACAGAGGCCAGGGAGGGGCAGGGCCACGCGTGGTCAGGGAGGCCTGGAGGAGAGAGGGGCCCTGGCAGCCCTGACCGTTCTCGAGGATGCGGGTCACGTCGAGGAAGCTCTGGTTTCTAGCTAACTGGGTCCCGAGTCCCAGGGCCGGTATATGAATGCCCGGCTTCTAGATTCGGAGAACTCCCTTCCAAGAGGAGCCATTTAAAATTCCCCTGGTTTAGGGCTTCCCTGGTGGCGCAGTGGTTGAGGGTCCGCCTGCCGATGCAGGGGACGCGGGTTCGTGCCCCGGTCCGGGAAGATCCCACATGCCGCAGAGCGGCTGGGCCCGTGAGCCATGGCCGCTGAACCTCCGCGTCTGGAGCCTGTGCTCCGCAACGGGAGAGGCCACAACAGTGAGAGGCCCGCGTACCGCAAAAAAGAAAAAAAAAAAATTCCCCTGGTTTAAAATATGAGCAATCAAAACGCACTAGGCATCTATGCTGTGCTTTTCCATTTCCAACAGACTCCGCTTGCCTGACAAGGTATCTTTCAAACTGAAAAGGCCCCGAAAGCCCAGCCCCAGACACTGAAAACGAGCCCACAGAACGCAGTACAAATAACGCATCTTATCCTGTAACAACTACTGGGCGTCGGGACAGACAGTACCGTCGACAGCCTTAAATACGGGAGGGCGCACGCAGAGAGCAGAGGAGGTGGGGGGACGCCGAAAGAAGAAAGCCATACCAAGTTAAGAAAGGCAAGCGCCTCATTACGCCACCTCTAAACCGGCTTTGATGGAGGGACCGGAGCCCCGGAGACGAGGCGCCGAGCCGGGATAGGCCGGTCCACCGCCGTCCCGAGTGCTCAATGCCGGCCATTAGTTCTTCCCAATCGGGCATCAAAGTTCAACGCACACCCCAAAAAATATATAATACAAGCAATAATGATAACAATCTGCAGTCTCTCCGAGCTTCAGTACGTGAAGTATGAATCCAAGAAGCAGTTACACTTTTCACTCGGAGAGCTGACAAGCATGACTAGAGGGGGAATAAAATAACACTCCGTTCGCATAAATATCAAGCAGCCTGCTTGAGACTGATGGGCCAGGAATGTATTCTTAGCCGTCATTCCGGCAGACAGGCCCAAGGACACTCATAACTTATTTTACAATCATTTAGTTTCAGCTCAAGTGGAAAACGTGACAACTTATCTCTGCTGACAAGATGCCATATCAAACCTTACAATTAACTCTCGTCCGATTATCTGCCCAGCCGATCATTAGCTGGGCCATTTTTGATGAACTGCTGCAGAGAGCATGCCTCGGTGATGGCCGTCAGTGCCAGGTGTGTGGATACGTTTTCTGCTATCCCGGGCTCCACGCCTGTGATACCCATGGCCCTGCTTCTCCCAAGGGTCTCCAAATGTGTATGCCGGGGGAGGTGTCCTCCTGCACCTTGCTGGGAAGGAGTGGGCCATCCCTGCGACTGTCATGACCGCAACAACTACTGGCGTTCCTACCGCCATTGCACGTCCAACGCACTTCCCCGATCCCCACTCTGGAGTTCATTTCAGGGAGCTGTGGACCCTCTGGAGGGAAGTCTCCCTCCACTCTTCTGTACCGGGCTTGATTTGGAGAGTGGGCACCAAGAATTTGCTGCAGGGAGCCCGCCACGCTATCTGGAGGAGCTGCCAGGGGTTCTGAGGGCAGGCTGACTGTTATTTCCTATGTGTTGATGAAAGATAGGAATTGCTTTAAAATGCATGTTCACAAGAAGCCTGAATCTCTATTAAAAAAAAAAAAAGGAAAAAAGCAAAAGGACCGACCGTGAATGCATATTAGCTCTCCGCTCTCTCACTTTCACATAGTCCCTAACTTACTCATCTGGCAGGATCAGGAACAATATATTACTAAAAATCTTTGTTTTTTGGTATTACAAGAATTCAAAATGATCAAAGACAGGGCTATTTGTCGGTGCCGGGTTGGGCTGGAGGGGATCAGCTGAGGGTTAAAACCTTCCAAAAACTCAAGATGGAGTCACTGTAGGAGCTAGTTAATTAAAACCTATTCCCTTCAAGACAAAGCCGACAATATAAAGCTAATTTGGATCTTCACTAAGGGCTCTGTTCTTTCTGAAGCTCAGAGAGATGTGTGGGCTGGTAAATAAAGAACAGGCCACCTCTGCCATCCAAGGAAATCACAACATCCCGGCTGCTGTTAAAAGGTGAGTGTGAAGTGAAGTTCAAAACCTCACCCCTTCTCACAGTCCTTTTGACGGGAGCTTTCAACAGGAGGAGGTTTACTTGAATCCCAATCTCTGAAGATGTTTCAGAGCCTGGCATATTGTCCGGTTCCCTTTGCAGCTAGCGGCGCTCACACAGAGGTACACGGTGTCAGAAGAAGGGGCAGCGGGGACACTGCGGGGGGCCCAGGAAGATGACAGGTGTTGGGGAAAAGGGAGAGACAACACAGTGTTAGACTGAGTTACAAAAGTGGGAGGAAAGGCATACAATAGGAGGGGCTAGAATGGAGAGGAAACACAGGGAGAGGTATTTCCTACCCGGGCTGTGTTCAGTGACACCCAGAGGTCTCTGTAAACGAAGCTGAACACGTTGGAATTGGTCTTCATTTACATGAAGCCCTTACTTACTGAAACATGTTTCTATGACAGCCTTAAAAAAAGAAAAAAAGCCCCACAAACTCTGATCGCTAATTAGGGTACGGGGTTTCATTTGGAGGCAATGAAAAATGTTCTATGGTTGACTGTGGCGATGGTTGCACATTTCTGTGAATATACTAAAAGTACTGAATTGTAGACTTTAAATGGATGAAGTTTATGTGCTGTGAGTTTTAGCTCAGTAAAGCTATTTTAAAACAAAAGAAAAGGGTGGGGGTCCATTGTGTTAAATGCTACAAGGAAACCAAACAGGGAAGACAAAAGAAGGTAATGGGAGGGACCAGCAAATGCAGGTTCCGTGTCAGAGCAGGGGGTGGGGTGGGGCGTGGACGACACTCAGAAACTTAAGCTAAGGCGGTTCACAAGACTTAGGTCACAAAGTTGAGTGTGGGGACTCGATGTGGCTGCTTGGGCCTCCAGACAGCCACCAGGACCTGGTTCCGGGTCTCAGATAAAAGGTGGACCCTGGGATGTTCTGTTCTCTGAGGGAGCCGTCCCGGCCTCCCACTTGTCCTGTGCAGCGAGCACATGCCCCAGGGCGGAGCAGCCTCACTCCTCTCAAGTTTCCTCACATCCTCCCCCGCCCCCACACCCGAGCTATATCCGCCTCCCCTCTGGCCTCCTAGTGCATGCCATTTCCTTGCATCCAGAATCACCTTGTCACCTGTCCCTTCTTGCCCACTACGGCAGGCTCTGTAAGCGTATCCTTGAGTCCCTTTAGTTTTGCCTCATGCTGGATGGTCAGCCTGTACTCGTACCATCACCCGATCTGGGGAACGCAAGTCAGGATTTTATATTTCAGGGTCAAAAATTAAATTGTTCTCTAGTGGATTTTTAGCTGAATCAAGCGCACAAAGTTTAAATTAATCCAGTGTACTCCGAAAAAGTGTAAAGGCACTCTGAGCTGTACTGTTCAGTGGAAATGAAATCACTTCAAGAGATTCCTGCATCTCGTTTTACATAATCAGCCATAACCATTTCTCAAGTGGGGCGCTTACGGCTGCTAAATGACAAAAAGATTCTCTTTCACGTGGGAGGCTCCACTGGCTGAGCAGGCTGGGGAACGGCTGAGATGTCTAGAAGAAAACTCAATTAGATAGAGGAGTTAATTAAATGCATGATCCCTCTTTGATAACGTAAATTTCCCATGTTTAGAAACTTAGCTGTTTCCATTAAAAGTCACCTGGAATCAAATTCCCAACTCCTGCACACGAAATGGTCCTGTCTGAGGCAGGAAAGGCCAGCTTCAGTTCTGCAAGTCCCCAGCGGGCTCTGTCCAGGGTTCTGAATATGTTCACTTGGTTCCTTCTTCTCAAGGTACAGAAATACATCAAAACAAGGCTGTTTCTTCATGACCCATCCCTGCTCTTAATCTACTGATATCACGTGGTTTGAAAAAGTAGAGCGATGGTGTCCCCAGCCTTAAGAAAACCTGATATACAGAAGCCCAGACTAAAACAGGTCATTTGGTTGTGATATACCATCCCATTGCTCCCGGGTCAAATGTCAAAAAGGTAAATACTCTAGAGTAGAGTGTGCTTAACTATTTCCCTAATGTTTAGATGGATTGAAAAATTCTGACCATAAATCAACACTTTTTATATATTTTCCATATTTGGAATTATTGCATGAGGGCAGTTTTCAAGGGATGGGCCCAAGAAAATGAGTATTTGTGGGGCTCTGGATACCTGATGCTAAACTGCTCCCAGAAGCTTTGTGCTCCCCCCACGGCCGTGTGCGAAGGCATCCAAACCATCACGTCCCTGAAGCCCAGGAGCTGACTCACATTTCAGCTCCTACCCTGGCCATTTCCTGATGAAGAAATCCATGGTCCTCAAAATGGACAACATCAAGCGGCCCAAGAGGGATGCAAGATGGGGGGCAGGAAGAGAACCACAGGATGAGTTCCTCAGAAGGAACTAGCACAGCTGTGAAATCAGAACAGCAGTTCAAAATCCCACCTGGCTATATGACTGGGTAGTTCATCTCTTTTGGCCTCAGTATCTCCACACGTAAAATGGGCAAAAGAGCACTTCTGAACACCTGCCCTTGGCCTGCCACACCCCGACCTTTCCTCCATCCTGGCCAATACCAACTCCACCCTCCAGGTGTGCAGGCCAACAGCCTTGGTCCATCCTGACTCCTCCTCCTCTCACGTCCCACACCAATTCAAGAGGACACACCACCACACAGGGCTTGGACCCTGCGCTCAGTGTGGTACTGACCAACTGCCAGACAAATGGGTGGTGGACAGACAGACACACTTACCCCGCTAGGCTCTCTTCTAGAGCTGTAACAACGGAAGTAAATAAAACAAATCTCCTGTCCTAGAGAGCTGATGTCCTATTGAGGGGATATTATCAATAAACACACACTAGACACAGACTCACACATTAGAGGGATGATGATAGATGCTGAGTGGACGGGTACTCTAGGTGCGCGTGGAGGGTCACTGACATGCTCTTAGCCTCCTTTAATCCTGAAAACCATGTAAACATGGCCACAAAGGGCAATCAAGTTTTTTAAAACAATAGTCACCCACAAATAACAACTGCTGCTGAGGGTGTGAAGAAAAGGTAACCCTTCTGCACTGTTGGTGGGCATGTAAATTGGTGCAGCCACTGTGGAGGTTTCTCAAAAAACTAAAAATAGAACTACCATAGGAGCCAGCAACTCTAATCCTGGGTAGAATTTATTTAAAAAAATAAGCAAACCAAAAACACTAATTGAAAAAGATACACGCATCCCAATGTTTACAGCAGCATTATTTACAATTGCCAAGATATGGAAGCAAACTAAGTGTCCATCGACAGATGAATGGATAAAGAAGGTGTGAGATATCTATCTACCTCTATCTATACATCTAGATACCCACACAATGGAATACTACTCAGCCATAAAAAAGAATGAAAATTTGCCACCTGCAACAACATGGATGGCCTTGGAGGATATTAGTGAAGTAAGTCAGACAGAGAAAACCAAATACTGGTATCACTTATATGTGGAGTCTAAAAAAACTAACTAGTGAAGACAGTAAAAAAGAAACAGACTCACAGATACA
>NW_006790710.1:1882960-1911836 GCF_000442215.2 Lipotes vexillifer | reverse complement strand
GGGGGAGGGGGGAGGGCAAGACGGGTAGGGGATTAAGAGGAACCAACTACTATGTATAAAATAAACTACAAGGGTATATTGTACAGCACAGGGAACGCTGCCAATAGTTTGTAATAATTATAAATGAAATATAACCATTAAAAATTGTGAATCACTATGTTGTATACCTGAATCTTAACTAATATTGGACATCAACTATGCCTCAATTAAAAAAAAAAGAAAAAATAATAATCATCCAATAAGTTGAAACTAAGGAAT
The DNA here is from genome assembly GCF_000442215.2 of Lipotes vexillifer. NCBI lineage: Eukaryota > Metazoa > Chordata > Mammalia > Artiodactyla > Lipotidae > Lipotes > Lipotes vexillifer. Next base: position 1,911,578 of record NW_006790710.1, on the reverse strand, counting down.
CTGAACACAGAACTGCAACACAAAAAACATACATTACTGATACCAAAAGAAGATTATAAATTTAGGGGGGAAAGTTCTGATAACTATCAGAGAGGTTCTGGGACGTTCACTCTTAGACATCCCGAGATTAAAGCTGGACGAACTACAGTGCCGACAGCAGACAGCTCACGGATTCCTGCCGGGGTGGGAGCCCAGGGCCAGACGACCCTCATCGTGAAGTCCCCCTGGCCCGTCTTCCCAGCTCCCACACAACACTGCACCCCTTTCATTGCCTTCTGAGTGCTGTGACTTGGTTCTGGGGGATGCTTCCCTTATTTGGTGGTGTCCCTCTGAGTTTTAACTTCTTTATGTATGCTTAGCAGCCAGTAGGCACCAAACACCAAAAATGGATGCTCAGTAAAAAGCCTTTCAAAAAAAAGAATTGCCAAAACACAAACTGCAGCGCGCGCACACACACACACAAACAAACAAAATCCACAACAAACAAACAAAAAACCCATACATTTAAGGAAAGTCTTTGAATGCTGGAAGAAACAAAAATCCGTATATCTATCATCGTATATCTATGACCTAGAGGTTTTAGATATTATTTAAATGCCAGCTGAAAAATCTGCATTAAATATCCTCACAGTTTTGAGCCCTTTGTAGAATAAATGATTACCCTATGAAGATGATAAATTGTATCTTCTTTTAAAAAAGATCTAGATTTCCCTTGGGCATCATCACATGTAACATTATGTTATGTTTCAACTCAACAGATGGCTTTTTTATTTTGGATGAAATCAAATGGTAATTTGCAAAGTCATAGAAATAATATCTTCTCAACATTTAAAATGATACTTGAAAAACTTCTTGTTCTATGTCATCTCACTACTGTCTCCTAAACCGTGGGACAGGAGGTTTGATTGTGGTTCCCAAGCCTTTGTTGATGCTGGGTGGCACGCCAGTGAGAGATGGTATCAGGTGCCTCAAACGTCGGGCCGCTTGAAAGAGAGGCCCCACAAGTCTCAGAAACTCTATTCCTTTCCGTCACACCTGGGCCCTAACAATCGCCCCAGTCAGTGGATTGGAGGCTACTGCGCGGGACTCCCTCCCACCTTGAGCCACTAAGCCCACGGCGGAGCTTTGAAGGGTTGGGTTCCATTGGTAATCCCCCCTCAGCGGTCTTGCGCAGAAAGCCCTGGAGCTGGAGCAGGGCAACTGGCAACCACTGGGGACCAAAGGTGACAAAGCTCCCCACTTGGACGAGCATGACCTTGACTACGTATTCAGAGAGCGTTTGCACGTGTGCACACAGACACCAGCCCACAAATAACTACCCAGCGGCCGCTTTGTGGGAAGCACCATTTTAGGTCCTGGGAAAATAGCCGGAAGATACTATGTGTTTAAAAAAACAGACACAATTGACAGTGCAAAAACCAAACAAATCCAATTGTAATTCTATACTGCATGTGTGGATGCAAGAGATACTCAGAATACATTTACCTAAATTTGCATCGTGAGCTGCCTTGGTCACCTGTTTCATACCTATATACCTTTCTAACAGAATAAACATTTTTCATAAAAATATGGGACAACAGCTCCATAGTTAAATGTGAGGATTTGTCCTATGAAAATTTTTTTTGGAAAAGTGTGAGATGATTTCTTTAACTGACACCGAAAAGAGAATATTTCTCTTTCCTGCTGTTTTAGAATTTTGCTAACGTGCTGCTGATGACTAATGACTGTGCTACATATTTGATGTAGATTCCAAGGCTGGGGTTAACCTCTAACTTCCTCTGCCTGAACACTAGATGTATTCAACTCACTCATGTCTCCAACTAGCGGCAGTTGAGGGCCGGGGCTGAATTCATTTGAATAAAGAACTTGAGACATTCAGGTCGTCTGTACTTTGAATTCTGGAATCAGTCTCGTGTGGTATTAAGAAGATGAGGCCAGTGACCTTTCACTTCTGATTACACTATTAAAACAATTGTATTTAAAATACTGACCAGGTCACAGATACATATTAGGTAGGATGATAAAAGGTTCCCCAAGCCAGAGGGCAACTGAGTAGATCAGAGTTGGGCTGTTTTGTTTCCACGACAAACCCGTAGTTAAGATTTCTCCTTCTTTCGAAGGAGCCTGAGCGAGAGCTTCCTACATTTGGCAAGTTCTGCATTCTGATGGTGCCAAAACTGCCCAGTCCATGCAGGGAGTGGCAGGCTGGCATAGTGCCATGCGCCTGAAGCCCAAGATTCTGATCACCTAGGTTACAAGGATACTGCTGATTTTGTACTGGAATAAAATGAGTAACTCTCATGGACAGTACCCACGAGGAACAAAGGCTGCACACAATGGTACTCAGATGAGCCACCTTGACTAGGGTGACAGTCACCCTGCTTTGCCTGGTACAATCCCAGGTTATGCCTGTTTCCCAGCATAATTAGTAACATATGGTCACCACAACCTTAATCCCACTCTGCCATCATTTCTGAAAATGACAAAAAGAACAAAGTTCAAAGGAAATCTAATAATTATGGTTATTAAGCTTTGGGCAAGTAAGGTTTCCTGAAAGTCGAAAAGCCCCTCTAAAAACCTACCCTAGGGCTTCCCTGGTGGCGCAGTGGTTGAGAGTCCGCCTGCCGGTGCAGGGGACACGGGTTCGTGCCCCGATCCGGGAAGATCCCACATGCCGCGGAGCGGCTGGGCCCGTGAGCCATGGCCGCTGAGCCTGCGCGTCCGGAGCCTGTGCTCCGCAACGGGAGAAGCCACAACAGTGAGAGGCCTGCGCACCGCAAAACAAAACAAAACAAAAAACCCTACCCTAAATTTTTGTGTTCTTTGCTATTGAATCTCATGATGATTTCATGTCAATCTCAAGTCAAAAAACCAAAACAACAAACAAACAAAAAACACGCCTGGGACTTCTAAATGCTGGAGAAGTTTGTTATATGACAGATAATCATCTTAACTTGCCAGAAAATCTGCCGAATATTATACTTGGGATAGTTGTCCCTACCAATAACCCCATGGATGAAGATACCATGAATAATATCTCCATTCAAAACCAGAGAACAAAAATCATTTCATTTCTGAAGTGGTGTTTAAAGTATAGCCTTTTTCAGCAGTTTAATAATACTGGCCCTTTTTCAATGGTTTAATAATATCGGCCAAATGAGTGACTCTTATTTTGCCTTTTCCACAAAAATGAGAAATCGGAGTGTACCCCCTAAAATTAACGACGGTGTTTAAAAACTAAGATTAAATTACTCTGACAAAAAGCGATTAATAATTTAGCCTTCACTCCAGAACATTCTTTTTAAAAAAGAACTGACTTCATTTGTACTGCTCCAATTTTATCCTTTTAACTTCTAGCACTGTCTTGGAATTTGGGCTTTGTCCTGGCAAAAGTAAAATAAAACGCAATAAAATACAATAAAAAAGAAAGTGTCTGGAGATCCTGAGTTGGATCTGCTTTGAGTTCAAAGCATTTTCCTTATCGTGGCTAAAAATTTTGTCAATATAGTTCAATCAGATACTAGGGTGGATCTTCGGGGAAATTGCTGTAAAATAAAATGAGAGATAAGATTGTGTTTCCCAAACATAATAACTGACATTTTCCTCTTTTTCCTTGAGCAGAAGCCCAGCCCCCCTGTGGCCGGCACGAGGGTCGGTGAAGGATGCGGCGCCCCAGCCGAGGAGTGGAATCTGCCGCCTGCTATCCATCCAAGGACCGCTCACCCCCATTCTTCCCACTGCTGCCCCTTATCCCCTGGGGTGAGGTTAGAAGCAGTGACGCCCCACCAGCCTCCCCAACCAGGACGAGGCCTCCTTGCTGCTTCCACTCCTCAGGAATACATGTCTTTGCCTCTTCTCTCCCCGGCCCTTGCAGAAGGTTTCCGTCCATCCATGATTTTCCCTCGAACACACTCTCACCAACTGTCCCTGCCCACACAGCCGGTGATGTGCTACAGCACGGCCGAGGCTGGGACCGGGCGGCTTCTCCAGCTCTTCACTGGGATTCTGTCACTTGCGAGGGTGGAGGAAACTCCGGGAATCCGAGGAGGGAGGGATTTTAGGGTCCCCGGAGCACGAGACTGGAAAGGCCTTACTCCACGTTCATCTAGGTCCACTGGGGGTATAAACCCACGGTCACCCTGTTTCCCGCAGCCTCAGACTGCAGCGCAGATACGTCCCGACCCTAACTAGCCATCACCTCACCCTCCATATCCCAGCAGCGAAGGGCTCTTGGGAGCAGTTTTGTTGCTGTTTTTAGTGTCTTCTCTGATTTCCTGGCTCTGGCTCAGAAAAGGAAAAATTAGGCGTTACGTACTTTCTTCCATGAGATTCAAGTTCGTTTTCTAATCCTGGATCTCAGGACACTTTTTCACAGGTGAAGGCGTCTCTTCTGTCTTTTCCAGAGGAACCGAGTCTGACCTTTAGAACTACAGTTGTCTGAGTTCCCAGAACATCCTGCAGGCCACGGGGTGCGGCTAGGGGGTGGGGAGCAGCATGGCTGGGCTCGCTCGGTTCTGCCAGGGTGTTTAGGTAGCTAGGACAGCTCAACGTGTTTCTGCCCTTATTTCATGAGGGTCAGTGGAAAGTGGAGAAAAGAAGATGTTGATATTCGTGAAAAGAGCTCTCGGCACTTATAAGCTTTACATGCAAAATGGGCACAAGAATGGGATTCAGGAGGCACGCTCCAAGTGGCAAATCTATACAGCCTTGGATACTCAGGGGGGTTGAGCAGATCTGTTCTATTGTGCAGAAAGAGAACACAATGACATGGAGACACGGTGCAGAAAACTATGCTGGGATAAGGCATAATTAGGAATTGCACGGTATCTTCTAGCTCTTTTGAAAAGCACAGCCCTGCCACCACTCTCTTCTGAAGTGCTACAGCCATTGTTCTTACAAATTCAACTTTTTTTTGGCCGTGCCGTGCGGCTTGCAGGATCTTAGTTCCCTGACCGGGGATCGAACCCATGCCCCCTGCCAACGGAAGTGCGGAGTCCTAACCACTGGACTACCAGGGAATTCCCACAAATTCAACTTTAATACATGAAAGAAAATCAGTAACAAAATTATATACTTAAGTATCTGACTGTATCTGACTCCACATCCGGAAAGTCTCAGGAAGAAGCCTATTTGTTCAAGCCGTGCTTGTGTGGGCAGGACCGGGGGCTGGGCAGGACCAGGATTCAGAGCCTTGTTCTAGGTCCACGCAGATGAGAACATTCACTGACTATTAAACATCACAATTTGCTCAATGCAACGGAATGAAATGCAATGAAACTGTGATTCATCCTCCACCATGGACACTTCATGCATGTGAATAATTCCACTTACTGCCGGTACAACATCTGCTTTCCGGGGCACAGGACAGGCCCTGTGCAGCTTCCCCATGACTCTACCCAGGTGTTCTGAATTGAATTGGGTCTCCTGGTATCTCTGTAACTGTCTCCCCTGTGTGGCAAGTGGCAGAATGGGGGCAGGGACTCAGGCATCCTGACTTTGGTCTGTGTTTGCCCCACCAAGTCCCAGCTCCCCTTCTGCTCCCTGCCCCCAAAGCCCCAAATGCCCCCCCGCCCCCGCCGCGCCGCCTGCTCTCCTTTTCTTGGCTTGGCCAGTGCCAGTCAAGGACCGCGCTTTTCTGATCAATTAAAGTTGCAAACTGAATGTATTTTCTACTAATAAAGCGCAAGTGGAAATTCTCAAATGTTCATGGCTTCATGTGTGTTTTTTCTAACTACAGAATTCGTATTTGAAATAACTTAAAAAATTTTTTACATAAATAATAGGTATTCATTTCTGAAAGCTGAAAAGAGAACAAGGGGAAACAGTTAAGATCTCGTATAAGGTGCTGCTGATGACTAATGACTGTGCTACATATTTGATGTAGATTCCAAGGCTGGGGTTAACCTCTAACTTCCTCTGCCTGAACACTAGATGTATTCAACTCACTCATGTCTCCAACTAGCGGCAGTTGAGGGCCGGGGCTGAATTCATTTGAATAAAGAACTTGAGACATTCAGGTCGTCTGTACTTTGAATTCTGGAATCAGTCTCGTGTGGTATTAAGAAGATGAGGCCAGTGACCTTTCACTTCTGATTACACTATTAAAACAATTGTATTTAAAATACTGACCAGGTCACAGATACATATTAGGTAGGATGATAAAAGGTTCCCCAAGCCAGAGGGCAACTGAGTAGATCAGAGTTGGGCTGTTTTGTTTCCACGACAAACCCGTAGTTAAGATTTCTCCTTCTTTCGAAGGAGCCTGAGCGAGAGCTTCCTACATTTGGCAAGTTCTGCATTCTGATGGTGCCAAAACTGCCCAGTCCATGCAGGGAGTGGCAGGCTGGCATAGTGCCATGCGCCTGAAGCCCAAGATTCTGATCACCTAGGTTACAAGGATACTGCTGATTTTGTACTGGAATAAAATGAGTAACTCTCATGGACAGTACCCACGAGGAACAAAGGCTGCACACAATGGTACTCAGATGAGCCACCTTGACTAGGGTGACAGTCACCCTGCTTTGCCTGGTACAATCCCAGGTTATGCCTGTTTCCCAGCATAATTAGTAACATATGGTCACCACAACCTTAATCCCACTCTGCCATCATTTCTGAAAATGACAAAAAGAACAAAGTTCAAAGGAAATCTAATAATTATGGTTATTAAGCTTTGGGCAAGTAAGGTTTCCTGAAAGTCGAAAAGCCCCTCTAAAAACCTACCCTAGGGCTTCCCTGGTGGCGCAGTGGTTGAGAGTCCGCCTGCCGGTGCAGGGGACACGGGTTCGTGCCCCGATCCGGGAAGATCCCACATGCCGCGGAGCGGCTGGGCCCGTGAGCCATGGCCGCTGAGCCTGCGCGTCCGGAGCCTGTGCTCCGCAACGGGAGAAGCCACAACAGTGAGAGGCCTGCGCACCGCAAAACAAAACAAAACAAAAAACCCTACCCTAAATTTTTGTGTTCTTTGCTATTGAATCTCATGATGATTTCATGTCAATCTCAAGTCAAAAAACCAAAACAACAAACAAACAAAAAACACGCCTGGGACTTCTAAATGCTGGAGAAGTTTGTTATATGACAGATAATCATCTTAACTTGCCAGAAAATCTGCCGAATATTATACTTGGGATAGTTGTCCCTACCAATAACCCCATGGATGAAGATACCATGAATAATATCTCCATTCAAAACCAGAGAACAAAAATCATTTCATTTCTGAAGTGGTGTTTAAAGTATAGCCTTTTTCAGCAGTTTAATAATACTGGCCCTTTTTCAATGGTTTAATAATATCGGCCAAATGAGTGACTCTTATTTTGCCTTTTCCACAAAAATGAGAAATCGGAGTGTACCCCCTAAAATTAACGACGGTGTTTAAAAACTAAGATTAAATTACTCTGACAAAAAGCGATTAATAATTTAGCCTTCACTCCAGAACATTCTTTTTAAAAAAGAACTGACTTCATTTGTACTGCTCCAATTTTATCCTTTTAACTTCTAGCACTGTCTTGGAATTTGGGCTTTGTCCTGGCAAAAGTAAAATAAAACGCAATAAAATACAATAAAAAAGAAAGTGTCTGGAGATCCTGAGTTGGATCTGCTTTGAGTTCAAAGCATTTTCCTTATCGTGGCTAAAAATTTTGTCAATATAGTTCAATCAGATACTAGGGTGGATCTTCGGGGAAATTGCTGTAAAATAAAATGAGAGATAAGATTGTGTTTCCCAAACATAATAACTGACATTTTCCTCTTTTTCCTTGAGCAGAAGCCCAGCCCCCCTGTGGCCGGCACGAGGGTCGGTGAAGGATGCGGCGCCCCAGCCGAGGAGTGGAATCTGCCGCCTGCTATCCATCCAAGGACCGCTCACCCCCATTCTTCCCACTGCTGCCCCTTATCCCCTGGGGTGAGGTTAGAAGCAGTGACGCCCCACCAGCCTCCCCAACCAGGACGAGGCCTCCTTGCTGCTTCCACTCCTCAGGAATACATGTCTTTGCCTCTTCTCTCCCCGGCCCTTGCAGAAGGTTTCCGTCCATCCATGATTTTCCCTCGAACACACTCTCACCAACTGTCCCTGCCCACACAGCCGGTGATGTGCTACAGCACGGCCGAGGCTGGGACCGGGCGGCTTCTCCAGCTCTTCACTGGGATTCTGTCACTTGCGAGGGTGGAGGAAACTCCGGGAATCCGAGGAGGGAGGGATTTTAGGGTCCCCGGAGCACGAGACTGGAAAGGCCTTACTCCACGTTCATCTAGGTCCACTGGGGGTATAAACCCACGGTCACCCTGTTTCCCGCAGCCTCAGACTGCAGCGCAGATACGTCCCGACCCTAACTAGCCATCACCTCACCCTCCATATCCCAGCAGCGAAGGGCTCTTGGGAGCAGTTTTGTTGCTGTTTTTAGTGTCTTCTCTGATTTCCTGGCTCTGGCTCAGAAAAGGAAAAATTAGGCGTTACGTACTTTCTTCCATGAGATTCAAGTTCGTTTTCTAATCCTGGATCTCAGGACACTTTTTCACAGGTGAAGGCGTCTCTTCTGTCTTTTCCAGAGGAACCGAGTCTGACCTTTAGAACTACAGTTGTCTGAGTTCCCAGAACATCCTGCAGGCCACGGGGTGCGGCTAGGGGGTGGGGAGCAGCATGGCTGGGCTCGCTCGGTTCTGCCAGGGTGTTTAGGTAGCTAGGACAGCTCAACGTGTTTCTGCCCTTATTTCATGAGGGTCAGTGGAAAGTGGAGAAAAGAAGATGTTGATATTCGTGAAAAGAGCTCTCGGCACTTATAAGCTTTACATGCAAAATGGGCACAAGAATGGGATTCAGGAGGCACGCTCCAAGTGGCAAATCTATACAGCCTTGGATACTCAGGGGGGTTGAGCAGATCTGTTCTATTGTGCAGAAAGAGAACACAATGACATGGAGACACGGTGCAGAAAACTATGCTGGGATAAGGCATAATTAGGAATTGCACGGTATCTTCTAGCTCTTTTGAAAAGCACAGCCCTGCCACCACTCTCTTCTGAAGTGCTACAGCCATTGTTCTTACAAATTCAACTTTTTTTTGGCCGTGCCGTGCGGCTTGCAGGATCTTAGTTCCCTGACCGGGGATCGAACCCATGCCCCCTGCCAACGGAAGTGCGGAGTCCTAACCACTGGACTACCAGGGAATTCCCACAAATTCAACTTTAATACATGAAAGAAAATCAGTAACAAAATTATATACTTAAGTATCTGACTGTATCTGACTCCACATCCGGAAAGTCTCAGGAAGAAGCCTATTTGTTCAAGCCGTGCTTGTGTGGGCAGGACCGGGGGCTGGGCAGGACCAGGATTCAGAGCCTTGTTCTAGGTCCACGCAGATGAGAACATTCACTGACTATTAAACATCACAATTTGCTCAATGCAACGGAATGAAATGCAATGAAACTGTGATTCATCCTCCACCATGGACACTTCATGCATGTGAATAATTCCACTTACTGCCGGTACAACATCTGCTTTCCGGGGCACAGGACAGGCCCTGTGCAGCTTCCCCATGACTCTACCCAGGTGTTCTGAATTGAATTGGGTCTCCTGGTATCTCTGTAACTGTCTCCCCTGTGTGGCAAGTGGCAGAATGGGGGCAGGGACTCAGGCATCCTGACTTTGGTCTGTGTTTGCCCCACCAAGTCCCAGCTCCCCTTCTGCTCCCTGCCCCCAAAGCCCCAAATGCCCCCCCGCCCCCGCCGCGCCGCCTGCTCTCCTTTTCTTGGCTTGGCCAGTGCCAGTCAAGGACCGCGCTTTTCTGATCAATTAAAGTTGCAAACTGAATGTATTTTCTACTAATAAAGCGCAAGTGGAAATTCTCAAATGTTCATGGCTTCATGTGTGTTTTTTCTAACTACAGAATTCGTATTTGAAATAACTTAAAAAATTTTTTACATAAATAATAGGTATTCATTTCTGAAAGCTGAAAAGAGAACAAGGGGAAACAGTTAAGATCTCGTATAAGCCCCCCACCCCACCCTCTTTCCACCCAGGAGCCCTTTACACACACCCTGCCCAGCCCATCTACGCATAAAACACGTGATCCTGCCAGCTGTGTGACCTGGGGCCAGTTATTCAGACTCTCTAAGACTCAGTTTTCTCATTTAAAATGAGGATAAGAGCACTGCCACACAGAACTGGAACAGATTTAATGAGCAATGTGTCTAAAGCACTGATCCAGGGCTACCGCAAGGCTAATAGCATCGGTACATTACATAAGCCTGAGGGAAAGCTCACTGTGCACCCCGTTCTCAGCCCCGGGAACAGAGAGGTGAACTAGATGGAGTCCTCGCCCTTAAGAAGCGTACATTCTAGTGGGGAAGATGACAGATGATAAAATCAACGAGGGAATTACGAAGGTTGGAAGGTGAGAGTGGTATGGAGGCAGTAAAGCGGGGAAGAGGGCTGTGGGCAATTTTAAGTTGGGAGACACAGAGGCCTCACGGACAAGGTGGTATCTGATGGGACATGAGGGCAGGGAGGCCATGTGTGCATGGGGAGACGTTCCCCAGCTCGGCACGGGACCAGGCCCCAGAGTGGGTGGGACCGCACGAGAGTGATGCTGAAGCCGGTTCACAGCACGGTGACACCTACTGTTTACATGAACATCTTTCCAAGTTATTACATGGAAGGCAACATTTTCAGGGCTATGGGGCATCCCTTTGTGGGGCTTTACTGTAATTCATTTAACCGGTCCTCTGCTGCTCGTCACAGAGATGGTTTCCTATGCCTGAACTATTTTTAGATAGAGTAGAGAAACTTAACACATCTGTAATTAAAGCCAGTTACGATGTAATCCAACTTTTGGAAGTAAGTAAGAACACAGACATATGCACTGGAAGGGGACACATCCCCCAAACTAAAAGCTTAGGGTAGGAGTTTTTTTCTGTTAACAGCAAAAAGCTTCTCTGCATTTTTAATTTTTCTAAAATGTAACGTTTTATAATTAGGGAAGATGCAAAGTTATTATTGCAAAAAATGAAAGAAGGGATAAGGTAGTTAACCCAGTTGCTAGGAGGAGGAAGAAAGGCTTCCTAGAGTAGGCTGAAGTATGCATAACTGACACCAATGGGATTTTTAGCCCCATGACGGACGGATGTCACATTCATTGACTGGTGGCACTTTTTACATGAGTACAATCTATCATCCAGGCTTCTAGAAATCAAAGAACTTTAAAAGTGAAAAACAGAGCATAATGAACACAGTGCTAAGGGAAAAAAAGGAATATTGTTTGAAAGGACAAATAATTTCTTAAAAAAAAATTAACTGTCCAGGAACTCGTATTCACGTGATTTGATGGCTAACACTCTGGTTTACAGTTTTGCCGTGGGAAGACAGACGTGAATAAAAACCGGGTGCTGGGGTTTCCCTGGTGGCCCAGTGGTTGAGAGTCCGCCTGCCGATGCGGGGGACGCGGGTTCGTGCCCTGATCCGGGAAGATCCCACGTGCCGCGGAGCGGCTGGGCCCGTGAGCCGTGGCCGCTGAGCCTGCGCTCCGCAACGGGAGAGGCCACAGCACTGAGAGGCCCGCGTACCACAAAAAAATAAATAAAAATAAATAAATAAATAAATAAATAAAAACCAGGTGCTGGTTCAGGCAATAACCTGGACCTTGACTGCTTTAGATGGTATCATAGGATGACAATTTTTCCAGAATGGGCGGCCCGAATGGATGCTGCTGGCTTACGAATCTCATCTGGGGGCCTGAACTGCAGGTCTTGTGGCACTACCCCTGCCTTCTGACTGATGGGGGCCTGATGGGCCCCAGACTTCGATTCCCCTCTGCGCCCTCACCATAAAGGCGTCTTCGAAGGGAGACGGTGAGGTGGTGCTTCTGGGACATTTTGACACAGGAGGAAAACAGCCCTCAGACAGAGGATCTCTGAGGGCTGCTTCGGGGAGTGGAGATGCTTATTTCACTTTTTGCATCAGTGCAAAGCTTGATGTGAAACGAACCAAGAGCCAACAGCTGGTTGCAAGGTGAGTTTTCCAATCTTGTAAAGTTAAGCTTAAAATTCCAAAGTACATTTTTCTGTTTTCTAATTACATGATACATAGAAAACATTTCCAAAGTAGCAATGCTTTATAATTTCAGAGCTCAGCTAGGGACTATATGCTTCTAAACACTCTGAAATATAGAATGTCCATGTGAAAAGGTAACTGGTATATGGTTGCGATCTTGGCTAAATGCTGCAGAGAGCAACTCTCACGTCAGAGCTGAGATCCTGAACTGCGACCAGCTGGAGAGATCAGGTGTGGGAATTGCGTAATGTATTTCTCAATAATATCAAGCTCCCCAATACTATATTTTAAATGTACTTATAATTATTTCCTTGTAAATAAGCACATATTTTAAGAGATTCTGATATAGACAAACATTTCCCTGCAAATGTAGTAAGATTTTAAAAATCCCACTGCAGAAATAATGTAGCAATTAAAATAGCATTTATAACAAAATATGTTTAAAATGTTTCTTCCTATAAAAGAGTAAAATTTTAAGTCATTTAAAAAAACCATCTGTTTCCTCATGACATAAAATTTTTAGTATCATGTAATTAATATTAATATCACTTTCTGTTAATAACCTTATCTGTCAGATAATAAAGCAAAGATGTAAGGAAAGATATACTCATTGAAAGAAGTTTAAGAATGCAAAACCAAAGTAATGTACAAGTATTAAAGGAGTAAATACACAGAGGGTTTGATGATGACCCTGATCTGTACAAAGCTACCTGTCAGCTGTATCTATCAATCATCTCTCACCCTACCTACCTACCTACCTACCTACCATCTTATCCATACATCCATCCATCCATCCATCCACCCACCCCCGATCTATCTCCCTATTTTTATCTCTATCCATCTATCAATCTATCTATCTATCTATCTATCTATCATCTATTACCCTATCTACCTACCTAATCTTATCTGTCCATTGGTCCATCCATCCATCCATCCACCCACAATCTCTATCCGTATCTATCTTTATCTATCTATGTCTATCAACCATCTATCTATCTATCATCTATCCACCTACCTATCTCCTTCTAACCATATTACAACCAATTGCATTTTTATAACCACTCCTCTGCTACCTTTATTTCCACTCCTTTCTTCCTTATCAGTATCTAAAAAATTTTAAGCCCTTTAGGTCTTTCCCTCTTTGTATGCATTTGTAAATAACAGGCAGCAAGGGAAGGATGGAAAGAGAACTGACCAAATTTTATTCTAATAACTGAAAAAGTCACCAGGGAGACAGTATCACTGAAGTTTCTTAAGCTATTTGATTCCTAGGCTGAGGACTTGAGCAAAGCAGAGGAATAAAAAATGAATATTTTCCTGGCCCCAAAGTGGTATAAAATCATGAGAAAAAGTCCTATATTGCTTAAAAATATACAGTGTTATAAAATCAGGTGGTTTAATGTTGCAAATACAAAAGCTCACTGAAAGTTTTCTTTCCAGTTGGAAAATGGCATTATTTACATTTGACGAATCTTTTTATGCTACTCCACCACTAAGTCATTGGATGCGGGGCAGTAAATGATGCTTTCTATCTGTTAAAAAAATTACCCTAAAATTGAAAGTTTGCAACTAAAACTGCTGGGACCAAAAAACAACCAAACAAAAAAACTAAGTAACTGTAAAATTTTAGACTTCTGTATTTTAGGAAGCTTTAACAATTTACATTAATAACACGTTGTTGCACTGAGACCAATGAGAAATGATGTTACTAAAAATACCAGTGGGATGGGAAATGCAAGTTTCAGCGACAACTCTACTGGAGACTTCTAGACTTCCAGGAGAATCAGGGGTTGCTGGGCTTGGACTACCTCCCTCTCTCCTAACCCACCTCTGCCTCGTCTTTCTACACCAGGTGATAACCCATGCTGACTCAAGAGTTGGCTTGTAAAAGTCACAATCACTGCTCCCCGAAAATCATGAGGGGGGCACTTGACTGCCCAGACTCAAGTCCAGACCTTTTGTGGATCCTTTTTCTAATCACCCTTCCTACCTTCATGCCTTGTCTCCAGCTAAGTCCCTTCATTACCCACGCCACAAAGCTGCCCAGACACATGCTCTTCCCAGCCTTCACACACACTCTTCCCTTCTCTGTCGTCAGAGAAGCCAAGAGAAGAGAGAGTTTCCAGCACGAGAGAGCGGTCACCGGGCGCCCCATCGCTAAGAAGCAGATGGCGAAGGGAACCATGCTGTACCTGGGGTGGACAGCGTGGGTGGCCAGGCACTGGATGAGAGCAGTGTCCGGGCAGCGCGGGGAGGGAGGACAGATCGGGACGGATCAAAGAGAAGGCACGTGGTGAGTAGCTGGAGACACTGAGTGTAGACAGGAGTCCCAGGAGGGTGTACGGAGAAGGCTGAGAAGGGGCTGGAAGGGCAGAGGGCCACGGAGCCAGGATGGGAGATGCCAGAGCAGGGCTGTCTGCTGAACGGAGGGACCCAACATCCGGGAGAAGCTGACGGTACAGGAAGCAGACAGGGTAACTGCAGAGGCAGAGTCCTCTGGAAGTGAGAGGTGATGGGTCCAGAGGTGGAAGGAGCGACACTTCACAAGGGCAGGGACCGCCCCCGCCTCAATCCCCTGGCCAGCAGGAAGCAGCAAAGAGGCTGTAGCTCCAGGTGCAGCTGGGGCGGGGGGTTGGGAAGATGAGTAGGCGCCATCCCCTATTTCACTGGTGAGACTTAAAGAGGGTCATCAGGTGAGGGACAAAGTGAAAGATTCAAGAGGAAAATGTTTGAAAAGAGTCATTTTGAAACATTATGCTCTATCATATTACTTTACGCTACTTTGTGTCAAAATTGTCCCAATTCCTGTGCTACACGGTAGGTCCTTATTACTTATCCATTTTATATATAGTAGCGTGTGTATGTCTACCCAATACTCTGTAATGACCTGTATGGGAAAACAATCTGAAAAAGAGTGGACATGTGTGTATGTAGAACTGATTCACTTTGCTGCCAGCAGAAACTTACACAACACTGCACATCAACTACACTCCAATGAAGGTTAAAAAAAAATTGTCGGGCTTCCCTGGTGGCGCTGTGGTTGGGAGTCTGCCTGCCGATGCAGGGGATGCGGGTTCGTGCCCCGGTCCGGGAAGATCCCACATGCTGCGGAGCGGCTGGGCCCATGAGCCATGGCCGCTGAGCCTGCGCGTCCGGAGCCTGTGCTCCGCAACGGGAGAGGCCACAGCAGTGAGAGGCCCGCGTACCGAAAAAAAAAAAAAAAGTCACAATTCTTTCCTGTAACTTTGACCCACTGTTCTGAGTTCAATTCCCCGGATGTACACAGGGTAAGGCTCCTATTTGTTACCTTGACCGCCATTCGCACGCAGTGTTCAATCCCGACCCCAGCTCCAGAAGAGTGGCTCTCAACCCCAGCTGCACCTTACAAGTCCCCTGGGAACATGTGGTGCGCAGGCTCCACCCCAGGGCCAAAGAAGCCCATCCCCAGCCCTTGGCCCCAGGAGCTCGTACTTTTGAAAAGCACCCTCCAGAGCAGGACCAGGGACGCCCCTGCCCCAGAGGCCCCTCCCACCTCCCAATTCCTCCATCCCTGTCTCTGACGTGGGTTCCAGAGCCTTCTCTACATCCTCATCCACTGCTGTGAACAATCCCCATTTGCCACTGTCCTTCTAGAAGTGTGGTCCCACAAAAGAGACCTCTCCTTCTCTCAGGGCAGAGTAAGTCTCGACGGCATTTCGGCAGATGAGCTACACCCAGGTCAGCCTCGTCGGGGTAGGGTTCCCCATTCTACGTGTGCACGATTGGGTGGCTGAATATGAATGCAGGATATTTATCTTAGTTTCACTTCCTTAGCCCTGACCCATTTTGTGGTCTCTGAATAGGGAGGATGCTGAGATTACGCCCGCCAATGTGTGCCGTCCACGCGTCCTCAACACATTCCGACGGTCAAGGCCACCCCGGGTCTCCCTCAGGCAGAGTTCTTGGGGCAGCTGAGCGTGGTGGTTCAAAGTACAGCACAGTGGAGGCTGAGACACAGCCTGAGATGGAATCCAGCCTTGGCCACCGGCCTGCTGCTACCTCTGTTTCCTCATCTCAAATGGGGATGGCACTAGCCCTCCTCTTCCGGGTCCTCGTGCCTGACAGGCAGGGAGTGCTGGATGGATGTCATGTGACATCATCACTGGTAGTAGCAGCACAACTGCCATGGGGCTGGTACAACCCCCGCCTTCTGCCTCGGGGGACGGTCTGGGAAGCTGAGTCGAAAGTCTCGCTGCGGGCAAGGCACTGCTTGGGTTGGCTGTAGTCATTCTCTCAAGAAAGGAAACAGCCTCCCTTTTCTTTGGGAAGGATTATCATTTAATTCACGGTGGAGCACAGTGACGGTGGCTGCTAGGGTCCATAAAACCCAAGTCTTCATTGTTCAGACAAGGGTTTCTGGACCTCTGCACTACTGACTTTGGACCAGATGGTCCTCTGTCGTGCGGAGCTGCCCGGTGCACTGCAGGGCGTTCACAAGCTTCTCTGGCTTCACCCACTCGATTCCAGTAGCAAACCCCTCCAGCCCCCTCAACTGTGACAACCTAAACTGTCTCCAGACACTGCCAAATGTCCCCAGGGGAGGGACACACAAAATCACCCCTGGGTGAGAACCACTGGTCTAGATGAAGATACCGAGGGCCAGAGAGACCAAAAGATATGGTCCAGGTACCGCAGCAACTGGCAACGGTATCCTGCTCTAACATCTGTTTAATATGATTTCTAGACATTTGCCAGGCAACAAGAGAATTGCTGGCCTGCAGGTATGCAATCTCCTGCTCCCGGTCTGATATTGGGGCAGCGTTTCCCCTAGTCAGCACCTGCTGCTAGAAATAGCTGTTAGGAAGGAACTGAGGAGGCAAAGTACAAAGTAATAACGTTCTGATTGGGAGGAAAAAAAATACACCTTTTACCCCCTGCGGCCAGATACCCTAGGAAGCTTCTGCTTTCTCCTCGGTCCCATGCAGAGAAAGGGAAGCAGGTTCTGCCTGCAGAAGGGAACTGGGGTCATCCCTTTAATTAGGCCGACGAGCCTGGTGGGGGGAACAGAGCGCAGCGGCCGAGACCGGGTGTGCCCAGCTTTGAGATGAGAGCCCACAGGTCCTTTAATACTGAGCTTAGCTGAAGGTTGATGACAACCCCCAGGGAATGGTTTCTGAATGTCAGCCAAGATTTGGGAGAAACGGATGAGAAAGGCAAAGTGCAGCAGAAGTGAGAGAGGGGAAAATGTCTACCTTCCCTTAAAAAGCAAAAGCTCTATGAAAAGATAAACAATTTTTATGATACGTTGTTTTAATATCAAGAATTCATTTCTCCTTTAAAAAAAAAATAGCAGAGAGGAAAACTATAAGCTTTGGAATCAGAAAGACCTGGGTTTGAATTCTGGCTATTAAGAGTGTGGTCTTCAGATTCTCGACCTTTTGGAACCTCACTTATGAAACAGGGATAATGATTCTCAGGAAATGGGCATTAGATGTCAAGCTCCTGACACAGAGACGCAGCTGTACAAATTCAGACTCTACGTAAGATGGCCAAACAGGCACATGAAAAGATGCTCAACATCGCTAATTATTAGAGAAATGCAAATCAAAACTACAATGAGGTATTAACCCACACCAGTCAGAATGCCCATCATCAAAAAATCTACAAACAGGGCTTCCCTGGTGGCACAGTGGTTGAGAATCTGCCTGCTAATGCAGGGTACACAGGTTCGAGCCCTGGTCTGGGAGGATCCCACACGCCGCGGAGCAACTAGGTCCGTGAGCCACAACTGAGCCTGCGCATCTGGAGCCTGTGCTCCAAACAAGAGAGGCCGTGATAGTGAGAGGCCCACGCAACGCGATGAAAAGTGGCCCCCGCTTGCCATAACTAGAGAAAGCCCTCGCACAGAAATGAAGACACAACACAGCAAAAATAAATTAATTAATTAATAAACTCCTACCCCCAACATCTTTAAAAAAAAAAAAGTTTAAAAAATAAAAAATCTACAAACAATAAATGCTGGAGAGGGTGTGGAGAAAATTGAACCCTCCTCCACTGATGGTGGGAATGTAAATTGGTGCAGCCACTATGGGGAACAGTTTGGAGATTCCTTAAAAAAACTAAAAATACAGCTACCGTATGATCCTGCAATCCCACTCCTGGGCATATATCCAAAGAAAACTCTAATTTGAAAAGATAAATGCACCCCCAATGTTCATAGCGGCACTATTTACAATAGCCAAGACATGGAAGCAACCTAAATGTCCATTGACAGATGAATGGATAAAGATGTGGTATACATATAAATGGAATATTACTCAGTTATAAAAAGAATGAAATAATACCATTTGCAAAAACATGGATGGACCTAGAAAATATCATACTAAGTGAAGTAAGTCAGATAAAGACAAATATCGTATGATATAACTTACAGGTGGAATCTGAAAAAATGCTACGACTGAATTTATTTAGAAAACAGACAGACTCACAGACATAGGAAACAAACTTATGGTTACCAAAGGGGAAACAGGGGGTATAAATTAGGAATTTGGGATTAATAGATACATACTACTGTACATAAAGTAGGTAACCAACAAGGACCTACTACTGTATAGCACAGGAAACTACATTCAGTATCTCGTAATAACCTATAATGGAAAACAATCCAAAAAGGGATATATATGTATAACTGAATCACTCTGCTGTACACCTGAAACTAACACAATATTGTAAATCAACTATACTTGAATTAAAAAGGAAAAAAAAAAAAAAAAAAGGTGAGAGCTGTAGTGTCACACTACCGCCACCTGCTGGTCACATGATAAAATTGTTAGCATAGAATCCAAGAAGAGAAAAAAAAGTGCTCAAGCTGTAAAAATTAAAATTAATGAACTGACAGTAAACCTTCCCAGAACCCAAAGTTATGGCATGCTCTCTGTAATCTCAAGTGCAGGGCTGCCTGCCCCTCCTGGGGCTGGCTCTATGAGAAAGGAGAAACCAAAGGAAGTGCAGGACACAATGACCAGAGCTGAAACCTGTGTTTCTAACTTCTACCATTCAAACAAGCCTTGTAAAAAATGTCCATGACGACAAAAAATGTTTAAAAGTTAGCAAAAATGCAAGCGCTTCAGATTCAAGATTGGTTGTCTAATAACCATAGATTCTGGTGGGAAGATGTGTGGTTAAATGGTTAGAAGGAAATGGGCACACACACACCTTCCATGTGGAAGAGTGCAAGATGGGTATGGTTTTCATACTTGGGGCTGACGAGGCTGGACGGTGGCCTGGTGGAGGCAGGTGGAAGTGAAATGTTCAAGAGTCTTCTGAAGCAGTGGAGTACTGCTGGTGATGGGCAGCCAGGGTGGCAGGAGATTAACTCTTGGAATGAAGCAATCAGAGATGGGGTGCGGCCATCAGAACAACCTGACAGTCAAGAGGAGTGGGGAGTTTGGCTGCCACGGCAACGGTCACCACTGAGACCCTCGGCCCACAGCTGGCAGTGGCAGGAGATGGTGTGGCAGGCTGCCAGGCTTGCCGAGACATGCAGGACCCCTCGTAGACGGATGCACAGGGTTCAAGGCATTGGCTCGGGCCCTCAGCACAGGTGGGATGCACCCGAAAATGCATTTTGCGTCGGAGCAAGGTATGACAACTAAGTATACTACAAATGACCACCCCGGGGGTCCCCTGCCACCCACAGTCATACTAACTCTTGGTTAGCACTTCTAGAGAAAATTACCTATAGAGAAATGCTTAATCAAAAAAAAAAAAAAAATCACAGGCTCCCAATGAGATTGCAGAGAATTCTCAGCCAATAGTTGTTGCAGAGATAATTGTTCCGAATCTATCAATAAAGCTGAGCTGCCCCTTCATTGACTGCAAACACCAATTTCTTTCACCCAGGATTATAAGTTGGTGTTCACAGGCTCACTCCTGCCATTACTGTGATAAACAGTTTAAACCACAACAGGGTCTGACATGTAGATCAATTCTGGGTCCATAAAGAATCTACACAAGAGGTTCCAGGACAGGAATTTACAGCCACCAGTTTTTATTCTCTCTTGCTGCAAAAATTACTTCTGTCAAACACTTAGGAGAGTGAGGAAAAATGTAAAAAAATTAATTTTTCATGTACTACTGGAACAGCCTTTTTCAACGCAGAAGCTCAAGATGAATATGTTTCTGCATTTAAAAAATTACGCTGAGCAGCATGTGGTGCTTAGTCGGAGTGGGACCCAATCCTCTGTGCTGCAAGCCGGCAGACAGCAATCTGAAACCCTGAGCTGAGCTGTCTGCATTTCCTCTAAGGGCAGATGCGGGTCTCACGTTAGCAACGCCAAATTATATTAGACATTTAATTTTAAACCTCAGGTACTTAAATGTAAAACCTTACAGCAGTAATAGTCATAAAGCAGTGGGGCATTGCATTTCACAGAATGGATTCTTCTTTTTTCCCCCCTTAATTTAACCAGAACCTCCTGTTTTGTAGTTTCACACACCACAAAGTCATCTATCTAATTAGGAGTTGCTCACAGCTGCTTAAAAGACAGAAACCCCCAGGGTACCTGTGCGTCTAAAGGGGAAGACTTTACAGAGTTCTCTGGAGCCAAAGTCTTAATTTAGTGTGGACAAGGGGGCAGAGAAAAATGGAACCCCAATGTCATGTATTATCATGTACAATAAAAATGTGGGACAATGGGAAGGCATATTCACCAACACATGGGCATCTGGATTCACAAGCTGCTTACTTCTCCCTGTCCCTGCTGCTAGCACAGTGTAAGCTTTTTTATGACCCTGACATCCAAACCAGAGACTGGGGTGAGGGAGAGAAAATGATTAAAAAAAAAAAAAAAAAAAAAAAAAAAAAAAAAAAAAAAAAAAAAAAAAAAAAAAAAAAAAAAAAAAGAGGGTGGAGTTTGTATTTCACTGCGACGTAAAGAGAAAAAACACGCAGAGAGCTCTTAATCATTGTTTGTTTCTTTTGTGATTATTTTCCAAGCATGGCAGGGAACGTGGATGCCCAAGTTGAGGTCTTGAAATCCATTCATAAATGTGTTTTCTTAAAGTCAGCCGTCAGATCCTGTGCCCTGATTTTATTAACAACTGCTCGGCATCTGGCAGGATGGTACTAACGGGAGGGAAGCCAGGACATTACTCTGGCCGCACGCAGACAGGGCTACTCCACATGCAGGTGGACCCGAATGGCCCAGGATTCTTGACAACATGCATTCTGATCCTGGAAGTCTTGCTGGAGCCTGGGACTATGCATTTCTGGGCAACTCCCAGGGGCTGTCAGACACCAGTCAGTCTGTGGACCACACTCAGAAGCAAGGATTTCGAGCAGTGGTTCTCAAACTTCAGCATGCAGCATCATTCCATGGAGGGTTTGCTGGCACAAAGGTTGCTGGGTCCTACCCCTGAGTTTCAGATTCAGTGGGTCTGGGATGGGACTTACGAATCTGCATTTCTAACCAGTTCCCAGGGGATGTTGCCACCACAGGTCTGGGAAGCATATCTTGAGAAGTGCTGACGTAGACTCTAAGGTCTAGAATCAGGCCACCTGGGTTCACATCCCAGCCTTACCAGGACATGACTCTGGACAAGCAATATTGAACCCTTCTGTACCAGAGTCTCCCCACCTGGAAAATGGAGCTAAGAGCAGTATCCACTCCACGGGGATCAAATGCGATGATCCATATGAAGCCCTCAAGAAATATTAGCTCTTGTTATCATTACTACTGTTTCTCTTTTCAATCATATCTTGGGTGCGACATACCATCCATCCTTCGAAAATATAGGCGTGAAGGAAGATGCCTGAGAAACTATAGGAATCTTACTTCTGTACAACATTCCGTTTTCTCTCTGGATCTTTGCTATTTAAAATGTCAGCTGTCAGCCTTAAAATAAGATGCTAATTAATTGTGCGATTCTTAATACTCATCTCTCTCCTTCCTGTCTGTCCTCATTTTCCTGCATCCCAACTAATACCTTGCCCTTCCTTGTGGCCCCTCGACTGTTGCATGTTGCCCTTTCCTCCTCTTCAAGTCTCTGTCCAAACTGCCTTCATGTTTAGAACAACTTTCTGCTGTGGTTTTGCACACACACAATCCATCTGGTTCTTGAAACGCTGCTCAAGTTTCAGTCTCTTTGGGAAGTTTTCCTTGATTAACTCTCTCCATCCTTAATCTACCTGCCCAATTTCGCCCCGGGCTTTCTCCATCCACATCCCGCAGTAGGCTCGTACCAGGGCACAGACTGGTTTCTCATCTCCTGTGTTCACGGTTCAAGCTCTGGGGCATCAGGAAGCCTAGCTAGTCTTTCACAAACACACAATGTGATAGAACAATGGACACCCGGGGCGTTGGCATGTGAGAAATCGATTTGTAAATTTAAAAACAGCGTTCACCCGTAGGCAACCTCAGTCATACGGGTACTTTATAAATATGCCCGTACCGACCAATACGATCACGTTCCGTGGGAAGAGGCTTCTCAGCAAATCAAGGGTCTGGCACTCGCGGAGTCCCTGATGTGACGGTGTGGAGGTGCCTTGGCATACACACGTGACCGGATGCAAAGAGCTCTTGCGTAGAGGGAAAGTTAGCTGGGGAGTCTTTATCAAAGAGATAATTATGCAAATGGAATATGTGTCAAGTGCAGATTTTAGGTTAAAAGGCTGCTTCCAATGCTTTTTCTGGAGGAATATTCTGAGTGTGGGGGGAGGCAAAGACTTGGGGTGAGGCTCTTGCTTAGGAACTTGTTGTTCTATCCCCTCCCCAAATATAACTCCTATGGCGCAGAAGCAACAGAACCTAGAGACCGCCGCCCTAATCAGGCTGTGGTGGTGACTCACCAGTTCTCACTCACAAGAGGAAAGCTTTAGAAAGGGTGCTGCCAGGCAAAGCAGTGTGTGCACCAGGCCGGGAAGAGCCAGCTGATGACTCCTGCCCGCCTCGAACGTGGGAGCGCACCTTCTCAGAGGGTGCCGGAATGAACCCACTCAGACAGTAAGGGTAATGCTCGTTGAAAAACGGCTGCGTTTCCAAGTATTTGATAATGCAATTAAGCATGTGAACTGCTTGCCCCCCTAAAAAAAGTAACCATGGCAACCACAGCAGATGCTCAGTGACAGAAGCCAGAGATGGACACTGCCCTACATACCTACTGACCACGCAAGGGAGAGAAGAACACACCCATTTAAGATTAGAACACAGAGGCTTGCAGAGGTAAGGCCGCCTGCCAAGGCCACCTGCTCGGCAGGTCGGGGGCCTCTGCCTGGAGCACGGACGTGTCTGCTGAGAAGGCCTGCCGGGGCACCTGACGACTAGGAACGCACAGCTGTCGCGTTACAAGGGAATAAAGTGTACGCGGTTAATTTATAATGACTTTAGCCTCTTCATTGAGCGTCTTAAGGTGCTGTCATGATTTCAGACGAAAGGTGGAAAGCCCAGTCCCTGAAGAGGCTGGAGGTAGACGTTCGTTCTCTACCGAAGCATCCTGTTTTGTCTGAGGAAGGAGCTGGGAGCGTGCTGGGCACAGGGCAATACCGTCCGTACGCCCCAAGCCCGCGCCGCTATGGCACCCGCTGGAGCTGCCTTTCGAGACCTCACTCCTCCTCCTTGGTTTGGAGATGCCTTTTCTTTAAGGCCTCTGCTCAGCGGCGTCTGATCGAGGAGCATGGAGTAACTAGAAATAAGATGATGTTTATCCAAAGCACACGTCCTGCTGCAGCAGCTGCTGGGTCTACAGGGAAGACCTGATGCTGAATCTTTTAATTAGGACAAATTATGCTAATATTACTCTAAAACCCTGTCTGAGAGATGACACACTACAGTGGGAATTCCTTTAAATACCGGTGAACAGGTCATAGACAAAATGCCACAGGCAAAGCATGTTGTGGTAAAGTGCAGCCTCAATGCTGCATAATTCACGCACTCACACATATGTCAAGATAGTTTCCAGTGCGCACATTTGTTTCCCTAGAAGCTGCCTACACTTTAAAAAAAAAAAAAAGGCAAGAGGGAAGACTCTCCAAACCTTAGATGATATACCAGGAATCTTGGAAAATGGATAAGGAGAATGAATTATGTGTTTTCCTTTGATGCAAAAACACCGCAAAGCCTAACCACATAAAATGCACACTAATGACGGAAAGTGTAGGCCACATCATGTAGGGAAGTATGATCAGGGACATACCACCTGCAGTCGGGTCTCAGCCCTGCCTGCGGTCTCAGTTTCCAAATCTGTCAAGTAGGAATGAACATCTACCACTCCCTGCACCAAAGAAGGACACGAGATGCTGTGGGTGAGACAGCTGATCAAGGATAAAGTGCTCCATGGGTGGAAGGCGGGCCAGGCATCGTCGACAGGGTGGCCGACCTCAGAGCGGAGCTCGGAGAGCTCAGGGCGTCACGTCCAGCCCCTGGTTTACAACCGAGGACCGCGAGGTGGCCGCAGGTCCATGGGGCTGTGCCCTCTCTTACCACTGCTGATGGCTGAGTTTGCAATGACCGTAGCCTCACTCCACTGGTCGGCACTGGAGACAGAGTAGGACCGTTGCTGCATGCCGTCCGGTCGGCTGTTGAAGGAGCCCAGGCTGACGCCGCTCGCCATCTGAGACCCAGGCGCACTAGTGACATTCCCTAGGAATAAACAAGTCAGGTGAACACCAGCGCGCACTGCACACCCGAACCGGCACGAGTTAGTCTAGGGGCTTACGCGCCTGCACACCGTGGACCTGACACCGAGAGCAGCTGGCGTCCCGATACAGGGCAAGTGGCAGCATCACATGAAACAATGTTCCAGAGGAAAACAGGGTGAAGCAGGTCTTATGGTGCTTGACAAAGGAACCCGATGCTTCCGATGGCTACACCCACCACAATCCAAGACAAAGATGCACACCACCACCGCCGCCATCTCTAGATGGAGTAGCGGTGAAGACAAAAGACCCACTTTTGGGAAAAGCGGTATTCCTGGCAGGCCAGCGAGCCGGGCACTGAAGGAGCCCTGCTGCATCCACACATCAATGGAAATGAAATGATCACCAGTCGGGGGTCAACTGTCTGATGCCAGAGGATTACTTTCGCAGGGAAGCTATACTTGCCAGACGCGACATCGGTGGAAACGCAGACTCTTAAACCAGGTAAGTTTACTCTTAACCTTGAGAAGACCACACAGAGGAAAAATAACCTTAGCAACTTCACAGCCTGCACACAGACTGCGATGAAAAATGGTTCCATTGTATACTTAATGATTTGAATCAGTTGCTCAACATCAAAATGAATTATGATCTATCTGGTCACACCAATTTTAGACTCAAAAACATAATTAAGTGCCTTTCTCTAAAGCTCAGCCAATCACACCTTGCTGCCAGTGAGTTCGTTTGTTAGATCTGTAGGCAGATCTTCAAAGGTATTAGGTTTCTTTTTTTAAACGTTCCTCCCATTGTTTTAGTTTGGAACCAATTAAGTTCAAAATTGCTTTCATAGAAGGTTTTCATAGCACAGGATTTTAAATACACAGACCGTATTAGTGGTTCCCAAATCTGGCCAATTACCAGAATTACCCGTGGAGCTTTTTAAAAATAGAGGCTTCAAGAAATTCAAATTTCGATTCAGGAGGTCAGGGGATAGAGCTTGAGGGGATACGCATTTTCAAAAGGACTTCGGTGATGCCGGTGAGCAGCCAGAGGTAGGAACCAGGGCTCCACCACAAACAAGGTCCTCATTGTAATCGCACAGAGCGTCCGGAAGTGACAAAATCATCAATAAAACACAGACGTGAGCAAATAGGACAAACAAGCGGTTAGTGAACAGGAAGGATTTTGCTTTGAAAAATATATTTCTACCTTAACAAATGATGCTGGGCTTCCCTGGTGGCGCAGTGGTTGAGAGTCCGCCTGCCGATGCAGGGGACACGGGTTCGTGCCCCGGTCCGGGAAGATCCCACGTGCCGCGGAGCGGCTGGGCCCGTGAGCCATGGCCGCTGAGCCTGCGCGTCCGGAGCCTGCGCTCCGCAGCGGGAGGGGCCACGACAGTGAGAGGCCCGCGTACCGCAAAAAACAAACAAAAAAAACCAAAAAAATGATGCAGATTTTATGCTGTTGTGGGAATTGGGTACATTTTGAATGTCGTAAAAGTAAGTATTCCTAGGCAGGTTTACCGGATTCCAGAAAAAAAGCCAAAAGTACCACCTAAGAAAGGAAGAATGGGAACCCATATATCTTCCCAAGTGCGGGCCTCATAGCAGAAGCAGCTGCACCGCCTGGGAGCGTCTTTGAAATGCAGGCTCCCTGGCCTCACGGCCACCCCTGCTTTTTTTTTTTTTTTTTTTGCGGCCTCTCCCGCTGTGGAGCACAGGCTCCGGACGCGCAGGCTCAGCGGCCATGGCTCACGGGCCCAGCCGCTCCGCGGCATGTGGGATCTTCCCGGACCGGGGCACGACCCCGTGTCCCCTGCATCGGCAGGCGGACTCTCAACCACTGCGCCACCAGGGAAGCCCGCCCCTGCTTTTTAATAAGAGCCCCAGGTGACATGTGCACACGTAAAAATATGAGTGGGCCTGCAGGAGAGCTCCGATTGATTTAAAAACCAAACACTTAAACCAGAAAATAACCATGGACACGAAACAAAAACTACAACGAAAGCTCTTCCCTGCCGCGGACCACTGAGATCAAAGATGCTCCCGGGAAGTGCACCCGCCCTGGCTCCTCGGCTGAGCTGCAGAGGGTCTTGAGCCAGTTTCCCATCTCCCTCCCAACTCTGATGTTCTGATTTTAGGACCTGTCCGAGCCCTAAAAACGCGGAAACTTGTGCATCCTGAATGGCAGCGTCAGTCAGAGCTGGCGCCCGCTCCAGCACCGGTCCTCAGCAGCCTGAGTAGCCGGGCCAGGTGCGTAGCGTCTCACAGGTACAGAGTAGCCAAGGCTCAGAGAGGCAGCACTAAGGGACACACCACACACTCCTCCGGGTTTTCTCCACGTGTCATCCATCATTTAGGGCGCCCTGCAGCTGTCTTCTGGGCGCACTTCTCCTCGGCCAGATCCCTGTACAATAGGGCACTGTAACAGCCGGACAGCATGCCCAGCAGCTGACCAGGCTTACCGGTCGGGCAGCATGGCAGGGTCTCCTCCTGACCCTGTGCTGACACCCGCGTCTGCCACCACCTTCTCCCCACCCCTTCTATGCCCTGCTCCCTTCTGAGGAGGGTACCTGTTGGGTTACCTCTGGCTCCCAGCTGGGCTGAACGAGGGGGAAGCACAGGAGTGTGGAGTGGGGATGTGCATCCCTGGCCCCGGCGCCCTGGGCCACCTGTCCCTTCGCTGGAGGCTCGCCTGGGCCACCCCCGCCTTCCTTTCCCTTCGGGTCCATGGTGGTCCTGGTGCCACTCTGCCAGCCCTGGTGCCGGTACTACCTCTCGGCTTCTCTCTGCCCACACCTCTGTCCCTTTGCAAAGAAACCCTTCTGAGCAGGAGGGTGTGGGCCTCTGCCTTCCCTTCCCTGTGGGGACCTTGGTCCTGCACGCCCACCATTTAAGAGGGGTTCACAACTCCTTCTGAGGCTCTGAGGCCCCTTCCACTTTCACCACATGAATTCATAAAAACGCTAACGTTAAGGGACTTCCCTGGTGGCACAGGGGTTAAGAATCCACCTGCCAATGCAGGGGACACGGGTTCAAGCCTTGGTCCGGGAAGATCCCACATGCCGCGGAGAAACTAAGCCTGTGCGCCATAACTACTGAGCCCGTGCGCCTAGAGCCCGTGAGCCACAACTACTGAGCCCGCGCGCCTAGAGCCCGTGCTCTGCAACAAGAGAAGCCACTGCAATGAGAAGCACACATACCTCAAGGAAGAGTAGCCCCCGCTCGCCGCAACTAGAGAAAGCCCGCGCGCAGCAACAGAGACCCAATGCAGCCAAAAATGAGGAAGTAAATAAATAAATAGATAAAAACTAATTGTATAAAAAAAGAGCTTTATTTAAAATAAAAAGCTAACATTTTTATGGTGGGTGGAAGGAAAAGGAAGTGATGGAAAGAGAATAGGAGAGGAAGCACAATGAGAAGCCGCATGTGGGCTGCGACGCCACTCTGAGCCGGGCCCCCTGAGCCCGTGCTGCCCACGGGGACACCTCCTGCTTGGTGCGCATGTCAGGGGGATGATTCCTTCCTCCCTTCAGCGCTCATCTGTACCCCTGACAAGTCATTATCAAGGGTGGGATTTGTCCACAAAACCTCATTTCATACCACCTGTAGGCACACAAGGCCAAAACACCTGAAAAACCAAAAATAAATTCACCATCCATCCATCTTTGGGCAGATGAGTCCAGCAGTGCCCCTTTCCTTGTTCACTCTGTCTGGGGTGTGGCTCCGAGGACGATCAGCCCCAGACCCTCCTGACATACTCCAGTCAAAAGGTGGAGAGAATTATCTTAGTGCGTCTAGCACTGACTACTTGGTGCCAAAGACCAGGAATAAGTAGCCACAGGCACTCAGGACAGCCAAGTCCATCTGAGCTCTGGGTCAGGGACGCAGGAAACATTCAGAGACATCGGATAAAGAGGTAGCCTTAGGATGACAGGTTCTTCATCTTAAGGCCAAACGTCTACCAGG